>NC_089498.1:44481010-44799595 GCF_036850765.1 Saccopteryx bilineata
TTCCTCATCTGTCACATAGGGTAAGAGAGATCATGAGGTAACTGAGAGGGTCCAGAGATGAAGCTCTTGCACCATGGGCCTGGAAACCCCTGATTTTTCCATCCTCACTTTTCTACTTGGTCTCCTGTTGTAGAAGTCTGCCTGTGAGCCCAAGTCACTCTGCTCACCCCACCCAGAGGTGACCCTGCACTGCCTCCCAGAATGGTCCACACTGAAACACAGTCCTGGGTCAGGACAACTTTGAGAAGCACCTCCAGCCTCCCTGAGACCACTCTGACCCTGACACTCTCGTTCCAGGCAGGTAGACACCAACACAAAAAACGTCTTTGGGCAGCCACGGCTGAGGGCATCCCTTCGTGACCTCCGCTCCCCACGGAAGAACTACAAGTCCACCATTGAGGATGACCTGAAGAAACTCATCATCATGGACAACCTGGCCCCCGACCAGGAGAGAGATGCAGGAGTGCGTAGTGGGCGACGTGGGAGGGCGAGGAGGGCGGTCATACCTCCCTGCGGCCACTCCAGCAGCTTCCTGCCTGCAGGGCTTGGCCTTCAGTCCCAGCCAGCCCTGTTTGGGTGTATGTGGCTCTATGGCCAGGACCCAGGACGTCACATTGGTCAGGGACAGAAGCACACTGTAAACCAGTTTGAGTGGGCACACGGATTTATTCCACACTAGAGGACCTCCTGTGCCTGGGGAGAGGCCCTTGCAGGTGCTGTGTTCTTCTCTGGAGCCCAGGGTGGAAGCAGCACCTACCGACCCAACCACAAGGACTAAAAACGGAGGCAGGCTTTCCGGGGGCCAAAGCAATGGTTATCCTTGGTCATTCGACAGGCATCGTCCTTGCCTACACCCGTCTGGTCTCACTCTCAGGCAGGCCCTGTCTTGTGGGGACTACAGGGTTCTATCACAGCACTAAGGGAAGACAGCACGCTGTCCCCAGTGGTCCCAGCAATCACTGGCTCTTACTGGTCCAGCCTGGGCCATACCACCTTCCCTAGCCTTATCTGTAACTGGAGGGTAGGGTTGGCCCTCCAGAACCAGATGGACTAGAAGTAGGAGAGAAGGAATCCGCAGGGGTAAATTGGGGTGCTTTGACCAGAAAGGGGGCTAAAATGGATGCTGGGTGGGTAAGAATCACAGATGTCAGGACAGGAAGGAGCCTGTGAGGATGATGACCATGCCCATGTCCCTCCCCTCTCTTGGCAGCAGTCACCACAGAAGAGCCTACAGCGAACACTGTCTGATGAGAGTCTGTGCAGCGGACGGCGTGAGCCCAGCTTTGCCAACCCCACCAGCCTAGAGGCGGGCCTGCCCAGCGATGTGCTGTTCACCAGCACCTGCACCTTCCCCTCCAGCACGCTGCCTGCCCGCCGCCAGCACCAGCACCCCCACCCACCCGGCGGGAGCAGCCCCAGCACCATCCTTGCTACTGGCAACGGATTCCCAGAGAAGAAATGTAAGCCTGGGTACCCTGGGGCTGGCAGGGGAGTTACTCCAGGGTTGTAAATCAAGAGAGAGGGGCCTTGAGGTCACCTGTGGACCACTTGGAGGTCAGAGGTCAAAGGCCAAAGGTCATCAGAGTCAGCTGAGGGAGGGAACTGGATTGCACATGATTTTAAGGGGGCCTGATGGGTGGGCACTGGATGTCATCCATGGTGCAAGGAATTGTTGGCCGAGCCAGCAATCTCCAGGGGATCACCTAGGAGTCTGGAGCACTCAAGGATTGGGGTCATCTGACACCAGAAATGGGAGGTCATTCCAAGTATAGTTAGTCTGAGCCCTGGGGATCAGGGGCTTGCATCAGCCGACACCCAGCCCTGGCTCCCTGTTCCAGCACCAAGCAGATTACGTAGTGAACACTGCTTTACCTACCTGACTGCGCCAGGTCTGCTAGGGAGGGAAGGGGTGTGGCTTATCCATTTCTTTATTCATCCAGCACATGTTTATTGAGCATCCCCCATGGAGGGGGCACTGTGCACAGAGCCCCCATCAAGCAGCCTTTGGTCTACCGTCAGATCCCTTTTGCAATCCCTAAAGGCTGTAAAGCTGAAGGGAGGATACAGATAGGGCCAGGCTCACCGGGCAGCACAGCCCGACATGAGCCCATGTGAGGCTCTCCGTCGTTCTTGATTACCCAGGTTGATAGGAAAGAACCATTACTTCATTGCACAATGCTGGTATGTTGACTACAGGTGCTACCTGGCCTCTCTGGTTGTGCTGTCATACACAGCAGAGCTTTCCCAAGTTCAAGCAATCTGGGTTCCAGATATGTGTCTACTCCAAGGATTTTGGCTGAAGGGCTGTGTCCTGTATCATCTAGATCAGTGGTAGTCAACCTGGTCCTACTAGTGGGCGTTCCAGCTTTCATTGTGGGCAGTAGTGGAGCAACCAAAGTATAAATAAAAAGATAGATTTAACTATAGTAAGTCGTTTTATAAAGATTTATTCTGCCAAACTTAGCGAAAATCCGGCATAAAGTACTTGGTAAGTAATTATTATTATATGCTTTAACTTGCTGTAACTCTGCTTTATAAATTTTATAAAGTAAAGTTACTTCCCCACTTTATAAATCATCATTATTGTGGAACCGGTGGGCGGTAGGTATAAAAAGATTGACTGCCCCTGATCTAGAGGAATCCTCTTGTGCACATGGGGTGGGATAGAGGAGGCTCTGGGACTTTTTTGAAGGGTTCTGTTTCTCTGCTTAAAATTCTCTTTTGGCTTCCCATTGCTCTAGTGTCTAGATTCATCTTCCTGCCTGGTGTTTTGGGGCCCAGCCTGAGACCTCCCCTTCACAGTACCTTCCTTGAGATTGTCCAGCCCCCCAGGCTGTCCCTCCTCAGGGCCTCTACATGTCTCTTGACTCTGCCCGCCACACTCTTCTCCCAACCCTGTTCTCAATCAATCCTTCTAGGGGCTTTGCTCAGTTAGTGCTCTTTCCTGGATGTCTCTTTCAAGCTCAGACTAGCTCATCTCCTGGTTTACAGTCCAGAGCACCAGCCCACCCCTTCGTCACCCTCCTTCCACAGGGCTTTGGGGCAGGCTCTGCTCTAGGCACTGGGCACACAGTGATGAGCATGTCAGAATTTCAGTGGGAATTCCTCAAGCTTCCTTAAGCGTTGCTCTGTGTCTCCTTCCTTTGTCTCTCATCCAGTCTGCCCTGTCTGCCCAACACAGGGCCTGACACATGGTTGGCATTCAACACATACTAAGGAGAAGGTAAGAAAGAGAACAAGGCAGAGGTAGTATGCACAGAGAGCCAGAAAGATAAATTTGAATGCCTTAACCGGCTTTTAGTCTCAACTGAGATGCTGCTGGAAGCCCTCCGTCCCCAGTAGGATGAGTCAGGCACCCACTCTGGGCCCTCACAGCGCCTTGGGTTGTTCCCATTCCATTTCTGATCCCTCCTCCCTATGTTTCCCATCAACAGCCCCATTTCACTCTGGGCTTTTGCTATTTGGGAATAGGTCTGTCTCCCTTGCTGGACTGGGAGCTCCGTACGAGCAGGGCTGGCTCACTGTGGTGACCCCAGCCCAGGATCCTCTCTCTCATTGAGCACACACATATACCTCTCATTGCCCATATGACCTGTCAGTCCCCCTGAGCCAGGGAGAGTCCCATCTGGCCTCATCATGGCCAGGGTCCCTAGCCCTTTCCACCTTTCCCAAGCTTGCTCAAGTGCCCTTTCCAAACCACATCGGGGCTGAAGAGATGAGGTCAGCCTGGCCTGGGCTTCACTAACAAAGGACAAGACCCTCCATGCCAAGGAGTCTCACCAGCAGCGCCTGCTGACCTCTCGCTGGACAGTGGCAGCCGCTTTCCAGCCCCCACCAGCTCAGCAGTGGAGTGCTGGCGGCTGGAGAAGCAGAGCCGGGTGGTCAGGGGCTCCGTTTCCTCCCTGGCCTTTGCCATTCCCCTGAGCATTTACTCAACAAATGCTTACTAGCACTCCTCGACCCGAGAGCTGGACAGCCTGAGTTTGTGGCCCATGTCCCCCATTCACAGAAGTAACCTCTCTGTGACTCAGTTTCTGTGATAATAAAATGTGGGCAAAAATAGTGCCCACCTCACTGCATTAATCTGAAAATCAAACAAGTTGAAACGTGGAAAACACTAGCACAATGCCTAGCATGTAAATACTAAAAACCAGTAGCTATTCACTGTTTCTGTTATTAGTATTGTCATTTAGAGCAAGCATTGTAATCCACCATGAGTCAGGTTTGGGCCTGAACACTGGAGAGCAAGGTTAAATAGTATTAACAGGGACTTTCTGCCCACAGCTGTCGGGCTTGGGCTTAGAGCAGGGTCAGCATCAGACTACCGGTGAGTGGAACTGTGGGCAAGGCAGCTTCCCTCTCTAAGCCTCCGTCTCCCTCTGCACGACATTGGGGTCATAATGCTGCCTCCCTCCTGGCTAATTAGAGGTGAGGCTGTAAGACGAGCCTGTAGTACCCAGCACAGTGCCCAGCAAGAGGACATACTCGGGACACAGGGCGACCCTGGCTCGCTCAGGTGTTGCCTTTCCTACTTCAGTTACTTCCTGACCTCTCTGTGCCTCACTGTCCTCCTCTGTCCCCTCCCCTCTATGCACTCTGAGGCGTCACTGAGCTGAAGCCCAGGGCCTAAGGCCGGCACAGAGGACTTGCTCAGTGGCTATACCAAATGCAGCTGCTAATGAGATGCTTACTGTGTCTGTCACTTCCCACACCCTGAGACTTCAGGGGCCTTTTCCCCACCTGAACACACCAGGTCTCCCCATAGTGACCGTACCACAGTAAACACTGTCCAGACACTGACAACTCAGTTATGTCTGCAGCTTGGCACCCTCTCCTCCACTGCCGACCCCTGTAGCCAGCCACGGCTCCGTGGGGGGGTCTGGCAGCAGCTAACATTCCACACCTCCAGAAACAAACTTCTGATCCCACCCAGCCTTTCCCATCGCAGTTCCAGCTCCAGGATCTTGACATCGCCCTGTATCCTTCTTTGTCTCACACCCACATTCATTTTAAGGAAGTACTGTTGGCTCCACCTGCAGAAGAGAGCCAGGATCTGCCAGCGTGCCCTCCACAGCCCACCTGGTGCTGTCCTCACTGCCTCCCTGCTCCCTGCATTCCCCTCCACAGACTGTCCCCCAAACAGAGCCAGAGGGACTTGGTGAACACTGCATCAGGTCACATCCTCCCTGCTCAGAGCCCTCCTGTGGCTTCATCTCACTCGGGAAGAGACCAAGTCTTTATCATGGCCTGACCTGTGGTAGCACAGTGGCTAAAGCCTCAACTGGAAACACTGAGTTCGCTGGCTCAAAACCATGGGATTGCCTGGTCAATGCACATACCAGAAGCAAGGTGATGCTTCCCACTCCCCTCCCCTAAAATCAGTAAATAAAATCTTTTAAAAAAACTTTTTTAGCCTGACCAGGCGGTGGCACAGTGGATAGAGCATCAGACTGGGATGTGAAGGACCCAGGTTTGAGACCCCGAGATTGCCAGCTTGAGCGCGGGCTCATCTGGCTTGAGGAAAAAGCTCACCAGCTTGGACCCAAGGTCGCTGGCTTGAGCAAGGGGTTACTCAGTCTGCTGAAGGCCCACAGTCAAGGCACATATGAGAAAGCAGTCAAGGAACAACTAAGGTGTTGCAACGTGCAACGAAAAACTGATGATTGATGCTTCTCATCTCTCTCCATTCCTGTCCGTCTGTCCTTGTCTATCCCTCTCTGACTCTCTCTGTCTCTGAAAAAAAAAAAAATTTTTTTTTAAAGTCTTCATCATGGCCCACAAGATCCCACATAATCCAGCCCTGTCATCTCTCTGACTTCACTCCATTACTCTCCCTCGCCCTCTCTGTCCCAGCCACGTGGTCACCTCACTGTTCCTTTAACCTGCAGGCACATTCCTGCCTTGGGGATTTTCACTGGCTGTTCCATCTGTCCAGATGCTCTTACCCCAAGTAACCCCTGTGCCGTTCAGTTCCTCGCCTCCTTCAGAGCTTTGTGCAAACGCCATCTTCTCAGCAAAGCCTCTCCTAGGACCCCGTTTAAAATGCAGCCACATAATTATTGTCCCTTTCGTCGTCATCCCCCACCCCTGCTAGATATTTTCCCTGGCATTTATCAGCTAATAAATACAGCATTTATTTAATTGTATACAATGTTATAACAATTACATAATGTTGCATATGACATAACGATTTCTTTGTTTCTCCCATGCTGTCGTTCTCACCTGCCTTCCTGTTTCTGTTCTCCCCGCCCAGCCACCACCTCAGCCTCTGAGCTCTCGCTGGCTGACGGGCGGGACCGGCCGCTGCGACGCCTCGACCCCGGGATGATGCCGTTGCCGGACACCGCCGCTGGCCTCGAGTGGTCCAGCCTGGTCAACGCAGCCAAGGCGTACGAAGGTGGGTGCCCTCTGCTGAACTCCACCAGAACCTATCTTCTGTGCCCTAAAGGGATCAATGGAGAGACTTGAGGCTTTGAAGGGAGATACACACAGGTTCCAAAATCAGGGTAAACAGGGTTTATGTCCTTCCCTGTCACTTGCTTGCTGGTTAGACTGAGCAAGTGTCATCTCTCTGCTCTGATCCTCAGTCACCTTGTCTGTGAATCAGGGATGTGACTGTACCCACAGCCTGGGGCTGTAGTAAGGATTATATGAAACTGTATGTAAAACATGTCAGGCACAGAGGAGCCCTCAACAGATGGTACATTATATTATAATATAGAGCAAAATTGTAGCAATCCACATTGTGTTTAGCTGTGCTTGGGCTGCAAGTGGCAGAAAATCCAAATTAATGACTTAAACGTGCAGGTTTTGCATAGGAAATACAGGTGGGCCTCCTGGAGCTGGTACGGCAGTTCCACAAATGCACTGGGGGACAAGACCCTCGCCAGACAGTGAGGCCTAGGGTTCTGGCCGTGATGCCCAGCTTTAATCATCAGGAGAGAGAAGGACGCAGTGTCGTCCCTTTCAGTACCTTTCCTGAAGCCTCGCACTCCCCTTGCACTTACTTCCACTGGCCAGAGTGTCACACATGGCCAGGCCTGGCTTCAGGGCAGGTGGAAGGAGGCCATGTGACCAGCTGAAATTTGGGATTTGTTATTTATAGAGAAAGGGAAAATTGATCATGAGGGACAGCTAGCAATCTCGGCCATTTCCTTCTCGTGTGACCTTGGGCAAGCGACTTTACCCTGAGCCTCTGTTTCCTTATCTATAAAGTGTGGTACTCATGGTGATCCCTGAGACAGACATGAACATATTCTGAATGGCTCATTTATCTTTTAGGCCATAGCTTATCTGTCACTCTGCCAAGAAGCCCTCCCTGATATCCCCTAGTCTTGATCAGGCACTTCCTGGACTCCCACAGCTGTGCCCTAAGCCCTCTCCACACTAGACCAAGAGGGCAAGACCCTGGGCTGTAACCACTAGGTGCCCAGCACGGGCCTGGCACAGATCTGTTAAACCAGACCCATATAGTACACATCCTTCATTTTTCTACATTCAACCCAGATCACCCCAGGCAGGTGGCCTAGAGGAAACTTCCTTCCTCATTTGCCTCTATCCATTGCTTTCATCGCATTCTGCAGCCTCGCTGGCCACAGGATGAAGGCCATCAGGCCTGGTTGGAGGGCGGGAGGGAGGGAGAGGAATCAGCATGCAGGGCCCAGCCTCTGGTCTGGCCCAGCCTTCTGCTCTAGAACCACTGGGGAATTCAGTTGCCAGGCCGAAGCCCAGCGCTGCTGGGGGATGTGGCCCTCTGGCAGCCTGGCAAGCTCAGTGATAGGACAGGGTTGCTCAGTGCTGCTTCCTGAGGGAAGTGATGTAGCCACAGTGGCATTACCGAGCATCTCCTCTGAGCTAGCACTTTTTACTAACAGCATTTCTTCTGGTTTCTAGTCTGAGGGATGTGTTAGGATTCCATTTGCAGATGAGGAAACTGAGGCTTGACTGCCCAGTCACCTCAACAAACTGTACACTTTTCAGCATGTGCAGTCTGATGTGTGTCAGTTACGCCTCAATAAGCTATTTATAGAGAGTAAAGGAGGGGAGTAATCAGGTGGGTAATAAAACAAAGGGTTCCCTGGCCATAGAGCTCCGCTAATTAGAGCGTTGTCCGGATACACAGAGGTTGCCATTTTGATCCCTGGACAGGGCACGTACAGAAACATCAATGTTTCTGTCTCGCTCTCTTCCCCTTCCCCTCTCTTTAAAATCAATAAATAAAATGAAAGGGGGGAAAAAAGCAAAGGGCAGGCAGGGGAGGAAACTAGAGTATGTTGAAAATTGTTGAAACTGGCAATGGGTTCATGGGGGTGCATGGTGCTGTTTTCTCAGCTTTGGGGCATTTGTGACACTGTTCATCAAAAAATGTTTTCAGAGAGAATAGTTATTAAATATAGGGTAGAAACCAATCACTACAAGGGATGTTAGAGAATTGGAGGAAATTTGAAGATGACTATATTAGGCATTCTGCCTGACCAGGCAGTAGCATGGTGGATAGAGCATCGGCCTGGGACGCTGAGGACCCAGGTTCAAAACCTCAAGGTCACAGGCCTGAGGGGGGCTCACCAGCTTGAACACGGGGTCGCCGGCTTGAGCAGGGGACCATAGACATGACCCCTATGGTCACTGGCTTAAAGTCCAAGGTCACTGGCTTGAGCAATGGGTCACTGGCTCAACTGAAGACCCCCAGTCAAGGCACATATGAGAAAGCAATCAATGAACAACTAAAGTGTCACAACTATGAGTTGATTCTCATCTCCTGTCTTTCTGTCTCTCTCTCTCTCTCTCTCTCTCACTGTCACTTTAAAAAAAAACCAAAACATTCTTCCTGTATAAATGTTACAGTTCTTGAGCATTAACAGTGTGTTGGGATGATATAGGAGAGTGTCCTAGAAGTGAAGCAACATGATGTTCACAGCCTACTCTCAATAGTAGGAAAAAGTATGTACACACTCAGAAAAGTAGGGAGAGAGAAGGGCAGTAGTCAGAATGTTACTACCAGCTGGTAGCTCTAGGGAAGGCTACTCAGGTTTTTACTGTGCTCTTCTTTGAGAAGATAAACGTACAGCTCATTGGGAGCCACCTCTGCCAGGTGGCAGAGCGTGACCAGCGTGTGCTACTCTCCTCCTGGGCACGCCCCGTTCCCTCCGGGCGCAGGCACGCAGGCCACCTCCTGGATGTCTGCCCCTTGTCCAGTGACAGTCCTAGGGCTCAGGGATCTGGCTGCTCTGCGGTGCATCAGGGCTGTCGCCAATTCTTGTCATTGCAGAAAGATCCCTTAACAGTTCTGTTTAAAATTGCAGGCACTCGGGCCCCATCGCAGAGCAAGTTGTGTGTCTGGGGAAGGGAGACCCGTGAATGTTTGCTTTCACCGATAGCCCCTGTGATTTCTTTTCTCTCTCCAGTATAGTTGATATTCTGTGTTTCAAATATCTCTTTGGTTTTGTCATTTCAAAGACATTCTCAGGACTGAAGTGTAATGAACCCTCGTGTACTATCATGTCACCCAGCTTCAACGCCTCCATTTCTGCCACTTGTTTTTTTGTTGTTGTTGTTTTTCTTGTTATTTAATTAAGTGAGAGGCAGGGAGGCAGTGAAGGGTCCGGCGGGAGGTGTGCAGGGAGAATTGTCTTGTGAGCCCTGCTGACCTCTCCCACTCTCTCCGCCAGTGCAAAGAGCCGTGTCGCTCTTCTCTCTCAATGACCCAGCTCTGAGCCCGGACATGCCACCTGCACACAGTCCTGTTCACAGCCACCTGAACCTGGAGAGGGGACCCCCAACCCCCAGGACCACCCCGACCATGAGGTGAGGTTTTGCCCTGGCTGGTTAGCGCAGGTAGAGCATCGTTCTGAAGCACGGAGGTTGCTGGTTTGATCCCCGGATCAGGGCACATAAAGGAACAGATGTTCCTGTCTCTCTCCTGCTCTTTCCCTTTCTCTCTCTAAAATCAGTAAAATAAGCATTAAAAGAAAAAAAAAAGAGGTAAGGTTTTCTTGGGAACCCTCAAGTCCCTGTAGTCCCTGCAGGCAGCAGGCCTGCTCAGTGAAAGAGACACCTGGGCGAGTGACAGCCATTACAGGTCACCTGCCACCCCATCTGCAGTAGCTGGGGAACATCTGCTCCCTCATCTAATAGATGTGGAGTGATCCAAGCCCTGGGCCCAGCAGCAACTAAGAGTCAGCCCTGTCCTCATGGTCAGGTGGACAGGGCACTGTAATCAGTGTTCTCACAGTTGTTGGCCTTTCAACTTTGAAAAATGCTAGGTAGTGCCCCTCATTGTCCCCTTTGTCTTCTCCTGGGCTTTCTCCTCTGCATATTCATAAATTATGCAAATCTTCCCCCACACTCACCTGTCACCTTTTCCTAGCAGATCCCTACTGGGCTGTCTGGGGCCTGGGGAGGTCAGGAATCGATGAGACAGGAACCCTGCCCTCATGAGGTTTCCTAGGGGAGGGAGTAGGACAGGGACACCCACCTGTCACATTGGTCATCTCACATTCAGTGTTACATCTTTGCACTGCCTTGGCAGAAAATAAAATTAAAGAGGGAGAGAGAATGGAAAGGGCATGTTTGCAGGTCCGTGAGTGTAAATAGTGCGTTTCACACTCATGCACACCCCTCCCCTTGCAGGGCTCTCTCTGTATACAGCAGTCAGGCGCTGCACCTTGTGGGTGGGACAAGCAGTTTTTCAGGGTAATTTTGACTCTTGTTGGCTTGTTGGCTTTACATACTGGCTTCAGGACTGAACTTCCACCCAAATGTGGGCCCACTGTAATTACAGGAACTAGACAATTATAGATGTTGCCACCATGGAGAGGGTAGGAACAGGGTGGATGTGGAAATGGTAGGACCTGTGGCCTCTGGGCACGCGCCTGGATTCCCTTTGCCCCTGAACCGGCGACCTCCTCCCACCTCCTCCTGCAGCTGCAGGTATCCGGGACCATGGAGAGGGGAAAGGGGTGGGAAGGGCAGGAGGGTTGAGCCCTCCTCCCCTTCTTGGGCTGAGCTACCAGCTTCCCTTCATCTGCTGCAGCCCAGCGCCCTCCCCAGTACCCACTAGATGTATGTGTTCCACGTGCCCACAGGAGCCTTCTGCAGGAAGGGGCTGCCCACTCTCCCCTGCAGGGCCAGGCAAGCTTAGAGCAGGGGAATTTGCACAGAGGAGGAGCCACAGGCTGGGGTTCTGAGTGCCACACTCTTGCCTGAGCCTGGGTTCCCCTCTGTCCAGTGGGTAGTGACATGGTGACTTCCCAGGCTGTGTTGGGCCAGAGCTCTATTAGATTGAGACCATGCACAATGTAGGGACAGGCTGTCACCCTCCTCTTCAGTCTCGCTATTAGTCCTGTCCACAAGGGCAGGCCCTTGTGTTCATTTGTCCACTAACACGTCTCGTATGCTGGAACAGTGCCCGGGCCTGGCAGGTGCTCCGTGGATGTCTGCAAGGCAGGTTCTTTGTCTTGTGCCACGTGAAATGGTCACACGTGGGAGGAGTTTCTGCCTAAACACACACACGGTCCAGACTTGGAGAGAAGGCACACTTTAGGGCAAGCACACACACTGTTTTTGACTCCCACCCACATCCACACACGAGCCTTTGCTGGGTGGAGCAAGGCCAGGAGGAGGCTTGGCTTCTGGCTTCCCCCAGAATTTCTCCTCTAGGCCCCTTTGGGATGCCAACAGGGAAAGGGCGCCCCGGAACCTCAGGAGTGAGCAGAGCCTGACTTTGTCCCCTGTCTTCCCAGTGAGGAGCCAGCCTTGGATCTGACAGGCAAGGTGTACCAGCTGGAAGTGATGCTGAAGCAGCTGCACACGGACCTCCAGAAGGTGAGCCGTGCCCCACACCACTGCTCACCATACCTCCCAGCCCTTCCCTTGCGGGGGGGGGGGGCTACCCAGTTCTGAATGTAGTCATGAGTAAAGAGTAAAAAGTGACCCTACTGAGCACCCAGAGAAACACACACATTCTTAGAGGAAGAATAAATTGATCTAACCTTTTTGGGTGGCAGTTGGATAATATTTATCAAAAATGTAATTGTGTACCACACTGACCTAGCAATTCCACTCGTGGGAATTTGTCTGACAGATTTACAAGCATGGGCACAGAGGTCCATGTGCGAAGATGTTCACGCTGCACTGTTGGCAAAATAAACAGCGAGCCAGTGCAGCTGTCCCTGCACAGGACAGTGGTGATGGAAGTGACAGGTCACTGGGCAGTGGGATATTCTGCAGCCAATTAAAATAACCACAGAAATCTGTATATTTATTAACAAACAAAAGAAGTCCAATAACAAGTAACAAACTAAGCAAGCTGCAGAACTGTTTTCTAGAATATCGTGATACTTTTAAAAATTAGATAACATCCATGGATGAGAGGATTGCCTAGAAGGCAGCAGTCTGAATTATGTGTCGTGTTTGTCTCCAGGGTGGACAAGTGAGAAATAAGGGTAGAGGAGATTTTTATTTGTCGCTTTATGCACCTTGGAGTAAAAGGCAACATATAATGTAAGTCTCAAGCCCAAGAATCACAGAGGCCTGAGTTCAGATCCCACCCCAGCACTTAAGGTGACCTTGGACAAGTCACCGCCTCCGGATGGTACGTTATCCCGGAGGGGTGTCTCAGGAGAGGCGGTGGAGCCCTTGCAGACAGCCCTGAGTACACGTCCTTAACTCCCGCCTGCTGTGTAGGGCTGCCTGGGTGGCTGACAGTGAAACGAGGTGATAATAATTAGTGATGTTTGTCGGACTGTCACCTACGTCAAGCTGTGTTGTGAAAGCTCAACACATATGACTTAAAAAAACTTCTCAGCCATCCGTTTTAGAGTTGAGGCAGCTAGGTCCCAGTGAGGTGAAGTGACTTGCCTGGGGTTACTCAGCTGTCAAGAAGCAGAGCTGAGCTTTGCATCCTGGCAGCCTAGCTCTACACCACAGCTGAGCCAGGGCTCACAGCCCCGGGGAGCCATTGGCCGGCCCACCCGCTGATGCCCGGACCCCACCCTGCAGGAGAAGCAAGACAAGGCGGTGCTGCAGTCGGAGGTGGCCAGCCTGCGGCAGAACAACCAGCGGCTGCAGGAGGAGTCCCAGGCCGCCAGCGAGCAGCTGCGCAAGTTCGCAGAGATCTTCTGCAGGGAGAAGGAGCTCTGAGGTGGAGAAGCCACTGCCCGTCCCCTCCACCTGGGCCCAGGGGCTCCTGTTCTTCCGTCTTCCGTAGTTTGGCTCTGGTTACAGGTGTGACCAAGATAATCCAGCCAGGGCCTCATCATGCTCCCCATGGACATGGAACCCTGAGAGAGGCCTCTCTGGGGCTGGGAGTGGGGTCTGCTCACGGTCCACGAGGCCCCGTGAGCCACACAGGGGCTCAGGCCTCCCTCTGAACTGTTCGTTTCTGTCCACACCACCCCCAGGGGCCCATCCCGCTGCCCCCACCGAGACTCTTCCTAGGACCAAGCCATCCAAAGCTGTAGGAAGGCAAGAGGGAGGGCAGGAGTGAGTCTCCAAACTCCACAGCTCCAGGAGTTCACAAACCAAGGGTCTTCACCATGTACAAGAGTTGGGGCATGTGGGCCCAGCCCCCTGCATGAGAAATCACAGCGTGAAACAGCCCGCCCTCCCCCCACCCCAGAGCGCTGAGGGCCCAAGTGGAAACCGGCCCGGGCCCTCGGTCCCTCGTGCTCTGGCGCCAAAAAGCATGGACATCATCCCTTCCCAACCCCTATTTCCAAAAACAGCCAGGAGCACTTTCTTAGAGCTTCAGTTATTTCTGGGGGGCCCCAGGATGGAGAGGGCAAACCCCAGCATCCAGAACCAGTTGCTTTGAGGGGAACTCTTTGCACACTGTTTACACAGTCGTTTTCTGTCGGCCCCCTCACCCACCACAGGCCACAGCCCCTGAGCCCTTCCGCCTCCCAGCTCCTGACCAGTCGGGCCTTCATCTCCTCGCTGCTTTTGTTTTCTCTCTGCAAGCCCCTCAGCTCGCCTTGCAGCCCCCACAGCAGTGGAGACTGGGACACCATCACTGTGCTCCCTGGGGGAGCCTTTTGCTGTGCGAACCCCCACAATGTTGATTCTAAAGGCAATAAGGGCAGCTTGCCAGGCAGCCAAGCTGGTGTGGTACTATGCTGTTTACCCGGGAACCAGTTTCTTTTTTTCTTTAAAAACAAACAACAAAATATATATCTTTTCTTTTCCACGTAGAGTTGAGCCAGAACAAGTCTGTATGGCCACAATCTGTGTTCCCCCCTCCTCAAACTGAGGATCAAGGCATGTCCCCATGGCTGGTGCCCAGCAGGAGGACTCAGAGGGACAGACAGGGTGGGCAGGCCCATGTCTTCCCAGTTCAGGAGGCATCCAGAGCAGGGGAGTTAGCATGGGCCTTGCTCAGAGCAGCAGCTTCAGGCTGGGAGCCAGTGCCAGGCTGCCCAGTCCTTGTCCAGAGACCCCCACTGCCTTCTTCTTGGGGCCAGAAATCTCATGGAAGGGGGCAGTGGGGACTGCCCAGGACACAGGCAGTCAGGGAGCCAGAGAAGGGCAAAGGACACTGATCACGTTCCCTGTAGTCAGCCTCTGGCCCCTGGCTGCACTGCAGCCCTGCACATCTGCCTGCACATCTGCCACACCCTCGCCCTCACCTGAGCTGTGACGGGGGTGCGGCTGCAGGTGGGCCTGCTGGGTCTCAGCCCTGGGCACTACTGTGATGTCTGCCCCTCTCCCCAGACCCTCTTTTTGGACGGGTTCTCCAGGACAACCCCATCCCCCTTCCCTCAAACCCTAACCTAGAGCCCACCCTTCCCCCTTTTAAGTTGTCACCTCATCTTCAGATCATTCTAATCATTTTGGGGACCTAATCGTGTACATTGACAAGTGTAAATTATGATTTTGGTTTTGTTTTCTGTTATTTTTTAAAGATCTCTGCAAAACAAATTATTTAATTTGAAGCTGGAGTTCTGATAGCTGAAGATAGCGGCAGAGGTGTTTTTCATATGTTGATTTGTTTCATTTGGATTTTTTATTCTTGTCCTTTTTTTTTTCTATCCCTATCTTGAGATTTTCTGGCATGTTTCTGGAGGTTTCAAAGGAAATAAATGTTTCATAGAAATGGTTTGTGTATTCACTAGCGAGACAGCTGCTTAAGTCACTGAAGAGAGGTGTGATCCAGCGTCCTCTTGTCCCCCTTGTCCCAAACACTGTTACACACACACACACACACACACACACACCCTTAAGAACCACGGGACACCAGCCTTGCAAACTTCTTTTCCTTGAAACCCAAATGACAAAACTGTACCACTCAGAATATAAAAGCCCTTCTTAAGTTAAAAAGAGGTAGATTCTACCTCAGAAGTTACATACTAAAGGTCTGAAAGCTAGGCCCAGCCCACAAAGTTGTGTTTGCTATAGAATTAGTAGTCAACTTTTAAAAATCTGGACTTTGCCTGTCCAGGTGGCGGTGCAGTGAATTAAAAGCGTTGGCCTGGGACACTGAGGACCCAGGTTCAAACCTCCGAGGTCTCTGACTTAAGCCCAAAGGTCACTGGCTCAGCTGGAGCCCCCCAGTCAAGACACATATGAGAAAGTAATCAATGAACAACTAAAAGTGCTGCAACCATTAAGTTGATGCTTCTCATCTCTCCCTTTCTGTCTACATGTCCGTGTCTCTCTAAAAAAAAAAAAAAAATCTGGAGTTTGCACATAAAGAAAGCCAAATTTCCATGTCCTCCACAGCAAACTCAGAACTAAAGGCCCGTGCCTCCTTTGGCTAGGCTGTCCCCAGACCACACCCACCCAGCCGGCCTGTCACACCCCGGCTCACCTCCCGGCAAGAGGAGCCGCTCCCTCTGCCGAGCATCTTGTCTGGTTGGTAGCTGGAGGGGAAAGCTACCCTGCTTCCAGGCCCGGGAGCACAGCCAGGGGGAGACTGGAAAGAGACTGACACGTCCTGTGACCGCCCAGACCTCAGCTGCCCTAGTGAACACTTGCAATGGACCAAACTGCTTTTCCAAATCTCAAAGTTCCATGTGAAAATCCCAAGGTGTGTCCTCAGTCTGGCTCTGCCTGGATCCAAGAGGCAGCCCAATCTCGTGACAGGACTGACCAGGTGGCTGGGTCTCTCTGGCCCACCTCACCCATTTACCTGTCATCGAGTTTGCCATCTCTGAGCTCAAACCCGAGACTTCTCTTAGACCCTTCCCTCAACACCACACACACAAAAAAAATACTTTTCCAAAACGGGTACGTGTCCTTTTTCCAGAGGAGGTGGGCCAGCTATTTCCACATCTAAAAACTAGTGTTCCCAACACTCGTCTGTCCACTCTCCTGAGGCCACGTCCTCAGCTGAGCCGCCCGCCCCCACCAGGAAGCCGTGGCGCAGGCTTCCTCACACCCTCTCCTGGCGCCCGTGGCACACACCATGCACGTGCCAGCCCTCGCGCTCCTCGGCTGTGCCCCTGCCTCACCCCCGTGCTCCCCTGGGCTCCCTCCTGGAGCCTCCCCCCGCCACTCCCGCCCACCCCATCTCTGGCTCTCCTCGCCCAATCTTTCCGAATCCCTTCATCCCTTTGGCTCTCTCAAGACTTTCCTATTGTTCCTTTGAATTTTTTGTGTCCTCTCCCATGAAATCACATCTCCCCGTGTCCTTGTCCTGAGACTTTGCCTGTCCCTGATCCTACTCTGTATCTCTCTCACCAAGTGTGCCTCTCGTTGTTTTTTCTCCTAATCTATACGCCTGGCCGGTAGAGGCACAGTGGATAAGGCGTACACCTGAACTGCTGAGGACGCTGGTTTGAAACCCCAGGCACGCCTGGGCAGAGCACGTATGAGAAGCAAGTTGATGCTTTCCGCTCCTCGCCCTGCCCTCACCTTTCTCTCTCTCCTCTCTGTAAAGTCAGTAAATACAATCATAAAGATTTTACACCAGCGACCTCTGTTCCAGGTCAGTGCTCTACCCACTGCACCACCACAGGTCAGGCAATAAATAAAACCTTTAAAAAGCCTGACGAGGTGGTGGCACAGTGGACAGAGTGTCAACCTGGGACACTGAGGAACAAGGTTCAAAACCCTGAGGTCACCAGCTTGAGCCCAGCGTCACTGGCTCAGCTGGAACCCCCCCCCCCCATCAAGGCATGTAAGAGAAAGCAACAGTGAACTAAAGTACCACAACTATGAGTTGATGCTTCTCCTCTCTCTCCCTTCCTGTCTGTCTGTCCCTGTCTCTCTCCCTCTCCTGCTAAACAAATTTTTTTTTAAATCTTAAAAAGGAAAAAACTAATTTATATGCCCTGGTTCTCTGCCTCCTTCATCAAATCTCTCTTCTGCTTCTTTCCAAATCACTGTCTACTTCATCCGTCTCCCTGATGTGTCTATTTTTTATTAACATTATTTCCTCTCCCACTAAATCTCCATCTCTCTTACCCTCGAATTCCTGTGGCTCTCCTCGTCTGCATCTCTCCAGATCTTTTGCTTCCCTCTTCCGTTCTCTCCTGCTGTCTTTTTTCTGATTCTCTATAAATTTGTTATTCACACATCTGTGTCTCTCTCCTGATCACTCTGCGTCCCGTTTCCCAATCCTCACCCCACTTCACCCAAATCTCAGCTTCTCTCCTAATGTCCCCGTGTCCCTCTCTCCTCTGCTCTTCCCCTCCACTCCTAGCCCCGCACAGGGAGCCGCAGGTGATGTCCAGCACTAGGGTGAGGTGCTTCTGGCATCCTGCCCTCTACCCCTCCTGGCCTAACGGTTTTCATCCATTCCCTTCCCCCAGTCCCCAGCTCCCCGCCTTCTCCTCTTGGCTTTCTGCTGCAGCTGCAGCAGTCTGTTGCCATGGCAACCACAGCTGGCTGGGCGGGAGTTCCCTCCACCCCATCCCCCCTCTTCTCCTTTCTGCCAAGGCAGAGAGGAGGTGGGACAAAGTCAGAAAGGCAGGGTGCAGGGGGGGGAATGGAAGTAGGGACCAGCTCCAGCTGTTAACTTCAGTCACTTCTCCCCCCAACGAGGCCTCGGCTCCCCTTCTTGGTGACGCCCCAAACCAGCCTGGAGAAGGAGGCAGTCGTGGCAGAGGGGTCAGGCCCAGTTTAATACACAGAACAAGTTAATTCACAGCAGAGGCAGGCAATAAAGGAGACTCATTTACAAGAGGGGGCATGCCTGGATTGGGGGAGACCCCCCCAAACCCACAACCTCACCCACTTGCAGTCTCAATTTCCCTTTTTTTAACCCAAACAACAAACACACACAACCACAAGAAACAACCACTCCCCCTTGCTACCTCCAAAATGGTTAGCGAGGGGGGCAAGGGGCAGTCCAGCCTGGCCGGTGGGGATTAGGGTGGGGGAGGAGGAAAAACGAGTCCGTTGCAGAGTCTGTGCTTCTCATTCCCAGCAGGCGCTGGGCAAGGGCCCCCACCAGCAACACCTGTGGCCTTGGCAGGCAGGGTGGGGCTCTCAAAGAGGGGGCAGGAACGGTTCAAAACCATGGTTCACGTCATGCAGTATCCACATTGGGCACCAAAAGGGGACTAAGGGTGGACACCACACCCACCTGCCCTGGCCAAGAGGGGGGAATGGTACCCACTGGGGGGTGGGGAGGTGGGACAGTTGCAGCTCCAAAACTGAGGGGAGGGGCTACCAGGCAGGAAGCTGGCACAGACTGGTGCCCAGTGGAGTCGGTCAGCAATGCTCCTTCCACCCAGCCAGGCCTTATAGGACTCTTTGTATATATTAATTTTTTCTTTTTTTTTTTTTTAAGTTTTTGACTTTTTCTTTAGAAAAAGACTGGGTCCAAGCCCCCGGCTGGCATCCACCACCCCTCGTGCCCGCCCAGAGGCGGGGTATGGCTTTGAGGGGAGCAGAAGCCCCTGGTGCCCATTTGCCAAGGGATGGGGAAAGAGGGAGGAAGGGAGAAGAGCCCTACTGGGCCCCCCAACCTGCAGCGCAAACATTCCACTTGCACAGAGGGAAGGGGGTGGCCCGGCCTCCTCTCAGGCTCCCCGCTACCCCTCTCACTGTGGTGCATTAAGGACGAGGAGAGAGTAAAGGAGCTCCAAGAGGCAGGTGGGCAGGCACCACCCCAGAGGTCCAGGTGAGCCAGAGCCGGGTCTAGGTGAGAGTGATGTAGGCAGAGGCCTTCTCTTTCAGGTGCCGAAGACAGAGGTGACAACTCCAGCTCCCTGTGGGAATGGCCAGAGGACAGAAAGGTGGGCCCCCGTTCAGGGAGGGCAGCCCAACCCCTCCCATCCAGAGGGTAGGGTCTTCACCAGCAGGAAGACAATTTTCCAGCCCACCCACCACCAAGTTGTGCCCACCTCTTCTCTCACCTTCCGGGGGCTCCGCCATGGGGGGGCTCAGGCAGTACATGTGGTAACCCCGATCGCAGTCATCACAAAACAGCAGCTGGTCCTGAGGGGTGAGACCTGCCCAGCTGGCACCCTGGGGGCATGGGCACCAGAAACCAGGGTGGGAGACTGGGGCAAGAGCTAGTCAAAGGGGCTGGTGGGGGACCTTCCACAAGAAAGGGATCCCAGAGGTCTCTGCGCCACAGAATCGGCAAAACCCTGCTTGGCTGAGCAAAACACCCAAGGACTGTTGGTTTGCCATCTGTAGTCTGGGCTTCAGATTCTGTAGAACACTAAAAACGGTGCTAAAATGGTCTGATACCAGCTCTGGAAACAATGGACATGGGTTCAGGTCCCAGCTGTACCATTTCCCTAGCTGGCTGACCCTGGGTAAGTCATTTCCCCTCTCTGTGAAGTGAGAACACAAGCACCTACCTCAGAGGGTGGTTGGGAGGAGTCAGGGAGATGAAGAGTATTAAGTGCCGGGCTCAATGAATGGCCACTAACAATAATAATAATACAGATTACTAGTGGTCGCCGGCAGGGAGGGGGCGCTCCAGGGAAAGGCTTTAGGCCCAACTGGCAACGGTGGAGGTGCCAGGTGAGGAGGCCACCTGGGGACATGTCCCAGGGGAGGTGGGTGGGGGACACTCACGTCATTCTCTGAGGTGCCACACAGGCTGCAGGACTTGCACTCGATACACTGCCAGCGGTAGGTCCGCACAGCCGCTGTCATGTTCACCGTGAACTGTAAACACGAGGGGTGTCCTAGGGACCAAGGGGCAGGGCTGAGGTTAGGGGCCGCCAAGCCTGTGGTCACTACTGACCCAGAGGTGGGGGGAGAACTGACTCAGCCCTTACCCCTGGCTTATAAGGCGAATGAGCTTCTGTGGTCCACAGCCTACCCCCACCATGCCCAGGGTGCCCAGCAACCTACTGCAAGCAAGCGCTGCTGTGGCCACCAGTCTCCTACCCAGCCACCATGACAACCACACTCTGCTCCCCAGAACACCATGGCGACCGCATTCCATTACCCATAGTGCTGTGGCAACCACTTCCTACCACCCACAACACCGGGCAGCCACATTCTGTTAACCACTGTGCAGAGGTAACCACATATTGTGGCAAACACATTCCCCCAGCCACAATGCCATGGCAACCACTGTCCACAAGGAGGGCCCTGGGGGACACCCTGGGGTTCCCTGCAGCTCAAGCTTACTACACAGGATGCCCCAGCAACCAAACTGTTAATAGCAATACTGTGTGATGCCAATCCACCCATCACCCCACTACCCCAGTGCCACAGCTACACTCTACTACACCCAGTTGCCAGGGCCGCCATACTACACTACCCATAACACCATGGCAACCACAATTCATTACCACTGGGCTAAGGCCACCACAGTCTGTTACCCACAAGTTCGCCATGGGAAACCACTATTAACCACAACTTCATGGCAAGCACCCTCTGTTATCCACAGTACCCAGACAGTGGCAATCCATTACTCACTATCACAGCCCACTACCCACAACGTTACAGTAACCTGCTTTTACTTATCCCACCAGGATAAGCACGTGTCACCACCCGCAATGCCAATACAACCACATCCGTTATTCGCAGAGCTTCCCTGACCCCACTCAGTTTCCCACAATCCTCAGCAGTTGAGTCAGTCCGACTAGCTCTTGTTCCCCTCAGTGCCCCTAGGGTGTTCTGGGTCCCCCCCAGTCCTCACTCCTCTGCCTCCCATCCTCCAGATCTGGACTCCTGGAGTCCTCTCAACCCCCACCCCCAGAAGCCTCAGGTGGGGGCATCACCTGATCGCCCACAGTCAGCACAGGAAATGAGGTCCTCAGGACACCCCGTCTTCTTGGAGCCACCAAGGCAGAAGTCACAGTAGCCGTTGGGGATGACAGTGCCATCAGGCCCCTTCTTGGCTGAAAGACAGCAGGCAGAGTCGGTGTGGGCAAGGAGCACCCACTCAAAGTCTGCTGCAAAAGTAGGGGCAGAGGAGGTATCCCTACCTGTGTGTTTCCTCTGTGCTTCTGGGACCCAGGCCAACTCTTTGTAAAACTCTGGGGGTGAGGGGGACAGAGAGAGGGACTTTCACCATAGGCAAGGTTCCACCCTGCCCCCAGCCTCAGTCCCAGGGGTGGAGGCCTAGGTCCAGGCTTGGGGGAGTTGGGGAGAGAGTAGCTACCCCAAGCTGTGCCCAGTAGCAAAAGAGAGTTGGGGGCCCCAAGTAATTCTCATCAGTATCTCCCCATTTCTTTGTTATCAGTTGACATGTCCTCTTTATTAAGTGAACACATGGCAAATACAGCTTCAGGAAGAGCCCCTACTTCCCCGTGCACACACACTTCTATCAGCTACTCCCAACTAAGCCCCGACTAGATAAAAATTGAGTTAATACCACTAGCCGAGATCTGGTGTGGAAAATTCTGAACACAGCTGCCTGGGTGTGCAGAGGGGAAAGGACAAAGACACTGTCCTCTCCCACGAAGGGATGGGCACGGAGATGGTTTCTCCACGGACAGAGCCTCCCTCCAGGCTCTGCCCCATCCTTCACTTTTTGGGGTGGGCATGGGATTGGCATGGATGATCACAAGGGGCTCCCAGGCCACAGACCTTGCCCCTCCACCAAAGCTTAGAAGAAGGGAGAAAGGGAAGCAGGAAGGGAGGGGAGTCATCTATCACCCCCCTCCCCAAGCTCTAATTGAAACAATAAATCAGACCCAGAAATATTATGCCCGGCCAGGAGTGAGGGAGAGAGGGAGAGAGAGGGAGGGGGAGAAAGAGAGAGAGAGAGAGAGAGAGAGAGAGAGAGATGGTTGGTTGCCATGGCAACCCCAGAGCCAGCTTCCCCATGGTCGGTGGGGGGAGGGGACCGCTGAGCTGGAGATTTTCCAGAAATGTTTAACGTGCCCCCTCCCTCCCAGGCTCCTCATCCCCCATTCCCGGGGCCCCTCACCAGCCCCAGCTGGCCTGCCTGCTCACGTTTATGGTTGTTTTTCCGATGGAAGGGCAGGGCGTGGCGCTCGGTGTTCTCCTCCCCCTCCTCCTCAGCCAGGTGGGTGTGAGTGTAGTGGTAGCTGAGCCCGGGCCGGTTCTTATACCGTTTCCCACAGACTGGAGAGCAGAGCGAGCAGGGAGGGCCAGTCAGCCCTCCCAACCCCTGCTGCCTCCACGGTGGCCTCCAGGATCACACCTCCCCCTCTGCCATAGGCCTGAGCTTCCCCTCACTAGGGTCCCAAATAGGAGGGGTGGCGGGAAGGGACTGGTCCCTAGACTTCTCTCTCTGTCTCTCTCTCTCTCTCTGTCTTTCTCTCTCGCTCTCTCTCTCTCTCTCTCTTTTTCCCCCTCTTCAGAAGGACTCACTATCACAGACATACGGCTTGTCTCGGTCCTCCAGGGAAGCAGCATCCTGGCGTTTCCGGAGACCCCCAATGCCATATGCCTGCAGAAGGAGTCAGGAGTAAGGAGCAGCCATGGAAGGGAGGGAACTAAAACAATGTTCATCCTGAAAGTTGAATCACAGCTCTGCCACTTTCTAACAGTGGGCCTTAAGTAATTCATCCTCCGAGGTTCAGTTTCCTCTGTGTCTGTAGCCTAGGTATGAAGACTCTTCGAGCCTGCTTTACAATCTCTGGTTTGCAGATGGTTTAATATAGCTGAGCCTCAGCCTACTAATCTGTGAAATGGGTATAAGATCCCCCCAGCTGTTCTTAGGGTTAAATGAGGTCACACTGGGGCGGGTCTGACCGCCATGCCTGTTTAGTAAGTGAGGTCTGCTTTGAGGGGAGGGGTGATGAGGAGATAGATACCTTTCCTTTGGCCCTGTTTTTCCTCCTGGGAATGTCATCCTCCAACTCTTCCACCTCGAGATCATGTGGAAACTCCAGCAGTTGCTGTTTCTGGGCACCAGAAGAAGGGAAACTGGAGTCAAGAAAATGGGGGGCCCTGTTCTGCTTGGGGAGGGTTCTGTGCAGAGCGGGAGATTAGGGTGGCAGGGCAAGTCAGGAGGTCTCCCAAAGAGGTGAGGTGCGGGAGGACGAAGACTTAAGATGTCACAAGGCCCTAGGGATTCCGGGGAGGTTTCAGAGCAGGAATAGGAGGCTCCGGGGCAGGAGGCAGGGGTCAGAGAGCAGCTGCGGCCCCTGGGAGTGGTCCTACCTGGCAGTCCATAATGGCTTCCTCCTCCTTCAGCTCAATCTTCTTCTCCCCTGTCTCAGCACACAGGAGAGCCTCAAGGACTGGACCTTCTGGGAGGCCACCCTCCTTCTTCAGGGGTGCCTCACAATCTGGGGACAAGGCCATGGGGGAGGGTCAAGGGGGAAGTTGACCCTGAAGGACACAAACACCCAGTTGGGGGAACCACGCTCACAGAGGGAGGGAAGAGGCTTTCCCACTCTCCACCAGCAGCAGAGTCAAAGATTCAACTATACACCCTGAGAAGGGTGCTCAGACCCTGGAGAAGACACAGCCAGACCCACAGGTTCTCTGGGACACACTCAGAAAGAGACCCAGCCAGACCCTTGTATATTCCTAAGCACATGGAGGCGACCCAGCCAGACCCTCACACCCAGACAAATAGAGAGAGATACAGACAGACAAACAGGCACACATGGGCATACACAGGGGATATACAGACAGATCATTTGAGACGTAGCCAGACTCACCTGGGGAAGACATAACCAGACCCTATTATATACCTGGCCATACACAGGGAAGACATAGACACACCTAGAGAGAATCACTCTGATGGATACATATGGACATATACATGGAAGATACAGACAGTCCCCTGAGGCAGTCAGACACACCCAAGAAGACACAGCCAGGTAGACACCTGGACCTGCTCTATCTGAACTCACAGACACTTGGATATACCTGGACAGGGAAGAGAAACAGCCAGTGACTAATAGTACTGGACACATTGAAATGATAAGGCCAGACACTCTGGTGGATGAATACACATGGCCAGAAACACACCCAATACACCAGATTCTAAGGGAAGAGAGCTTCCCAGACATTCCAAGCATTGGGACACTTGATGGAAGAGCAGCTGGACACTCTGATATACAAGACACAACACACACACACACACACACACATACACACACACATGAGGAAATAAACCTAATACAAATACACTTGGAAACACCAAGTGTCAGACACTTAGACACACTCTTCTACAAACCACAAGAGTTACAATCACACGCTGACACATCCAGAAATATTCAGGCACCCACAGAAAAAAACAGAGCCAGATACTCGGATAGATCCCAGCTCCCAAGGGAAGAGATACAAAGGCTGGATACCACTAGACACACATAACAGACACTACTCTGCTCTCAAATACACCTGGGCCCATGTCAGAGAAGATACAGCCCAAAGCTCAGTCACTCGGGGAAAACGGGAGAATCTCTACTACACCAGGCACACTCACTCAGACACTGGCTGGGAGGGAGATAAGGTGAAGGCTCAGACACACACTGGCATCTCCACACTTAGCGTTGCTGGGGGAGCGCATAGAGGTCAGCCACCTCAGGCATGGACAGCTTTACCCACCGATCTTGTACTCGCAGGGCCTGAGTCTGGGGTCTTCCAGAATGTTGAGTCTCCGTTTCTTTCTCCAACAGCGGGCGGGGTACGTGTAGATCTGTCCGGGAGCCAAACCTGGAGTGAAACGGGCTGTAAGACCAAGGCTGAGATGCTGCCGCCCAGCCGTGCCCCCGCCCTCCCGGCGGGTACCGGGCCCACGGTGGGTCTTCTCCATCCAGATGTAGCAGTTGTTCTGGGCCACACCGGTCTGAGAGTCGAGGAACGGCAGGCGCAGGCTGCGTTCCGCGCACAGGCGCGCGTTGTAGCTGCGGCAGTGCTCGATGGCCTCGCGGTAGAAGTCTTCGCCTAGGCTGTGAGGGGCGGTGAGGGGGCAGGAGGCTGTCAGCAAGGGCAGGTGCACCAGGTTGCCCCGCATTCCTCCCCTAGCCCACCCACTAGGAATGGGTGGACAACCTCATCTCTCCCCTTCTGTATCTTCTGGACTCAGGAGTCCCCCACCACACACCCGGAGTGGGACTCAAACAGGCCTTGAGCCAACCAGTGGATATGCACACTATAGAAACAAAAATACATTGGACCCATCCATCCATACGTGCAGATATCCAAACACACAACACAAACAAATCACACAAACTCGCACCAATTCACACAAAGAGATATATCCCAAGACTCACAAAGAAGAAACAATCTCACATATGTGCACACACATATCTACTGAAAAATAAATATCCCAAGTCACAGTGTAGAAACATATGCCACACATATATCCATGCACAAATATGCATCACATATCCAAAGACACACAACATAAATAAATCAACCACACAAAGACACAAAACGTGCAGACAGATCAGACACACCACACCACACATATACACACACTCAAGCATGTAAGCACACATACAGATGCACAAATGTTAAAAGGAATGTTAAGGTAAACTACCCACAAATCCATTTACACATATATCCAAAGACACAACACAAACAAATCACACACACACGCACACTATACAAAGAAATCATACAGACCCACACAGGATAGACATTCATTCACAAAGATATATAATATAGAAACCAACATCTAAAATATCACATATCCAAACACACAAAGACACCCATATACAACATAGAAACAGATATCTACCCATATTCACACCAAAATTTACACATAGATACATGCATACCTACATATCCAAAGACACAGAACACAAATGATGAACAATTTCAAAGGACATGTACGCACACTCAAAGACCCAAATATCTAGAAACCTAGTATAGAATAAAAGAAATGAAACATCCCCACACACATATCCCCCAAAAACCAGAAGGCAAACAAGTGACACACATTCCACATACCAAGACAAAGATAATGTGGGCTTCACTCAAGTTTACCAAGGTCCTCGCACCCCCACCCCTCCATTCTACCCTCTCCCTTACCCCGGGGGTCACAGGGCAGGACGTGACCCTTGCCCCGAAGAGGACTCGAACAGGAATCCGAGTTCCCCACGCCCTCCGCTCCTCCACAAACAGCGCGTCGGACCCCGTTCTTGCCAGAGACCCATAGTCACACACTTGCACCCCCGCGCAGCCAGGCCCAAGGTGACAGCCCCCCAGACATCCCATCGGCCCCACCCCCAGCCGCCACACACACACACACACACACACACACACACACACACGCCCGCGCGCAGACCTGCCTGCGAGTTCCTTCACTTCCTCGCCCCCCCTCTACCCCCGCCCCTGCATCACCTCAGGGGGCCGGGGATGACCGTAGCCATCTTGCTCCCTGGGTCCTGCCCCCAGCAGGTCCCCGCCGGGTCGGTCCTCCCAGCGCTCAGGCGGGCGCAGAGGCCGCCCATCCATTCATTCCCGGGGGGCGGGAGCACGGGGGCCACAGCCAATCAGGGGGTGGGGCGGGCCCTTTCGGGCCATGCTGGGAGTCGTAGTCCAAGCTTGGGGGCTAGCGGGACCCCGCGGGGAAAGGGGTGCAGAGGTGGGGCCTAGGCAGCATGCACAGTCACTCACACACACTCACTCATACACACATCTGGTCTCATGGGAGTACATTCACACGCACAACTGGACTCACACCCACACGCGACTGTTTACACAATTCACACGTATACTCACTGCCGCCCACAGTGAGACTCACGTACACTCCACTCCCACACCCCACATACTAACACACATTTACACTCACACACACTTCAGTGCCAGGAGACTCAGAGACACTTTACAGGTGCCCACACAAACATCCCACGCACATGCAGACATTGGCTCACTGACACCACCTCCTCCTCACCACCCTAGCACCAGAGAGCCCAACTCTGTCCTGTCCCACTAGGAGCTGAAACACTCGCAGTGACCCCGCCCAACCTGCTCAACCTCTTCGCAGGCCTGACAGTGGCAGTGTTAGTTAGGAGCTGTAGCCACACTTCCTAGGTTCAAATCCTGGCTCTGCCACTTAGTGGCCATGTGACCTTGAGCAAATTATATAATCTTTCTAGGCCTCAGTTTCCTCATCAGGGTGGTGCCTAATTAGATTGTTGTCAGGATTAAATGAGTAATATAAGTAAAGTGTTTTAAAAGGTACATTCATTCATTCATCCCACAAAAAGGATCTAAGCCCTGGTCAGATAGCTTGGTTGGTTGGAGCATCGTCTTGAAGCACAGAGGTTGCTGGTTCAATCCCCAGTCAGGGCACATGCAGGAACGGCTCCAAGTTCCTGTCTCTCTCTCTCTCTCTCCCTCTCTTCCTCTCTCGCTGAAATCAATAAATAAAAATTTTTAAAAAGAATCTGATATGTACTAAGATGTAAAATGGTAATATTATTACCATTATTAGAAAGAATAATGCCTGGCACATAGTAAATGCTCAATAAATATTTATTGGATGAATGAATAAATATACTGAACACCAACCATGTACAGGACACAGTTCTAAGTGCTTCACAGGGATTCATTTAGTCCTCAAAATGACCCCCCTTCCCAGCTGGGGTGATGTTATTATTACCTTCATTTCCCTGATGAGAACTCTGAGACACAAGGAGGTGAAGTTAAATGCCCTCTGCTCCTGGAGGCTATTTGAAGGTGCAAATGAGGGAAGGATTCACTCCCACAGACATCTGTGTCCCCAAATGGACCTTACCACCTTCTCTCTCCTACTGTCACCCACAGTGACTCAACTCAATCCTAAGGGATCCCCAGAGAGTGAGCTGACTCACCTGGTCAAACACTTAGTTTCTCCATGCACACATCCCAAGCCGTCCTAGTCCAAACTTTGTGTTTAGGTTTGAGCCTGCACATGTATGAAAACACCCACCAACATCCTGTCCACCAGGATGTCTTCACCTCTTTAGTTACTAGACGCCCTCATCTCCCGCTGGTGAGAGAGACCCTCTTGGGCCTCCCACCCCGTGGTCACTTCTACACACACACACACACACACCTCTAGTCTTAGACCCCTTCCACAAACTCTCTCCATCTGCTCCAGGTAATGCCTTGAAGGAGGGAGTCTCTGCTTCCCATCTGGCCCAGACAAGGGGAGCTGGCAGCCCCACGCTCACTCTGGCCTTCAGGCCCCTGTACTGGCCACTATAAATGTCATCCACAGTAAGCCCTGCCCCCTGACTCATTAGCTCAGCTCAGACTGTGTGTGTCCTTGCCACCTTCCTATCTGACCTGCCATCACCCTCATATATCCCCAACACACCCTCTAACACTATTCCCCACACCTCTAGACTCAGAAATGCTGGCTTGCTCCTGCCCTAACCTAGAACTCTCAAATCAATTTGATTAATTTGGAGCCTTAGTGCAGACACCCCATCTACTTCTGGAGGCCTTTGTCCACCAGCACAATTTGACCCACAGACCCAGGTGGACACTTGGAGAGGGGTCTCCCTCCCTTTTCTTTTTTTTTTTTTTTTTTTAGATTTTTTAAATTTATTCATTTTTTAGAGAGAGGAGACAGAGAAGGGGAGAGGAGCAGAAAGCATCAACTCCCATATGTGCCTTGACCAAGCAAGCCCAGGGATTTGAACTGGTGACCTCAGCATTCCAGGTCGACGCTTTTACCCACAGCGCCACCACAGATCAGGCCACTCCCTCCCTTTTCTTACAACCCTCATCACCTTCACAGACCTCTCCCACACTTGAATCCCCAGTTCTTTCCCCTGCCCAAACAATACTCCTATCTTCATCCCACAGTGCTCTATGGGAAACTGGACCACAAATGAAATCAGTATTGACACTACTGTACTATGAATAATCACTAAAGTTAGTTAGGGTCAGGTTCTACAAAGTGCTCTACAAAGATCAAGCAGCCACCCAAGGTAATAAGAACCGTTGATTCCCCAATTAACAATGGTAATACTGAGGCTGGGGGAGGGGGAAATGAATGGCTTAAGCTGGGGTTTGAATGCAGGCATTCAGAACTCTCAAGGGCTGCACGCTCCAGCCTCCTACTCCCAAGATTAGACTTGCACATTCTTTCAGGAGTCCCTACCCTCACCCCTGCAGAAGCTTCTGAAGGTGAGAGCAAAGGAAGGTGCTGGCACTACCACCCCTGTGCTGACTCTGGTCTCCCAAGTCCCTGCGATGGGCTGCCCCACTTATGCTCCTAGGGAACTAGGCAGGATCAGAGTGAGGAGGCCTGGATATCTGCCTATAAATCCACCAAGGCACAGGAACCCGGTCCCAGCCAGCTGGAGGGTATCCCTCATAGAGGAGACATCGTTCTGTGTGTATACGACTTACAGTGAGAAGGAAGCTGAAAGTTGTCCCCATCACACACCATCTCACACTGACCCAAGCTCCACACTTGCTCTCCAAGCCCTCTTTTGCTCATCGCAAAGCCACACGTGTAGTCATGTGCCTATGAGCCTTCCCACCACACCTCCGCTCCCTACCTCTCCCAACTTTTCCCCACTAGAAACCAACCACAAGCAACTACGGGGGCTTAGGTCCAGCCACCCGGCAAAGCCCTTGGGATGAGGGGAGTTCTTGAGTCCCACCCCTCTCCACACCCCCCAAACATAAGAAGCTCAAGGTCAAGGCGGCGAGATCACACGGTAGGGAGAAGGGTGGGGGAGGTAACCCGGGACCCCTTTGTGCGGTGCGCGGGCAGTCGCCCTTGGTCTCCTCCCCCAGACCCGGAAAGAGAGGGGGAGGGGAGTGCGCGCTTGCCAGCCTGGGAGGGAGAACCCGAGCGGCCACGCTCCTGTCTCTCCGAGCCCGCAGTCACCGCCTGAGAAAGGGGGTGGGGAGAGCTGGTACCTTGGAGACCCGGGTCCCGACGAGGGCGAGAGAGAGAGAGATAGAGGGAAAAGGAAAGAGAGGTGAAGAGATCGAGGATGGCAAGGAGAGGGCAGATAGGGGAGGAAGGTAGGCGCAAACCCTGGCATCCTGGTTCCCAGACACTAGGCCCAGGAGTAAACTAACGCACGGAGAAGGGACGAGGACAGTGAGAAAGGGAGGGAATCCTCAGAGACTGAGGGAGCTCAGCACCCTCTCCGGAGGCATCCAGTCCCCAAGATGAGAGATGCTCGAGTTAAGATGTGTATGAGAGAGAGGAATCCCACGGTCTAAGCTGACCAGTGCATCGGGGCTTCTAGTTCCTGAATACCCAGAGAGGAAAAACGGGAGACAACAGGAATCTAACCGGGAACTCCCGACGTCTCAGCTCCCACCCAACAGCCGCAAGAGCCGAGAAAGAGGGGGAAAGAGAAAGAGGTTTTGATGAGGGGGGAAAGGGTGGTGGAGACCCTAGAAACTGAGGTCTGGACTTCGGTGTGGGTACTCCCAGCCCCATGCCGGGGCGGGCCCGCCGTTCCTCATGGCACAGAGAAGAGATGGAGGAGGAGGAAAGGGAAACCCCTACCCCCACTCTGGGTGGGGAAACGGCCTCCACCTCCACCACCCCCCAGCCCGCGCCACATTCCTTTACTGACAGCGACAAAGAAGAGGCGCCCCCGCGACCCTGAAGGGGTTCCCAACCCCAACCCCAGGGAGCGACAGGGGGTGGTGGGCCCTCCAGGGAATATAGGGGCGAGCTGGCGGGGGCGGGAGGGGGAGCATTTCACTACCATCTTCGCACTGCATCCTCCTCCCCAGCGAGAGCCGGGTAAGGGCGGAGGGGATGGAGGGACGTGGACGGCGGGGACACTCACGACTTGAGCGGGTTCTGAATGGCGGTGGCCATGGCCCGCTCGGCTGGGCCGCCTCCGGCCGGGGGCGCCGCTGCCGCCGCGCGTGGGCCCAGCCCGGCCTGCGCTGCCCGCTCTACCGCCCAGCGCACTACGATTTCATTCATTCTTGGGGCTGCGGCGCGAGCGGAGCGGGGCGGGGCGGGGGCGGGGCTCAACCAATCCCCGCGCCTCCCGGCGCACGTCGGGACGTGGAGACTAAGGGCGCACGGCGGCGCCCGAAAGAGCCCCAGTACGGACTACACGTCCCAGGAGGCGTAGGGAGGACCGTGCGCCCATTGGCCGCTAGGGATACTGGGCGGGGCTTGGTTCGCCTCAGAGCATCCTTCCCTCTAACTCGGGCTGCTCCGTTCCCAACTAGGGCTTTCTATCCTGCAGGCACCACAATCCAGGGAGCAGGTGGTCCCTAGCTTCTGGGTCTTCCCAGGGTATGTGGACGACAGCAGACTCTGTCGTGTATTCTTGTCTATGCCTGCTTCTTTGGGCATCTCTTTTGTGTAAGCCAGCCTGAACAAGCACAGAGACTAATCAATGCCTTTGTTCATTTCTTAAGTGTCTTCTATGTGACAAGCATTCTTCTAGACACTGGGGATACAGCAGTGACCAAACAGAGTCGCTGCCCTCAAGGAGTTTGCCTTCTAGTAAAGAAAGGCAGATGATAAACAAAAAAATTAGAAACGTTCATTTTTTTAATTAATTAATTTTTTTTTTTTTTTTTTTTTTACAGAGACAGAGAGTGAGTCAGAGAGAGGGATAGACAGGAACGGAGAGATAAGAAGCATCAATCATTAGTTTTTCATTGCACGTTGCAACACCTTAGTTGTTTATTGCTTACTTTCTCATATGTGCCTTGACCGCGGGCCTTCAGCAGACCGAGTAAACCCTTGCTGGAGCCAGCGACCTTGGGTTCAAGCTGGTGGGCTTTTCCTCAAACCAGATGAACCTGCACTCAAGCTGGCGACCTCAGGGTCTCGAACCCGGGTCCTCTGCATCCCAGTCTGACACTCTATCCACTGCACCACCGCCTCGTCAGGCGATAAGTTCATTTTTGAGAGTGTTAAATACTATAAAGGAGTAGCCTCTCTGAGATGACATTTAAGCTGAGACCTGAGAAGTGGCCAGCCATGCAATATTAGGGGAAGGAGAACAAGCTTGGCATGTTCAATGATCAGCAAGAAAGCTAGTATAACTGGAGTAGAGTGAGGGAGGGAGGAGACAAGGTTGGAGAGAGAACAAGAATCCAGATCATGGGCCTTGTAGGGCGTTATAAAGTAGATTTTGTTCTAAGTGATCAATTATCCTTGACTCTGTTCTTTTACACACACACACACACACACACACACACACAAAAGCTCATCAGCAAATCCTGTTATCTCTACATTCACAAAATAAATCCAGGACCCACCCCACATTTCTCCTCTTCACAATCTCCTGCCCACCATCGTCTCCCACCTGAACAGCCCCACAGCAGCAAGAGTGGGCGACCTAAAACATGGCATCACACTGCTCTCTGGTTCAAACCCTCCAATGACCACTTTTACAATTAGAATAAAATGTAAAAAAACTCTTACTATGCCCTCAAAACCTTTCTGTATTCCATCCCCAAACCCCATCATGTTTATGTATTTATTTATTTTATTCAATGATAGGAGGGGAGGCATAGACAGACTCCCACATGTGCTTCAACCCCGATCCATTCCGCAAGCACACTAGGGGGCAATGCTCTGCCCATCTGGGCTGCTGCTCTGCTGCTCAGCAACCTAGCTCTTATCAATGCCTGAAGAGGAGGCCATGGAGCCATCCTCAGTGCCTGGGGCCAGCTCGCTTCAACTGAGCCATGGCTGCAGGAGCAGGGAGAGAGAGGGAGAATGAGAGGGTTAAGGGAGGGGTGGAGAAACAGATGGGCGCTTCTCCTGTGTGCCCCGAACGGGAATCGAACCTGGGACATCCACATGCTGGGCTAACACTCTACCACTGAGCAAACTGGCCAGGGCCCCATCACATTTCTGATCTCATCTCCTTCCTTCTTTCCCTTGACTTACGTTGCTCCAGCCACACTGACCTCCTCTCTGTCCCTGGAACATTCCAATCTTGTGTCAGCAGCAGGAACTTTGCACCTGCCATTTTCTCTGCTAGAATGCTCTTTCCCCATATACCCACATGGCTCCATTCCTCTATTCAGGTTTCTAATTAAATGTTACCTCCTCAGAGACAACTTCAACTAAAATAGTACCCCCCATAATTCTCTGTCCTTTTAAATGCTTTACTTTTTGTTGTCATCATGTTACAGACCTATTTATTTGATTTATTGTCTGTCTCTACTATTTTAATATCAACATTTATGAGGACAAGGACTGTTGTTTTATCCACTGCTATCTCCCAGTGCCAAGAAAAGTGCCTGAAAATAGCTAGTGCTCAATAATTATTTGTTGAATAAATAAATGAATTTATTACTCATTATGCTCTTTGTCTCTCCGTATTGTCAAGGTCTGAGGCATGCAACCAGCAGGGAGAGAGTGACATGGGCTCCAGGCTGTGCCCTCCCACACACGGATATTTGGACAACCTGAAGGGGATGGGGATGCGACTGTATTAAGAAAACCTTCCCAACAGATGGTCTGGTGCTAAAGGCAAAGAGAAGGGAGGGGCTGACTGGCACATTCACTGGTTTGTAGAGTACTATGGTCCCCATCCTTGTGTGGACATGCTGGGGACACAGCAGATGTGTCTGATGGCTCTTCCCCAGACCCTGCCTTAATTTAAGCTCATGGTCCAGTGGAGTAACAGACCCATCACCACACAACAACAGCTAAGGCAGAAGGGTCATGGCCAGGACAGGGAGGCTCCTGACTCAACCTGGGGTGCCAAGGCGAAGCTTCTTGGAAGATATTTCAGTTGTCTTTTTGAGTCCTGACCTCTTATATCTCCAGACACAAGACAAATTTCTGTTCTAATCTGATCTTCCTGTCACCCAAATAGTGATCCAGAAAGTCCCAACCTTTGGTAACATCTAACCCTGGAACCTAAGGATTTGACCACTAGAGAGCACTGTGTCCCCAGTCTTTGACACAGGCTGCTCCTGCATCTTGACTCAGGAGAGACATGTTTGAGCAATGGGGCCAACCAGTGGAGACACTGGGTCCCCAACTCTGACTCAGAGTCTGCTCAGGATGACCTGGTCACCAAGGTCTGACTACCCTCCCACCCAAGATTCTTGTAGAATCACTAGAAGACCCTCTGTCCCAGACACCTGAGGCTTCAGAGGAAGACACTATTAACAACCCATTTCTTTTTTTATTTTTTTTATTTATTTATTCATTTTAGAGAGGAGAGGGAGAGACAGAGAGGAGAGACAGAGAGAGAGAAGGCGGGGAGGAGCTGGAAGCATCAACTCCCATATGTGCCTTGACCAGGCAAGCCCAGGGTTTCGAACCAGCGACCTCAGCATTTCCAGGTCAACGCTTTATCCACTGTGCCACCACAGGTCAGGCTAACAACCCATTTCATGCCCTTGTTCCCCACTAATCTTCAGAGGAGACAGCCCTCCCCTAAGCTACCCTTGTGATGTTCAGACATAACCTGCAGACGTCTCTTTCCCAGATGAAGATACTAAGGAAGAGGAGATGAGACTGGGGTCCCACAATACCAGGGCAACAACAGTAATGATTAATAATAATAAAAACACGTGAGGTCTTGTTGACTTAGCTCTTCCTGTGTGTCAGGACCTGTACTGAGTTTTTACAGGTTATACATCACTGAGTCACACAACCACATTTAGGAACCAGGACTTGTCATCTCAACATCACCTCAGCATCAGACAAGGGAACTGAGGCTCAGAGGGCAATACCCTCACCAAGAGCCCCACTATTAGGCCAGGAAGATCTGGAATTTGAACTGAAATCTGACTCAGACAGTAACATTTCATGCCTCCTTCCTGTGCTACTCTGAGGGAGAAGGGGGTTGCTGACTTCCTGTGTCAAAATCCTCTGGAGCCCTTTGTGAAAATGTCATCCCTTCCCATTCATTCTACCCATCAGTCCTAGGGACTCAGGGTCTCCAAAGGCAGATCCCAGAATCTGTCTTTAACAAGCCCACAAGTCTTTCTAAGGCTTTAGAGTCACCAGGTCAGTGTTTGGGGATAAATAGAGATAGAAGAAACAAATGCAGTTGGACGGGTGAGGTGCTCATAGGGAGCCATAGAGCCAGTGGTGGCACGTGGGCCCTGCAGGCCAACTTCCTGTATCTTCTGGAGCCCTGCTGGAACTTCCTGAACCTTTCTAGGTCTTCACTGTCCTCATCTGTTAAATGGGAGTTCAACCTCCAAGTTTCATGGTGAGGATGCTGCTGGTCCATGAAAAGCACTTAAAGCGCCTGGCACACTTTAGCACACAATAAATATTATCTGTGGTCATAAATTCCTGTGGCTGAGGGTTTTACATAATCTCAACAACCAAGCGGGACATGCATTACTGTCTGTCATCCCCAGAGAAGTGCAGTCTCTGGTTGGAATTCACAGATAAATGGAGAAGCCTGAACTTGAACTCAGGTGTGCTGCCCTGATGGGGTAGATATCAAGCATCCTGGTAACTGAACCCTCTAACCTCCAGCAAGCACCACTCAATCTCACACACACCTGTGGCCCTCACAACAATCCTGATGGGGGCTAAGGTGAGACCACGGCAGCAGGACTGTTAACCTATGGAAAGGAATTTGGGTTTGATTCTGAGTGTGGAGGGAAGCCAGTGGAGGGTTTAAACATGATCTTATTCAGGCCCTGGCCGGTTGGCTCAGTGGTAGAGCATCGGCCTGGCATGCGGAAGTCCCGGGTTCAATTCCCGGCCAGGGCACACAGGAGAGGCGCCCATCTGCTTCTCCACCCCTCCCCCTCTCCTTCCTCTCTGTCTCTCTCTTCCCCTCCCGCAGCCGAGGCTCCATTGGAGCAAAGATGGCCCGGGCGCTGGGGATGGCTCCTTGGCCTCTGCCCCAGGCGCTAGAGTGGCTCTGGTCGCGACAGAGCGACACCCCGGATGGGCAGAGCATTGCCCCCTGGTGGGCGTGCCGGGTGGATCCTGGTCGGGCCCATGCGGAAGTCTGTCTGACTGCCTCCCCATTTCCAGCTTCAGAAAAATACAAAAAAAAAAAACACACAAAAAAACATGATCTTATTCTGCTTTAGAAAGATCCCTGGCCCTGGCCAGATGGCCCTGTTGGTTAGAGCATCATCCCAATACATAAAGGCTGTGGGTTTGATCCCTGGTCAGGGCACATACAGGAAGAGATCAACATCTCTGCCTCTCTGTCTCTCTCTCCCTCTAGATAGAGAGATGTTCTGCCCCCTCGTCTCTAAAATCAATAAATAAACATTTTAAATGTTTTTTAAAAAAGAAAAAAAGCCTGACCAGGAAGTGGTGCAGTGGATAGAGAGTCGGCCTGGGATGCTGAAGACCCAGGTTCAAAACCCTGAGGTCACTGGCTTGAGTGGAGGCTCACCAGCTTGAGCATGGTGCCGCTGGCTTGAGTGTGAGATCATATACATGACCCCATGGTTGCTGGCTTCAGTACAGAGGTCGCTGGCTTGAGGCCCAAGGTCGCTGGATTGAGCAAGGGGTCACTGGCTCAAATGGAGCCCCCAGTCAAGGCACATATGAAAAATCAATCAGTGAACAACTAAGGAGCCACAACGAAGAATTGATGTTTCTCATCTCTCTCCCTTCCTGTCTGTCTGTCTCTGTCTCTCTCACTAAAAAAGAAAAAAGAAAGAAAAAAGAAGGAAAAAGGAAGAAAGAGCCTCAAGGCTACATGTGGGCCAGTCTGTGGGGACAAGGTGGGACCAGGAGGACCAGGGAGAGAGCTGCAACAGTTCAGGAAGGAGGACGGAGCCAGGGTTTGAAATTCTTGATAGTAAAATATTGAAAAATAAAGTGTTTCAGCTTTTATTAAAAATGGTGAAAGAAGATAATTTAAAAAAGAATGACAATGCATTGATCATTGTTGAAATGGGGTGAGAGCTAAGTAGGGGATCATTGTTCTGTTTTCTCCACTTTGTGTGTACTTGAAATTTTCCTAAATAAATAAATGAAATTAAGAATTCTGTTCAGCCTTGGCCAGTTGGCTCAGTGGTAGAGTGTCGGCCTGGCGTGCAGGAGTCCTGGGTTCGATTCCCAGCCAGGGCACACAGGAGAAGTGCCCATCTGCTTCTCCACCCCTCCCCCTCTCCTTCCTCTCTGTCTCTCTCTTCCCCTCCCGCAGCCAAGGCTCCATTGGAGCAAAGTTGGCCCGGGTGCTGAGGATGGCTCTGTGGCCTCTGCCTCAGGCACTAGAATGGCTCTGGTTGCAACAGAGTGACACCCCAGATGGGCAGAGCATCGCCCCCTGGTGGGCATGCCGGGTGGATCCCAGTCAGGCGCATGTGGGAATCTGTCTGCCTCCCCGTTTCCAGCTTCAGAAAAATACAAAAAAAAAAAAAAAAAGAATTCTGTTCAATGAAGGGAACATGAAAAAATTTATTAGACAAGTAAATGAAAAAAGATTTACTTGTCTGAAACTGACAAAAGATTAATATCAAGAATATTCAAAGAAACTTGACCAGGTGGTGGCACAGTGAATAGAGCATTGACCTGGGATGCTGAGGAAGCAGGTTCAAAACCCTGAGGTCACCAGCTCGAGCACAGGGTCGCTGGCTTGAATGTGGGATCATAGACACTACCCCATGGTCGCTAGCTTGAGTCCAAGGTTCCTCGCTTGAGCAAGGAGTCACGGGAGCCCCCCAGTCAAGGCACATATGAGAAAGCAATTAATGAACAATTTAAGTATCACAACTACAAGTTTTCTGGGGTTTAAAAAAAATTTTTTTTTAGTGAGAAGATGGGAGGCAGAGAGACAGACTCCTGCATGTGTCTCAACAAAGATCCACCCAGCAAGCCCAGTAGGGAGTGATGCTCTACTCATCTGGGGCCATTGCTCTGTTGCAATCAGAGCTTTTTTTTTTTTTTTTTTAGCACCTGAGGCTGAGGCCATGGAGCCATCCTCAGCACCTGAGTCCAACTCATTCAAGCCAATCAAGCCATGGCTGTGCAAGAGGAAGAGAGGGGAGGGAGGAGAAAGAGAAAAAGAAAGGGGAGAGGTGGAGAAGCAGATGGTCACTTCTCTGTGCCTTGACCTAGAATCAAAGCTGGGACTTCCACACACCAGGCCGATGCTCTACTGCTGAGCCAACTGGCCAGGGCCATGAAACTACAAGTTGATGCTTCTCTCTTTCCCTCCTTATCTATCTGTCTGTCCCTCTCTCTCTCTTCCTCTTGCTAAAAAAAAAAAAAAAAAATTGAAGAACACTTCCAAATCAACAACAAGACAGCCACCTCCGAAAGAAAAAGAAATGTGCCTGACCAAGCGGTGGCATAATGGATAGAGCATCAGCCTGGGATGCTGAGTACCCAGATTCAAAACCCCAAAGTCGCCAGCATTAGCACAGGTTCATCCAGCTCAAGCATGGGCTCACCAGCTTGAGTGCAGGGTCCCCAGCTTGAGCACGGGATCATAGACATGACCCAATGGTCACTGGCTTGAAGCTCAAGGTCTCTGAATTGAGCAAGGGGTCATTAACTCGGCTGGAGTTTCCCAGTCAAGGCACATATGAGAAAGCAGTCAATGAACAACTAAGGTGCCTCAGCTATGAGTTGATACTTCTCATATCTCTCCCTTCTTGTCTGTCTGTTACTCTCTATCTCTCTCTCTCACTAATAAAAAGAATGAGCAAAGAATATAAATGTTCAAATGTCAAGAGACCAAAAAACTGAAAAGCATATGAAAATGTGTTCAAAATTGTGAGTACTCAGTAAAACAGAAGTTAAAACAACAGAGATAGGGGGTTTACCATAAAATTCCTTCTAATTTCTCTGTACCTTTGAAAATTTTTATAATAAAATATAGAGAAAAAACAATGAGATATTACTTTGCACCTAGTAGACTGACAAAAATGAGAAAGCTGAATAAATTCTGTAGGCACGCAGGAATTTCTGTTCACTGTGGGTAGGAGTGTGACCTGGTACAGCCATTCTCGAGGACAATGTGCACCTCCCTTCTGACAGACACATTAAGTACACACACAGCCTAGGACACCAGAATTATGTTCCTAGATGGCTTCTAGAAATTCTCACATGGGTCTGTAAGGGGAGGTTCCCAGGATGTTCACTGAATATTGCTTGTGGTGGTGGGAGCTGGAGGTAGCCTGGCTGCCCCAGGGTCCCACCCTAAGAGAGTTGGGCAGGTAAACTATGGGAGGACACACCAGGGAATCCTGTGAAACCAGTGAGAAGATGGGATGAGATAGGCACAGAACAACATGGATAGATCTGTAAAATACAGTGTTGGGGGACAAAAGTAAGAAATAGTGTGAGATACATCATACAATTTCAATTACATTTATCAGAAGTGTGGTTATGCAATGCCTCATTATATGTTTTGCAAGAACACATAAACAAAAGATATTATGGAGCGAAGTAGATGGGCAAGATTGTCCAGTGAACACCCCCAACACCCCAGGAGCCAGGGTTTCGCTTACCTCAAATGCAGCCTTCCAGGGGAATGGCACCTTTGCCAATGGAATGCCACATGGGCCAGCCATCAGGGTTTTGGACTCGAGGACCTGCCACTAACTACTGCTGGCTGAATGCCTCCTCAGAGAGGCGATCACTAGCTCCCTACTCACTCCCAGTAGGGAAACATGGCCTCTTAAAAGGGAACATGGGAATTTGAGACCTTACATTCCCATCCTTCAATAGCCTTCTTATGGGGCAAGACAAATAAATCTCCATTATTTTTTAATTAATTAATTTATTTATTTATTTATTTTACAGAGACAGAGAGAGAGTCAGAGTGAGGGATAGACAGGGACAGACAGACAGGAACGGAGAGATGAGAAGCATCAATCATTAGTTTTTTGTTGTGCATTGCAACACCTTAGTTGTTCATTGATTGCTTGCTCATATGTGCCTTGACCGCAGGCCTTCAGCAGACCGAGCAACCCCTTGCTTTGAGCCAGCGACCTTGGGTCCAAGCTGGTGAATTTTTGCTCAAACCAGATGAGCCCATACTCAAGCTGGTGACCTCGGGGTCTCGAATCTGGGTCTTCCGCATCTCAGTCCGGCGCTCTACCCACTGCGCCACCACCTGGTCAGGCAATAAATCTCCATTATTAAAAACAGGGCACTTTTTTCCTGACCAGGCAGTGGCACAGTGGATAGAGCGTCAGACTGGGATGTGGAGGACCCAGGTTCGAGACTCCGAGGTCACCAGCTTGAGCACGAGCTCATCTGATTTGAGCAAGGCTCACCAGCTTGAGCCCAAGGTTGCTGGCTTGAGCAAGGGGTCACTCGGTCTGCTGTAGCCCCCAGTCAAGGTACATATGAGAAATTAATCAGTGAACAACTAAGGAACCGCAATGAAGAACTGATGTTTCTCATCAATTCTCCCTTCCTGTCTGTCTGTCCTTATCTGTCTCTCTCTCTGACTCTCTCTGTCTCTCCCACAAACACACACACACACACAAAAAAAAAAAAAAAAAAACAAAAAAAAAAAAACACCCACAGGGCACTTTTTGCCTGATCTGTGGTGACGCAGTGGATAAAGTGTCGACCTAGAATGCTGAGGTCGCGGTTCAAATCCCTAGGCTTGCCTGGTCAAGGCACATACAGGAAGCAACTACTACAAGTAGATGCTTCCCATTTCTCTCCCCCTTTTTTCTCACTCTCCTTCTCTTTCTCTCTTTCCTCTCTCTCCAAAAATCAATTTAATAAAATAAATAAAATTTAATAAAAACGGCATTTTTTATAGGCTAGCTATGTGGCCAAGCCAGAGACCCACACTCTCAAGACTGAACATTAAGGCTACACTTTCCCAGCCAGATAACTCAGTTGGTTAAAGCATCCTCCCGAAGCACAGAAGTTGCCGGCTCAATCCCTGGTCAGGGCACATACAGGAACAGATAGATGTTCCTGTCTCTGTCTCTCTCTCTCTCCCTTCCTCTCTAAAATCAATAAAATAAACATTAAAAACAAAACAACAAAAAAGGATACACCCTCATGAAGTACTCCCCCATAGAAATAAATATAACCAATTAGTTGTAAGCTCCATTTACATGCCAAGTGTGGACTTTCCCTAAAAATAGACCACATTTTGAAGAAAGCAGCTGAAATGAAAAAGCAGGTTGAGTTGGGTGGCCATGATATCTTCAATGGCCTGCTGGAACCTTGCTCCAACCTTCCGTGGTAACAAAACTGCCATGGAGGACTGGGTATCCAATGAGCAACTCAGTGAAGACAGCTAGGAGCCGCTGATGTTTGAAGAGCTGTACTTTTGGTCCACTGAGGTGAACTGGGCTGTATCAATCATGGCCCCAAGAAGAAAGGGAGAGCCAGCAAATTAGAATAACTGAGTAAGATAACTTCTAATGAAGGAGTTATTCACAGAGCTATGAGCAGGATATAGGGAATCACTCTAGAGTGGCAGTGAAACAGCAGGCTTATGTTTCATGGTCTTCTATGACAGAGGGGTAGATAGTGGAGAAAGGCAAACAGGATTATTTGGTGAATGATGGAAGCTCAGGTTGCCTGGCAATGAGCTGATCAAGAGCAAGTATGTCCTCATCTTCCCCAGTGGGACCCTCAATAGACCTAACACAACCACTCCACTTTCAGGTGAATTACTGCTCCTCCTCTACTGCTCTAGCCAAGTGATCCTATTGGAAGCTGCCATTTTGTATGTGATCCTTACATCCAGGTCACAGTGATTGGTTCAGAGACAGGATAGGACCCAGGCTTGGTCAGTCAGGGTCCTTCCTTGAGATTTTTCACAGTGGACCTAAGTAGAGAGGTCCTTAGTTCAAACATAAGGTCTGTGGCTGGCAACCAAAGAATCCTAGCGGACACAATCTGAGTCTCTCTGAGTCTTTGTAACAATCATATTCCATTCATTCACTGATTCAACAAATGTGTGCTAACTATGTGCCCATGCTGTACCTTGGGGCTACAGCAGTGAATTGAATCCCCACCCTCTATTTGGGAGTATGAGAATCTTGAGTCATGGGAGAATGCATTCCTTGCTGCAAAGAAGAAGCAGGTCTTGCCTGAACAGGTGGTGGCGCAGTGGATAGAGCATCGGACTGGGATGTGGAGGACCCAGGTTCGAGACTCCGAGGTTGCCAGCTTGAGCGCAGACTCATCTGGTTTGAGCAAAAGTTCACCAGCTTGGACCCAAGGTCACTGGCTTGAGCAAGGGGTTACTCAGTCTGCGGTGGCCCCACAGTCAAGGCACATATGAGAAAGCACTCAATGAACACTAAGGTGCTACAACAAAAAACTAATGATTGATGCTTCTCATCTCTCTCTATTCCTGTCTGTCCGTATCTATCCCTCTCTCTGACTCTCCCTCTGTCTCTAAAAAATAAAAAGAAGAAGAAGCAGGTCTGAAAGACTGAAGTTGAAAGTCATAGATATGGCCAGGTTTATGCTTAGCAGAGTGGCACCTGTCTTGTGGATAAGAGTGTGAGCATAGAAGTCAGATTGTGGGCCTGGCTGGTTTGCTCAGCGGTAGAGTGTTGGCCCGGTGTGTGGAAGTCCCGGCTTCAATTCCTGGTCAGGGCACACAGAAGCGCCCATCTGCTTCTCCACTCTTCCCCCTCTCCTTCCTCTCTGTCTCTCTCTTCCCCTCCGCAGCCAAGGCTCCATTGGAGCAAAGTTGGTCCAGAGCAGAGCAACACCCCAGATGGGCAGAACATTGCCTCCTGGTGGGCATGCCGGGTGGATCCCAGTAGGGCATGTGTGGGAGTCTGTCTGATTGCTTCCCTGCTTCTAACTTCAGAAAAATACACACAAAAAAAGAAGTCAGATTGCCTGAGATGGACTTTTTGCAAGTGACTGACCCTCTCGATAACCCAATTTCCTCGTTTGTAAGATGGAATAATAACAGAACTGACCTCATTGATTTATTCATCTATTCTACGAATACTTATTAAGTAACTACCATGTGTCGGACACTGATTTAAGGATTGGGAATCTGCAGGGGTTAAAAAACAGACAAGCATCAGCTCTGGCTGGTTTGCTCAGTGGATAGAGGGTCAGTACAGCATATGGAAGTCCCGGGTTCGGGATCAATTCCCGGTCAGGGCACAATGCAAAGTGACCATCTGCTTCTCTTCCCCTCCCACTCCCCTTCTCTCTCTCTCCCCTCTCACCATCAGTGGCTCAATTGGTCTGAGTGTCAGCCCGGAGCTCTGAAGATGCCCTCTTAGATCTGATATTCAAGAGGGAGGAAACAAGCAATAAATGTATATTTAAAATAAATTCTACAGACTTCTGTCTCTGGCCAAGGAGGAACTGGATGTTTCTTACTGAGACAAATGAAACAATAAAAACAGAAAAAAAATATAGTGTCTAGCCAGGTACTTCAGCTGGTTAGAGTGTCATCCCCATATGACAAGGTTGCGAGTTCAATCCCTAGTCAAGGCACATACAAGAAGCAACCAATGAGTGTACAACTAAGTGAAATAACAAATTGATGTTTCTCACTCTCTCTTCCTTCCTCTTTCTCTCTAAAATCAATCAATAAATTTTTTAAAGATTTCATTTATTGATTGTATGGGGGGTAGAGGAATGAGAAGTAGTTGCTTCATTCCAGTTGTTTATAGGTTGATTGCCATATGTGCCTTGACCGGGCAAGCCCATAGTTTCAAACCAGTGACCTCAGTGTTCCAGGTCAGCACTCTATCTACTGTGCCATCATAGGCCAGGCAATAAATAAATTAAAAACAAACAAACATCAACAAAAAACCCCCACACATTTTAACACCAGCCTGGCAGTGGAACAGTGGATAGAGCATTAGCCTAGGATGCTGAGGTCCGAGGTTCAAAACCCCAAGGTACCTGGCTTGAGCGCAGGCTCATCAACTTGAGTGTAGGATTGCCAGCTTGAGCATGGGATCATAGGCATGATATCATGGTTGCTGGCTTGAACCCAAAAGTCGCTTGGAGCCTAAGGTCACACTGCCTTGGCTGGAGCCACCACCCCCTCTCTGGTTAAGGCACATCAATGAAAAACTAAAGTGCTGTAACTATAGGTTGATGCTTCTCATCTCTTCCTTCATGTTTCTCTGTCTCTCTCTCTGTTCCTCTCACATACAAAAAAATTTTTTATATATAAAATAATTGAGAGATACAGAATACAGTGTGTCTGTAAAGTCATGGTGCACTTTTGACCGGTCACAGGAAAGCAACAAAAGACAATAGAAATATTTGTGAAATCTACACCAAATAAAAGGAAAACCCTCCCAGTTTCTGTAGGATGATGTGGCAGCATGTGCACATGCGCAGATGATGACATAACACCGTCTATACAGCGGAGCAGCCCACGGCCATGCCAGTCGAGATGTGGACAGTACATCTGAGGAAAGTTCAGTGTGTTCTGTGGCTTGCTAAATTCAAATCCGTGACCAAAGTGCAACGTGAATATCGGCGCGTTTATAATGAAGCGCCTCCACATAGAAATAACATTACTTGGTGGGATAAGCAGTTGAAGGAAACTGGCAGTTTGGTGGAGAAACCCCGTTCTGGTAGGCCATCAGTCAGTGACGAGTCTGTAGAGGCTATAAGGGATACCTACCTAAGGAGCCCTAAAAAATCTGTGCGTGAGCCCACATCGAACTGCACTGAATAGGTATGAAACTGGGAGAGTTTTCCTTTTATTTGGTGCAGATTTCACATTTCTATCATCTTTTGTTGCTTTCCTGTGACCGGTCAAAAGTGCACCATGACTTTACGGAGATACACTATATTAGGCAATGAAGGACAGTGGTCACTGAGAGATGGCAAACAAATAAAGTGAGCCTTCTGATTGCCCACGTACTGTCTAGAGCAGGGGTAGTCAACCTTTTTATACCTACCACCCAATTTTGTATCTCTGTTAGTAGTAAAATTTTCTAACCGTCCACCGGTTCCACAGTAATGGTGATTTATAAAGTAGGGAAGTAACTTTACTTTATAAAATTTATAAAGCAGAGTTACAGCAAGTTAAAGTATATAATAATAATTACTTACCAAGGCCCTGGCCGGTTGGCTCAGTGGTAGAGCATCGGCCTGGCATGCAGAGGTCCTGGGTTCGATTCCCGGCCAGGGCACACAGGAGAAGCGCCCATCTGCTTCTCCACCCTTCCCCCTCTCCTTCCTCTCTGTCTCTCTCTTCCCCTCCCGCAGCGAGGCTCCATTGGAGCAAGGATGGCCCGGGCGCTGGGGATGGCTCCTTGGCCTCTGCCCCAGGCGCTGGAGTGGCTCTGGTCGCAAGAGAGCGACGCCCCAGAGGGGCAGAGCATCGCCTCCTGGTGGGCAGAGCGTAGCCCCCAGGTGGATGTGCCGGGTGGATCCCGGTTGGGCGCATGTGGGAGTCTGTCTGACTGTCTCTCCCCGTTTCCAGGTTCAGAAAAATACAAAAAAAAAAAAAATTACTTACCAAGTACTTTATGCCGGATTTTCGCTAAGTTTGGCAGAATAAATCTTTTTTTTTTATTTTATTTATTCATTTTAGAGAGAAGAGAGAAATGGAGAGAGAGAGACAGAGAGAGAAGATGGGGAGGAGCTGGAAGCATCAACTCCCATATGTGCCTTGACCAGGCAAGCCCAGGGTTTCGAACCGGCAACCTCAGCATTTCCAGGTCGACACTTTATCCACTGCGCCACCACAGGTCAGGCAGAATAAATCTTTATAAAACGACTTACTATAGTTAAATCTATCTTTTTATTTATACTTTGGTTGCTCCGCTACCGCCCACCATGAAAGCTGGAACGCCCACTCGTGGGCGGTAGGGACCAGGTTGACTACCACTGGTCTAGAGAGTATTGCCAAGCTGTGATGTAGGGGGAGTAACCCAGGTGGAGTCTGGCAGAATATACCACCTGCAAACATGCTACTATGACACAGGATTGTTTTGAGCTAAAGGCAGTTGAGAAGGAGCAGATACATGAAAAATATCTGCTCTCCCTGATTTGCCTATAGGCAGGGCATAAACTTATAAAGGTGTCTCCACTCCCATCTCTATCAGGAGGAACAGAAATTAATCACCAGACAACTCCAGACCCTTATTATCCCAGGAACTTCACAAAAGGAGTCTACACAACAGACCTTACTAATTAGCCCTTACCTTCCATTAGTTCCCCCATTAATTTACCTTCTCACAATATACTGCACTAGAAACTTGAAGTTCTTTCCTCTGTTTGTCACTCCTCTAAAAAGTTTTGTTCTTTTGTTAGAAGGCTATGTAAGCCCTGGTCAGATAGCTCAATTATATAGTTAGAGCATCATCCCAAAATGCAAAGGTTGCTGGCTTAATCCCCTTTTAGGGCACATGCAAGAATAGATCAATGTTCCTGTCTCTCTCTCTCCTTCTTCTCTCACTGACAGTCAATAAATAAATATATTAAAAAACAAACAAACAAAAACCCTGATCAGGCAATGGCGCAGTGGATAGAGCATCCGTCTGGGACGCAGAGGACCCAGGTTTGAAACCCCGAAGTTGCTGGCTTGAGTGTGGGATTATAGACATGGCCCCATTCATGGTTGCTGGCTTAAAGTCCAAGGTCACTGGCTTGGAGCAAGGGGTCACTAGCTCAGCTGGAGCCTCCTGGTCAAGGCACATATGAGAAAGCAATCAATGAACAACTAAGGTGTTGCAACGCACAATGAAAAACTAATGATTGATGCTTCTCATCTCTCTCCATTCCTGTCTGTCTGTCCCTGTCTATCCCTCTCTCTGACTCACTCTCTCAAAAAAAAAAAAATTGTCCTCGACTTTCTGAAGTATGAGGATCATAACTGGATCATTTGTGTGGATCTTAAAATGGTAAATTTCCTGCTAGGACAACAGAGAGGTTTCATGAAGTATCCTTGCTTTCTGTGTTTGTGGGACAGCCGAGCTCGGGAGAAACACTGGACACAGAAGGAGTGGCCGAAACGTGAAGCTATGGAAGTAGGGATGCAAAATATTGTGAATGAACCTGTAGTTAATTGAGACAGGATCATTTTTCTCCCACTTCACATCAAACTTGGCCTAATGAAGCAGTTTGTTCAGGCTTTGAATAGAGAAAGTGAATACTTTCAACATATTATTTCTACTTTTCCTGCCTTGTCTTTTGAGAAGATAAAAGCAGGTGTATTCGATGGACCTCAAATTCGAACCCTCATACGTGACGAAGAATTTGCCAGGAAGATGAATAAGGAGGAGAAAGCAGCATGGCAGTCTTTTGTGGCAGTTACAAAGAACTTCCTTGGCAACAAAAAAGCTGAAAACTATGAACTTCTAGTTCAAAGGATGCTGTTGGCTTTCCGTGACATTGGATGTAACATGAGCGTTAAGATTCACGTCCTGAACAGTCATCTTGATAAGTTTCCCGAAAATCTTGGAGCTGTTAGTGATGAGCAGACTACTGCTGGAGCATCAAACGAGATTGTCCTCAACAAGTACACAAACGCAAGAGCTACAAATGCAAACTTTTGCCTGAATAGAATTTAACTAAGTTTTGTGCAAATTTTATGATTAAAATAAGTGTTTTAATATGTTCTATTTTGAAATTGTAGACAAATTCTGATGCAATCATATCTTTCAGTGTATTTACTGCATTATATAAATTATTATGTTTTCACAAAGATGATGCCCAAGAAGACATTCTACTTCATTATATTAAACTAAATATTGAGAATTTTACAATAAGATGAAAACCTAAAATCTTGAATTGCAAAAAGAACTGTAGCTCACAGAAAAAAACTAATGTCAGATTTGAGATCAGCACACTCAAATTAGGTAAGAACAAGTGTTTTTTGTGGATGCAACAAAAATTTTGTTCCCCGGTGTAATGAAAGAAATATAAGGTCGCTACTTCGCGGATTTTTGCCCATGGGGGGGGGGGGGTCTGGAACATAACCTCCGCGATAGATGAGGGACCGCTGTACACCAAAGACGTCTTGCTGGAGCAAAAGGGAGCAGAGCACAGCAAGGCAAAGCAGACCTGCCTGGAGAAGAACAGTGCTGTCCAGCTGGAAAGGGGCCTGGTCCCAGGGCTGCCTCACAGCTGTTCCGCTTTCACAGCCCTGCTGTGTCACAGTTGAGCTGTTCCAAAGCCAGGCTGTTTTTACAGACATGCTATATCACCGCTGAGCTGTTTTGCAAGGAATAAACTTCCCTTCTTCCCATACCCCAACGTGAGGATTCCTATTGGCATTGAATCGATGCCAATGACCATCGGTTGACAATACAAATGAGCGTTTCCAGAAGCTTTACAGAGTCCCAGTGCTTTCCATTTTCCAGATGTATCTCACCCCAAGGGTACTGATAAGATTTGACCATCATCAAATAAAAGTTCTCAATTTCTATTTCATCCAAACTTCCTACAACAGCAGCTGGCAAATGTCTATTCATTGAAGCATTGGTTATAATAATAGTTTTATCATCTGCTGGGAATAGGTAAATCTGATGTCATTGATGACCAATTCACTCATGAGCTTGATTTAAACTTCCGTAATTCATTTTCAGAAATTTCACCTGCCCTGGCTGGTTAACTCAGTCAAGTTAGAGCATCATCCCAAAACAACAAGGTTGCAGGTTTGACCCCCAGTCAGGGCACACACGGGAAGCAACCAGTGAATGCACATTAAGTGGAACAACGAATGAATGCTTCTCTCTCTCCTTCACTCCCTTCCTCTCTCTATCTCTCTAAAATCAATCCATATTTTAAAAATCTTTGAAAGAAACTTTTCATCTGCTTAGGCAATCACTGGTATAAAGTTCACCTTGCTAACAAGGTTCTTAGTGATTAAGAGATCAAGTATCTTCAAGAGTGGCCTGTTGCTGACATAAAGTAGAGGCATGCCTGGATAAGAGAATTGTGGAAGTTAAACAGAGAACCTTTAATCTTCAGTTTTTCTTGGTAATTGATCTTAAACTGAGCATCTATGTGTCAATTTTTGGACAGTAGCTTTCTTCTTTGTTTATTTGGTCACCAAATTCCACTTTATTCAAAATGGGCAATTTCAATTAAACACTACATTCTTGGCCCTGGCCGGTTGGCTCAATGGTAGAGCATAGGCCTGGCGTGCAGGAGTCCCGGGTTCGATTCCCAGCCAGGGCACACAGGAGAAGCACCCATCTGCTTCTCCACCCCTCCCCCTCTCCTTCCTCTCTGGCTCTCTCTTCCCCTCCCACAGCCAAGGCTCCATTGGAGCAAAGTTGGCCCGGGCACTGAGGATGGCTCCGTGGAACTCTGCCTCAGGTGCTAGAATGGCTCTGGTTGCAACAGAGCGATGCCCCAGATGGGCAGAGCATTGCCCCCTGGTGGGCATGCCGGGTGGATCCCAGTCGGGCACATGTGGGAGTCTGTCTGACTGCCTCCACGTTTCCAACTTCAGAAAAATACAAAAAAACCCACTACATTCTTAGAGTTCATGTCTCGGCTTTAAGCCTAAATGTAAATGAACATACAAGGATTCATGGCCTTATTTTTTAAAATATTTATTTATTTATTCATTTTAGAGAGGAGAGAGAAAGGGGGGAGGAGCAGGAAGCATCAACTCCCATATGTAGACAAGTGCAGGGCCTCAAACCAGCAACCTCAGCATTCCAGGTCGATGCGTCACCACAGGTCAGGCTGATTCATGGTCTTCTAATTAGTACTAACCAACATATCAATCACCACTGATTTTCCAATTTGAGCTTCTCCAATACAGAGAATATTAAAACAGAAGCCTTGAGACCTGCCTAATTGCCTCAGTGGATAGAGCATTGGTCCAGCGTGCTGACATCCCATGTTTGATCCCTGGACAGGGCACACATGAGAAGTGACCATCTGGTTCTCTTCCCTTTATTCTCCCCTTTCTCTTTCTCTGCCCCTCTTGCAGCCAGTGGCTTGATTGTCTTCAGTGTCAGCCCTCGGTGCTGAGGATAGCTTGATTGATTGGAGCATTGGCCCCAGATAGGGGTTGCCAGATGGATCCCGGTTGGGGCACATGAGGGAGGGAGTCTATCTCTCTATCTCCCCTCCTCTCACTTAAAAAGAAAAAGAAAAACCCCAAAGCCTTCCTGAATGAATCTGTTGACCAGCTGAAGAAGCAAACTCCAAAAACTAACAGTCACATATAGTTAAAGAATGAATATTTTCTGCCTGACCAGTGGTGGTGCAGTGGATAGAGCATTGACCTTGAATGCTGAGTTCCCAGGTTCAAAACCTCGAGGTTGCCGGCTTGAGTGTGGAATCTTCAACATGATCCCACGGTCGCTGGCTTGAGCCCAAGGTTGCTGGCTTGAGGAAGGGGTCACTGGCTTGGCTGGAGCCCTCCCGGTCAAGGCATGTATGAGAAACTATCAAGGAACAACTAAACTGCTGCAACTACAAGTTGATCTTCTCATCTCTTTCCTTTCCTGTCTGTTTCTCTCTCTCAAAAAAAAATTTTTTTTTTACAGAGACAGAGACAGAGAGAGGGATAGACAGGGACAGACAGGAACAGAGAGAGATGAGAAGCAAGCATCAATCATTAGTTTTTCGTTGCGCATTGCGATACCTGAGTTGTTCATTGATTGCTTTCTCATATGTGCCTTGACCGTGGGCCTTCAGCAGACCGAGTAACCCCTTGCTCGAGCCAGCGACCTTGGGCTCAAGCTGGTGAGCTTTTGCTCAAACCATATGAACCCGCGCTCAAGCTGGCGACCTCGGGGTCTTGAACCTGGGTCCTCCGCATCCCAGTCCGACGCCACCATCTGGTCAGGCAAAAAAAAAATTTTTTTAAGAGAATGAAATTTTTCTCTTTTTTGTCTCTGTTCATCATCAGACACTTGGAAAGACATACAAGTTTTTGTCACCAAGTGAGACTGAAAAAGCAGGTACCACCCCATTTCAGAAGGCATGGTCCTGCACAGGAACTGAGCTAAACTGCCTGAGGGACAGTGAAGCTGTGCCCTCACCCTCAGCCCCAAGAAGCATGTCTCAGTGGCCCGGGGAAACAAGGGGGGTCAGAAGCAATATTTTCTTAATCTTTGACTATAAGCAACAGGACAACCAAAGCAACTGAAACATGTAGTTAAAGACTGTACCTAGCTTGACCAGGTGGTGGCACAGTGGATAGAGCGTCAGACTGGGATGTGGAGGACCCAGGTTCAAAATCCCAAGGTCACCAGCTTGAGCCTAAGGTCACTGGATTGAGCAAGGGGTCACTCGGTCTGCTGTAGCCCCCCCCCAGTCAAGGCACATATGAGAAAGGAATCAATGAACAACTAAAGTGCCGTAAAGAAGAGTTGATGCTTCTCGTCTCTCTCCTTTCCTGTCTGTCTGTCCCTCTCTCTGTCTTTGTCTCTGTCACACAAAAAAGACTGTACCTATATCTCTAGACTCAATGATCTAATATCTAAACATGTTTACTATTGAGTGTTGCTATCAGTAATAATGCAAGCAAGGAGAAAGCAATATCTTTTAAAGAATTGGAATTAGCACTGAGCAACTGAACTACCCAGTGGCTCAATGGATAAAGCATCCCCACTCAGTGTGCCAGAGGTCTGGGTTCGACCCCAGGCAGGGCTCCTACCAGAAGCAATCAATGAGTGTACATCTAAGTGAAACAGTGAGGTGATGCTTCTCTCTCTCAAATCAATTGTAAGAAATTAAAAAAAAAAAAAAGATAAAGGAAATTGTGCCTGACCTTTGCAGGCACAGTAGATAAAAGCATCAACCTGGAATGCTGAGGTTGTTGTGTATTTGAAACCCTGGACTTACCCAGTCAAGTCACATACAACAAGCAAGCAGTGAGCAACTCAAGTGAAGCAACTATGAATTGACACTTCTCGCCCAACCCCCCACCCTGTGAAATCAATATATAAAATCTTTTTTTAAAAAAATAATTAGGCCTGCCTGACCTGTGGTTGCACATTGGATAAAGCGTCTACCTAGAACACTAAGGTCGCTGGTTCAAAACCCTGGGCTTGCCTGGTCAAAGAGCATATGGGAGTTGATGCTTCCTGCTCCTTCTCCCTTCTTTCTTTCTTTCTTTCTAAAATAAATAAAAATAAAATCTTAAAAAAAAAAAAGAAGAATTGGGCCTTGGCTGGTTGACTCAGTGGATAGAGTGTTGGCCCAGCATGCAGACATTCCAAGTTCGACCTCCAGTCAGGGCACACAGGAGAAGGGACCATCTACAGTACTTCTCTTCTCCGCCCTCTCCGCTTCTCTCCCTCTTCTCTCACAGCCAGAGGTTCGAGCATTGGCTTCAGGTGCTAAGGATATCTCAGCTGATTGAAGCATCTGCCTCAGACAGGAGTTGCCAGGTGGATCCTGGTTGGGGTGCATGCCAGAGCCTATCTCAATATCTCCCCTTCTCTCACTTAAAAAAAAGTTGGAATTAAAAACCAAAACTGTCCCCTGACCAGGCGGTGGTGCAGTGGATAGAGCGTCAGACTGGGATGCGGAAGGACCCACGTTCAAGACCCCGAACTCGCCAGCTTGAGCACGGGCTCATCTGGTTTGAGCAAAAGCTCACCAGCTTAGACTCAAGGTCACTGGCTCGAGCAAGGGGTTACTCGGTCTGCTGAAGGCCCGCGGTCAAGGCACATATGAGAAAGCAATCAATGAACAACCAAGGTGTCACAACAAAGAATTGATGCTTCTCATCTCTCTCCCTTCCTGTCTATCTGTCCTTCTCTCTGACTCTCTCTGTCCCTCTCTGACTCTTTCTGTCTCTTCATAAAAAACAAAAAACAAACAACAAAAAAGAATGAAGTACTGATATATATGACAAAGTGGATGAATTGGGGAAATTCCAAGTGAGATGAAATAAAGACAAGCCTTTTCAGCAAAAAGTCATGAGACAAGTCAAAGAGAACTACCAGCCTGACCAGGCGGTGGCGCAGTGGATAGAGCGTCGGACTGGGATGCGGAAGACCCAGGTTCGAGACCCCAGGGTTGCCAGCTTGAGCACGGGCTCATCTGGTTTGAACAAAGCTCACCAGCTTGGACCCAAGGTCGCTGGCTCGAGCAAGGGGTTACTTGGTCTGCTGAAGGCCCGAAGGCCCGTGGTCAAGGCACATATGAGAAAGCAATCAATGAACAACTAAGGTGTCACAAGGAAAAACTAATGATTGATGCTTCTCATCTCTCTTCGTTCCTATCTTTCTCTCTGTCTATCCCTCTCTCTCTCTCTCTCTCTCTCTGTAAAAATAAACAAACAAACAAACAAACATTCATCTTTGATTAGTTTGATTCTGATGATTTTTGTCAATTTATTCACTGCCTTTGTGGAGGAACAGACTTCCTATTCTACCAATTCGGCTGATATCACTTCCCCATGTCCTTTCCTGCTGGGTTATTTCCCCTCTGCCCCACCAAGAGATGGAGTCCAGTTCTTTTCCCTTTGAATCTAGACTAATGATTTGATGCTTCTCATCTCTCTCCGTTCCTGTCTGTCTGTCCCTATCTATCCCTCTCTCTGACTCTCTGGCTTTGGTGACTCAGCATTGCATCGCTAAGAAGGCCAAGTCAGATGAGGGCTTGCGGCTTGGTGTCTTAGAACACTTTCATGCAGCCATCATGCTGCTTTCATGCAGCCACCGTGCTGGCCAGGGCACACAGAAGAGGCACCCATACACCTCTCCACCCTTACCCCTCTCCTTTCTCTCTGTCTCTCTCTTCCCCTCCCACAGCTAAGGCTCCATTGGAGCAAAGGTGGCCTGGGAGCTGAGGATGGCTCCATGGCCTCCACCTCAGGCACTAGAATGGCTCCGGTTGCAACAGAGCAATGCCCTAGATGGGCAGAGCATCGCCCCCTAGTGGGCATGCCAAGTGGATCCCAGTCAGGCACATGCAGGAGTCTGTCTCCCAGTCCAGGCACCAGACATGTGAGTAACGAAGCTTCTAGATGAGCTCATATCTAGCCATTTCAGCCACCACCACCACCCCAGCCACACAAATCTTCCAAGCGGAGGCACCAGACATTGTGGAGCAGAGACAAGTCATTCCCACAGAAGCATGAGCGTAATAAAATGATTGGGCCACCAACTCACTCAAGGTAAACTTTATGTGCCCTATAAAGTTTCACACAATCTAACCCCATCATCCCTCTGATCTTGGCTCTGCCACTCTCCCCCTTGCTCGCCCTGTTCCAGCCTCATGGGCCTCCTCACTGATAATCCAACAAGCAGCATCTTCCTATTTCAGGGTCTGTGCACTGGCACTTTCTCTCACCTGGAATAGTCTCCCCCCAAATATCTCCCGCCCCTCTCAGTTGATTTGCTCAAATATCCTAGTGATGCCTCTCTGACCACCTGTGCCGGTTTCCTATGGCTGCTGTACCATATAACCACACACGTAGTGACTTAAAATAACCACCTCACAGTTCTGGAAGCCAGAAGCCTGAAGAGGGTCTTAGAACTAAAACCAGGGTGTCACCCAGCTGTGTTCCTTCTGGAGGCTCTAGAGACATACTCAGTTTCTGGGGATTAGGACATGGACATTGTGGGGGTTATTTTAAAATTTTTTATTTATTGATTTTTAAAGAGAAAGGAGAGAGAGGAGAAGCAGGAAACATTAACTCATAGTAGTTTCTTCCTGTATGTGCCTTGACCAGGCAAGTCCAGGGTTTCGAACCGGTGACCTCAGCATTCCAGGTTGACACTTTATCCACTGCACCACCACAGGCCACACCTTTTTTTTTCTTTTTTGTCTACTACACTACCCTTTTGAAAATTGTCATTTTCCCTATCCCAGCATTTCCAATCTCTTTACTCTATTTAATTTTTCCTTTTTTAACCTCTGCTTTAAAATTTTCCATGATTCTAATCACTTTCTAACATATTATATAATTCACTTATTATAATATTGATCTGTTTTACTCTGCTAGAACATAAGTTCCTGATATGACCTGGCACCTAGAAAAGTGCCGGACATATAATAGGTGCTCAAAATGATCTGTGAATAAAAGGGTTACTCCCCAGAAACCTGGACCATGATCCACTCCCACCGGCAATGCATGGGAGCCCTATTTCCCTATGCCCAGGCCAGATGTTTGTCTTTATCTTCTTTTTTTCTTTCTTTCTTTTTCTTTTTTTTTTTTTTTTTTTTTTTTTTTTTGTATTTTTCTGAAGTGAGAAGCAGGGAGGGCAGAGAGACAGACTCCCGCATGTGCCTGACTGGGACCCACCCAGCATGCCCACCAGGGGGCAATGTTCTGTTGCAACCGGAGCCATTTTAGTTCTGAGGTGGAGGCCATGGAGCCATCCTCAGCTCCCAGGCTACCTTTGCTCCAATGGAGCTTTGGCTGTGGGAGGGGAAGAGAGAAACAGAGAGAAAGGAGAGGGGTAAGGGTGGAGAGGCATATAGGTGCCTCTTCTGTGTGCCCTGGCCAGGAATCAAACTTGGGACTTCTACACACCAGGCCAATGCTCTACTGCTGAGCCAACTGGCCAGGGCTGGGTGTTTATCTAATTCACTCATCATGTCTTATACCACATACTACAAGCTTACTGGTCTGCTAGTGGTCAATGCCGCTGGTACTCCTGTCAACACTCCTGTCAACAGCTTTCTAATTTTCGTCCAATCTACAGATGTTATGTCATTGTTGTTTCAATTTCCATCTTTCAGATTATTATTGATTTTAAGTATTTCCTAATGTGTCAATAAGTGCTTTGAGCTTCCTGTCCTCTCAATGGTCTGTTCCTGTCCCTTGTGTCTTTTTCTACCAGGGTTGTGCTCTTGTGATGTTGATTTGTAGGAGTTCCTTGTAGTTGCTAAATTTCAATCACTAACCCATTTTAGATGTTGCAAATATATTCTCTCATTCTGTCCATTAAATTTTTAACTTCAACTAAAGATGTCTTTCCATAAACAGAAACTCTAAATTTTGACATGACTAAATTCATCAAATTCACTGTAGTTTTGAAGTTTTGTTTAAAAGTGCTCTTCCACCTCCAACTCACTGTTTCTGTTACCAGTGACTGCATAACAAACTCCACTAAACGTAGTAGTGTAAAACAGTGACTTTTTTTTTCTGAAGTGAGAAGCGGGGAGGCAGAAAGACAGACTCCCGCATGCACCCGACTGGGATCCACCTGGCATGCCCACTAAGGGGCATTGCTCTGTTGCAACCAGAGCCATTCTAGCACCTGAGGTGGAGGCCATGGAGCCATCCTCAGCGCCCAGGCCAACTTTGCTCCAATGAATCCTTAGCTGTGTGAGGGGAAGAGAGAGACAGAGAGAGAAAGGAGAGGGGGAAAGGATGGAGAAGCAGATGGATGCTTCTCTTGTGTGCCCTGGCCAGGAATCAAACCCGGGACTTCCACATACTGGGCTGACGCTCTACCGCTGAGCCAACCAGCGACTATTTATTACACTTACCTCTCACAGATCTGGGATTGACTGGGCTCAGCTAAATTCTCACTGGAGGTCTCTCAGGCCATTGCAGCCAGTTGGTGTCTAGGGCTGAAATCATCTCATTCAATCACTCACATGTCTGGAAGTTGATGTTGTCAGCCAAAATGCAAATCCTCTCCATGCACTTTGAGCTTCCACACAACATGGCAACTGGACTCCAAGAGCAAGCATGCCAAGAGAACCAAGCTGAAGCCTTTTATCAGCGGTCCCCAACCCCCGGGCCGTGGACCAGTACCGGTCCGGGGGCCATTTGGTACTGGTCCGCAGAAAAAGAATAAATAACTTATGTTATTTCCGTTTTATTTATATTTAAGTCTGAACGATGTTTTATTTTTAAAAAATGACCAGATTCCCTCTATTACATCCATCTAAGACTCACTCTTGACGCTTGCCTCGGTCACGTGATACATTTATCCGTCCCACCCTAAAGGCCGGTCCGTGAAAATATATTTTCTGACATTAAACCGGTCTGTGGCCCTAAAAAGGTTGGGGACCATTGCCTTTTATGACCTAGCTTCAGAAATCAATGTTTTGGACTGAATATTTGAGTCCCTGCCGAATTCATATATTGGTGCCTTAACCTCCAATGTGATGGTATTCGGAGATGGGGCTTTACGAGGTAAGCAAGGTGAGATAAGATCATTAGGACAGGACCCTAGTCTGATGGGATTGGTGTCCTCATAAGAACAGACACTAGAGAGCTTAGTCTCTCTATAGCATAGGAGGACATAGTGAGAAGGTAGCCTTCTACAAGCTGGGATGAGAGTCTTCACCAGAACCAAAACCAGAACCCAACCATGCTTCATCCTGATCTTAGACTTCCCAGTATCTAGAACTGTGAGAAAATTTATTTCTGTTGTTTAAACCACCCAGTCTATGGCATTTTGTTACAGCAGCTTAAAACAGGCATTCGGTGCCACTTTCATCACATTTATGTATTAGAAGCAAGTCACTGAGGCTAATCTTTATTCAAGACAAGAATGGAATACCACCTTTGATGGGAAGCATAGCAAAACAATCTGTGGACGGTAGTGTTACTCTCCAGTTCCTTTTATTCACTCCATAGTTTTATTCTTTACATTTAGATCTTTATTGCATTTGGAGTCTACCTCTGTATGTGGTGTGAGGTAAGGATTCATTTTTTTTTCTCCATATGGTGAGCCAGTTTCCCCAAAGCCACATGAACAATCCAGCCTTCCCTCCCCCCATAGAATGGCAGTGCCACCTTTATCATTTTGTTATGTTCCTATACCTGTCTGGGTCTGCCAGTGAGTCTGTTCTGTTTCTTTGGTGTATTCATCTGTTCTTGCACCAATGCCAAACTATTTTTATTATGGCTTTGCAGCCTGTTTTCATGTCTAGTAGAGCTAGCACTCCCCTTTTCCCACATTGAATTAACTATTTGTACACTTTTATTCTTCCATAAAAAATTTGGAATGTTTATCAAGTAGCTAAAAAATTCATCTGGAATTTTTATTGAAATTTCTTTGAATTTGTTGACTAATTTTTAAAGAACTGGCATGTGGATAATATTAAGCTATCTTATTCAAAGGCATAAATGGTGTTATTTTTTTTCAGATTATCTTCTATATCCTCTCTCCATAAAGGGCGTATGCATCTTTAAGTTGTTTGAAAAAAAACACTAGGCCCTGGCCGGTTGGCTCAGCGGTAGAGCGTCGGCCTAGGGTGCGGAGGACCCGGGTTGGATTCCCGGCCAGGGCACACAGGAGAAGCGCCCATTTGCTTCTCCACCCCTCCGCCGCGCCTTCCTCTCTGTCTCTCTCTCTTCCCCTCCCGCAGCCAAGGCTCCATTGGAGCAAAAATGGCCCGGGCGCTGGGGATGGCTCTGTAGCCTCTGCCTCAGGTGCTAGAGTGGCTCTGGTCGCAACATGGCGACACCCAGGATGGGCAGAGCATCGCCCCCTGGTGGGCAGAGCGTCGCCCCCTGGTGGGCGTGCCGGGTGGATCCCGGTCGGGCGCATGCGGGAGTCTGTCTGACTGTCTCTCCCTGTTTCCAGCTTCAGAAAAATGCAAAAGAAAATGCAAAAAAAAACAAAACAACCACTATAGTTTTTTTTCCCTATTATTGAATTTACTGGGATGACACTGGTTAACAAAATTACATAGGTTTCAGGTGCACAGTTTTACAACACATCATCTATACACTGTCCTGTGTGTTCGCCACCCCAAGTCAAGTCTCCATCAGCAACTAACTATAGTTTTTATTGCTATTGAAAACTGTACATTCTAAAAAAAAACAAAAAAAAAACTGTACATTCTTTTAAAATTACGTTTTAATTGATTATAGTGTTAGTGGATAATAACCGATTTTTTTTAGGTTGACCTTATATTGACCACGATAATCCCTTTGTTAAGAGCATTCCTGCCCTCTTTATTATGAGGGCAAGAAGTATTCCCAAGACATTTTGGCCAATTGTGAGTACCAGTTACATCATCGATGCAAAGCCCCTTTCTAATAGTCATCATTCTAATGAGCAAAGGCACTGGTGTTGATCAAAGATAAAAGGTAGGTAAGTGCTTTGTAGAAGCTTCTTCAGAGCCTGCTTTTACCACGATGCCCGCTGACTATCCCTAGAGTTGGGGTGTAGTTGTACCAATTCGCACAGCCACGAGAGGGCGCCAGGCCTCACTTCTACACAGGGAAGGCTACCGTGCGTGGAGAGAGACGGTGGCCACCAGGGGGCACTGTCATTGGGCAAGCACTATTGCGTGTCTGGCGCTGCCGTATTCATTAGGAATATAGCTGTGCTTAAGGCAAGGGAGGAGCTAATGTAAAGGCGGGGTAGTGTACGCAGGCGATAAAATGATCATTTCAGGGTGTAATAAGTTCTATGAAGAAATAAATCTGGGTGACAGTCACTGAGTGTGGCTCCTTACTTTAGGGGCTCAAGGACACTTCTCTGAGATTACATCTCAATGAGGATAAGGAGCTCTAGGAGAAGAATGCTCTGTGGCAGAGGAACAATGTCTATGGGTCCTGGAAGGGCAGAACCTGATCAAGTGGAGAATACAGGCAAGGGACAGAGGGCGGGGAGAAAGAAGAGGAGGATTTTAGCTTCTGCTCTGAAGCAAGGGAAGCCTGTGGAGGGTTGCAATATGTATAAAAGATCCCCAAACCCTGACTGGATAGTTCGGTTGGTTAGAGCATCGTCCCAAAGTGCAGAGGTTGCCGGTTCAATCCTGGGTCAGGGCACATACTGGAGGAGATACATGTTCTTCTCTCTCTCTCTCTCTCTCTCTCTCTCTCTCTCTCTCTCTCCCTGCTTCCTTCCTCTCTAAAATCAGTCAATAAAAAAACCCTGAAGAAAATAAAAGATCCCCAAGATAGGTTGTTATCAAAAAAAAAAAGCAAGGTTAGGAAGTTCATGTCTGCCTATATAAAGAGGGGAAACAATATAGATTCACATTTGTTTGTATTTGCATGAAGAAATACTGGAAGGAGAGCAAGAAAATGATTTTTTTTAAAAAAACCCAAAAGCCATGACCTCTTGAGGAAAGAGAAGAGGGAACAGGGTGGATAGAGATTAATGCACGAGTGAGGAAAAGTGTCATCTGATTGCGGAGTGGGTGACAGACCCCAGGCCTTCAGAGGCAGCGAGTCTGGTGAAGAAGGCAAGGGTGGCAGGGCAGGTACAGTGTCCTTTGGGGTTTCTTTTAAAAGAGTTAAAATTTTTATTTTTTATTTTAGAGAGAGAAAAAGGAGCGAGGAGCAGAAAGCATCAACTCATAGTAATTGCTTCTTGCATGTGCCTTAACCAGGCAAGTTCAGGGTTTTGAACCAGCAACCTCAGCTTCCCAAGTCTGTTTTCTTTATCCATTGCGCCTGTCCTTTGGGGCTTTTCCATGCCACAGGGCCTGTGCGTTGGTGTTTCCAAGGGACAAGTTGCTGGCCACCTATGGTGGCTGTAAAACTAATGGTCCAGCTCCTCCCTCCCTACAATAAGGTTAATAACAATGCTTATTACATGCCTGGCACTAGTCTATGGTCTGTGCATTTAAGCCTCACAACAACCCTGGGAGGTAGGTACTATTAAAATCATCTTTGTTCTACAGATGTGGAAACTGAGACACAGAAAAGGTTAAGTGAATTGCTCAGTATCACACAGCTTGGAAGTAGGACATGTGGCATTTGAATCCAGGAAAGAGCTGCGGTAAGCTGTTTCCCAATTCTTTTGTTGTAGCCTTGTTTTCACTCAATGTGTTGCCCTTTAGATAGGCTATCTCAGAGGGCTGTGAGATGTCACTGGCACCTTCCTATAATCAGTCAACCTCTTCCTGCCATTGAAGAGTAGCAATCATTGCTATGGTTTATAGGTGCACCGTAGTATAGGAATTAAGTAGTTGGGCTCTGGAGTCAAATGACTGAAATTGAAGTTCAACGCCACTTCCCAGATGTGTGACTTAGGGCAAGTGACATCACCCATCTATGCAGAGGCAGATTTAACAGCGGGTGCACCAGGAGCACGCCCTGGGCCCCGACTTCTGAAGGGCCCCACAAAACCCCAGCTTTACACTTTTCTCTAATGTAAGGGGCCCAGTATTTTCTTCTGCACCCGGGGCCTCAACCAACCTTAATCTGCCTCTAGATCCATGCCTTCGTTTTCTCATCTCTGAAGTCCCCCTTCTGCTGATGAGAAAGAAAACCAAGAAGCACAGCCAGGACTTTAGAACCTGGGTCTGAGCATATACCGCCTCCACAAAGATGAGGAACCAAAAACAGGTTCTGAAAGATGGTCGGAGTTCCTGAGACCTAAGTGGGTGTCCTGGGAGGGGGGATATCCCCAGTCTCCACACATTTATTCTCTGCACATTGGGGGAGGGCACTGGAAGCCTGAGGTCTACCTGCACAGGGACAGCAAGGCAACCTGAAGGGTTGGACAAGCCAATGCTGAGTACTCCTCCTCAGGGACACCTTCTCTGCCCGCCAGCTGGGAGCTCCGAGTCCCTGGGATGGCTGCCTGATCCTGCTCAGGCTGCTGGCTGGCTGAAAGTGGGAACTGGGGCTGGGGCCCCTTCAGCCAGTAGAGGCGAGATGGAAGATGTGTTTTGTCCTGGGGGAAGATACCCGTCTCTGCCGGGCAGGTCCTTGGTGCAGCCCTAGCTGCACTCTATCTCCTGACTGTGCCCAGCTGGGACCACGGTACAACTAGACCTGTTGTTAAAATATTTAAATATCTTCCAGTTTGGGGTAAATAGCCACTGCTTACTTCTGATTCGCCAGCCCCTCCCTGAGGACTGTGCAGGCCGTGAATCACCGTGCTCCAGCCAAGAGCAGCCAAGGGCTCTCCTGACGGAACCCTGGGAGACTTGCCCATCATGGTCGGTGAAGGGCCCTGCCAGTACTTGATACTTTCCCTGGCTCAACATCAATGTCAATGTTCAGGGTCTTCGGGTATGGGTGTCCACTTCACACAAACACCTGTGCATCCTCTAAAGCCCTGCCTCAATGTCACTTTCCCCAGGAAGCCTCCAATTTTTTTCACCACCCTGAGTGAATGGCTCCTCCCACTCCCCGGGCTCCCAAGGATCTTGGATCTTTTAGCACTTTGTTCTAATCCTCTGCACACAGGCCCTTCTCCCCGACCAGTGTGTGAGCACCCTGATGCCAGGGACTACCTTCTACTCATCTTTGTGGCCTTAATTCCAACGGCCATGCCAAGCACACGATAAGTGCCCAATAAAATTCATGGAATGAATGAATGTTCATGATGCGAGGATTTCAGGTATATTAGGTCCTGTGCGTCTCCTGCGGCCACAGGCCATCATTCCCACAGAGGCAGAGCGCCACCAGTCCGCTGGGGCCCCGCTAGCTGGCATTGGGCCGAGCTGGGGGAGGTGAGGACAGGATGTGAGTCCCGGGGGTGCAAGGTCAGCAGGGCCTGTTCTCATGCTCTCCAGTCAAAGAGGAGTGCTTCTCCATCTGTCTGGGTCAGCTGTGGGTGCTGGGATATGAAAAGGCCAGCAGGAGGGAGGAAAACGGGGGGGGGGGGGGGGGGGGGGAGCTGGGGGAAGCCCAGAGAGAGGAAAACCAGGCACCCGTTGTTACAGAACCATTAAATACTACTTATAAACAAGCCAGGAGGGCACTGGCGAAGGGGACAGAAGGGCCACAGAGGTGAGAGAGGGTCAGGGCCGCGCAGTCCGGGCCCGGTCCTGGAGGGGGCTCAGGCTGTGGTCACCGGAGGGGCTGGGCTGGCAGGGGCCCGGCTGCTTGCGGAGGCCTCGCAGCTTCACCAGCAGCTCTCGGACGAAGTCCTGAGGACAGGGCGGGGAGTGCTGAAAACAGGGAGATGTGGGGGCCCCTGCCAGCCCAGCCCCTCCGAACTGCTTCCCCGCCAGTGAGAGGGAGTGGAGGTGGAGGCAGGGTGGAGAGTGCTGAAAACAGGGAGATGCGGAGGCCCCTGCGAGCCCAGCCGGTGAGAGGGAGTGGAGGTGGAGGCAGGGAGGGCAAAGGCTATCAAGACAGAGAAGGGGGAGAATGAGACGGAGATGAGAGAGAGCAAAGGCGAGGAGAAGCCAGGAATGAGAGAGATGAGGACAGAGAGAGGCAGAGACCAGAACACAGACACAGAGCTACAGAGAGACATCAGAGATGTTTCTCAGGCCAAGAGATCACCAGGAGGGTCCCCAGGGACAGAGGCCTGAGCCTCCGGGGCAGACATTCAATGACGTGTGTCCCTCAGCCAGCCCCGAGCTGCTTAGAGAAACATGAATACTTTTCCCTTTTAAAGCAGGGAAGGAAGTGGGAGGGGTTGGGCCATTCAGCTTCGGGCCTGGGAGGCTGGGCCCCCCACCCCCCAGAGGTGGGGAATGGAGCTCCAGGACGGCTGAGGCAGGCACAGGGAGAGAGGGAGGGAGGCAGCACCCACAGACAGAGCACAGCAGAGGCAGAAACGGGAGACAGATGGGGCGCATCTCAGCGGGGAAGGGATAATGGAGTGGCAGATGGGGAGAGAGGACTCGAGGAGTGAGGAAGACAAAAGACACCACTGGAGAGAGAAACGGGCTCCCCAAAGTTCCCTCTGCTGGCCCTGGGCATGCCTGCTTTCCCCTGCTCCCCAGAGATCCCCTCCCCCATCAGGGTAAAGGGGCCAGAACAGGGATCTGTAAGGGGGAAAGGAAAACTCACCTCTGTGGGGGCCGTGCAGGACTTCAGGAGTCCCTAAACAACCCCCCACCCATGCAAAAGAAAAAGGTAAATAGTAAATGACTAACAACACCTTCGCCCCTCCAGCCCCCGCCCTTTAACAACAAAACCCCAAGCAACAAGACAATGAAGTCAGACTATAGGTGGACTTCCCACCTGGCTTCAAGAGAGGAGTACAGTCTGAGGGCCTCATCAAATAACTGGGGACAACTTGAGTCAAGAAACTAGATCCAGCCTGACCAGGCGGTGGCACAGTGGATAGAGCATTGGACTGGGATGCAGAAGGACCCAGGTTCGAGACCCCGAGGTCGCCAGCTTGAGCGCGGGCTCATCTGGCTTAAGCAAAAAGCTCACCAGCTTGGACTCAAGGTCTCTGGCTCGAGCAAGGGGTTACTCGGTCTGCTGAAGGCCCGCGGTCAAGGCACATATGAGAGGGCAGTCAATGAACAACTAAGGTGTCGCAACAAAAAAACTAATGATTGATGCTTCTCATCTCTCTCCGTTCCTGTCTGTCCCTATCTATCCCTCTCTCTGTCTCTGAAAAAAAACAACAAAAACTCTAGATCCAGAGAGAGCAAGAAGGTCACACTTTCTTGCCTCAGAGAACAGGTCAGAGCTCAACTGTCTGGCTGTGACACCCAGCGCAGTGTGACCCTGGGCCAGTGATTACATCTCTTTGGGGCTCATGTTCCTCATATGGAGAATGAAGAATAGTGCCTACTTCATAGGGGTTTGTGAGGATTAAATAAATTAATAAGTGTAAAGCAATTAAAATAGTGTCCGCACATAGTAAGTATTTAATAAACGTAGTAACTTTTGTTGTGATTGTTAGGGAGGGCAAGGTGGACTGGGGGCAGCATTCCCCTTGACCTACCTGGATTTTCCGGCTTCTGTCCTCTTCACTCTCTAATTCCAACAACTCGTCAATGTTGACTTCATCAGGCATGTGTGCCTCCTAAGGCAGGGAGGGAGGGCTGGTCAGTGGCCCTTTCCCCTCCCACGGCCCAGGGCCCAGCTGGCGGGTTCTGGAGCAATAATGTGGCAGTCAGGGACAGCTCCACCAAGGCAGGACATCTGGGTGTTGGGGGGAGGAGTGACAGATGGGTTGACAGAGGCCTGTACTAACTTTAATGCCTGGGTCCCCAGGCCCCAGGGGACCTCAGGGTTGGCATGGGTCTCTCTGCTTGGCCCCAGTTCCCGCAGAGGGAAACAGGCCTGGTCAGGTTTTGGAATGTCAGAGTCTGGGATTCAGAAGTGGGGCTGGCTCTGCCCTTTCAAGGAAAAGTCTAAGAGCTAGGTGCAGCGAAGGGGAGCAGTGGGCCAGAGCCTGCTGGGGTGGCTCCTTGCCCAAGGGTACAGGAAGCCGCACAGGGGGCCAGACTACAGCCCCCTGCAGCCAAGGAGATGACCGCCAAGGCCCCCACAGGCAAATGGGATGAACCATGAGCTCAATTTTGAGCGACTAAGTGGGGAATCCTGGTATGGCCTTTTGAGACAGAGGGCCACACTCATGCTGGCTCAGTATCCCTGAGAGGGACAGAACCCAGCTGTCTGCGAAGAGATCCCTGAGGCAACAGATTGTTTTTCCTCCTCCACCCAAAGTTCTGCTGGCTACTGCAGCAGCGGTCAGCAAAGGCACAGAGTGTATAAGTGTGTTTACATGCCTGTGGGAGGGTCTCCTCTAAGTGGCTAGGGCCAGTGTGAGGGTGCAGAAGTACGTGGCATCATGTGTGTGCCCTGCTCAGGGGACTGTGGTCCTATGGGTGTGAGGTGTGTGCCTCTGGCTTAACTCTGTTTATCTCCTCATCATGTGTTACAGGCAGCCATAGTACCACTGCCCGAGGATGACCTCATAAGATGCCACCCACCACTAGCAACTGGACTTGTCTGTCCATCTGTATGAGCCCATGTGTGTCTGAGAACAGAGGGACCTCAAGTCCCTATAAGGGGCTTTGGCTTCTACCACCTTCACAGTGTGCTGAGGATTTCTGCCTCCTGTGTGTCTGTATACTGCTATGACCATTGGGTGCCTGGGACTGTGTTCCCCAGCTTGTGTGTGTTATACAAAGTATAACTTCAATCAGAGATGCCAGTGAAATGTCTGTGAGGCTATAGGTTATGCCCAGGGGCACCTGTAGTTTCTGCTATTGTATGTCCATATGCACCTACCTACAGCTTACACTGTTTTCTGTCTGGGTGTAACTATAATTTCTGTCATTTTACGTCTGAGTGGCTGCAGCATATATCATGTGGTTACTGTTTTTGCCTTTAGGGAATAATAGTATTTAGTTGTAGCTTGTACTGTGAGTCCCTATAGCTTGTGCTGGTGTTTATCTATGAAGAGCTGTAACCGGAGTTCTTTTGTGTGAGTGTCATTGTATTGTGTGTCAGCATATGGCTGAGGCTTGTGTTACTGTGAACGTGGATGTCTGTGGCTATAGCATATGTTGATCTGTAGTAACCACAGCTTACGTCCTTGAGAATATGTGTATGGCTGTTGCTTCTCTCAGTGTCTGAGTGGCTATAGCTTGTCACTGTGCACATCTGTGACTACTGTTGCTTCCTTTGCTGTGCATCTCTATGTGGTTGTATCTCCCCTGCTATGTTTGGCTATAAGACATCCCCTCCCCCCACCCTTTCTCCAGATATGGCTGCTCCGGCTCCCCAACTTTGCCTTCTCACCCCCAGATAGTAAGCCCCTGGCTCTCCATAGATATTTGGGCACAGCTCTGGTGACTCAAGTGTGTGTCTCTCTTAGTGTCCACAAGCAGAGAGCCATCCAGGGTGGATAGCGGAGCCAATGAGTCCAATGAGTGTCTGACCCCTGGGCGTGTGTGTGCAATAGCGAGCACAAGCAACCAAAGATCCCAAGAACAGAACGTAGGATGCCTGGGAACTCTCCTGTTCCCCACACCCCTCCCCGCCTCACCCTGCCGCGGTATAACTCCTCCAGGCGCTCGTCGATCCACTTCTCCACGTCCAGCCGCCGCTGCAGCTCCCGTCGGTCATACTTGACTGTGACACGCGCGTGTCTTTTCTGCAGCCCCCCGGGGCTGCCCCCAGGCCCACGGGCCCGCGATGGAGACTGCAGCTTGCTCAGCACCCGCTTGCCCAGCCGCTGAGCTGCCATCGCGCCCTAGCCCCGGCCCCCGCGAAGTGCTGTGCTCCTTTGCCTCCCGCCCAGGGGGCCTCTTACGGGGTGGGGCGGGGCCGGACGGAGGCGGGGGCTCCGGGTCGCGGAGGGGCAGGCCCCGCCCCAGCCACCCCGGACCTCAGTTTCCCTGCTTGCGGGGCTGAGGACTGGCCGCTGCAGCGGTGTAAAGCCCGCAGCCGAGCAAGGCTCAGGTATGGGCGAGGTTCGAAAGCCCCAGGCTAGCCTGGGCGTCAGGGGTTCCGGGGGACTGGATGCCGGGGGCTGGGTCCCGGGACAGGCTCAGAGGAACCGGCCTATCTGCGCCCTCTGTCGGTTGCAAGGGACGGTGCATGAGCCCCCCAGCCACCTTTCTTTGCCAGGGAACGTCAAGCCATAGTACTCACAGTTCATCATTTCTTTGTTGTTCATCGTGCATTCATTCGCGCATTTCTTCGCTCAGTCTACAAATATTTATGTACTGAGTGCCTGCTCTATAGAAGGCACTGTTCTAGGCACTGTAGATAGAGCAGTGAACAAAAGAGACAAGCTCAGTACGCATGGAGTTGACATTCTTATAGAGACAGGCAGTAGACATAATAAGTACAGTATGTTATACAGTTTATTAGAATATGATAAGTTCTATGGAGAAATAAGAAACGGAAAAGGAGTGTCAACATAAGAAACATCCAATCTGTCTGGCTGACTCAGTGGATAGAGCGTCGCAGGACATGTGCATGTCCTGGGTTGGATCTCCAGTCAGGGCACACATGAGAAGGGACCATCTGCTTCTTTTCTCTTCCCTCTCCTTTCTCTTATTTTATTTTTTTATTTATTCATTTTAGAGAGGCGGTGGGGAGAGAGAGGGAGGGAGAGAGAGGCAGGAGGAGGAGTAGGAAGCATCGATTATCGATTCCCAAATGTGCCTTGACCAGGGAAGCCCAGGGTTTCCAACCAGTGACCTCAGCATTCCAAGTCAACACTTCATCCGCTCTGCCACCACAGGTCAGGCCTTTTTTTCTTTTTCTTTTCTCCTCTCCTCCTTTTTCTCTTCCCCTCTTAGAGCCAGTGGCTTGATTGGTTTGAACGTCCACCTCAGGTGCTGAGAATTGTTGACTGAGCATTGACCCCAGACTGTGGTTGCCAGGTGGATTTGGGTTGGGGCCCCTGTGGGAATCTGTCTATCTCCCCTCCTCTCACAGGAAGGGAAGGGGGGAAGGGAGAGGAGGGGAGGGAAGGTTCAAACCTGTAAGAATTGTTATGAGTTTATTTGAGCCGAACTGTCAGAAAGCTAATCAATTTGCCAGGAAGCAAAATCTCAATGGACTGAGAAAACGCTCTGGAAAATGGCAGCCTCATTCCTTAATTTATACATTAGATCAGTAGGTTAGGCATAAAAGGGATTACAGGAAATCCAGTGGTGATAGATTAGGGATTTGGGAGAAAGCAAAGCGGGGAAATCTTTGGGATTGGATTAAAATGATATATACTTCGTCCTGGCCGGTTGGCTCAGTGGTAGAGCGTCGGCCTGGCGTGCAGAAGTACCGGGTTCTATTCCCGGCCAGGGCACATAGGAGAAGTGCCCATCTGCTTCTCCACCCCCACCCCCTCCTTCCTCTCTGTCTCTCTCTTCCCCTCCCGCAGCCAAGGCTCCATTGGAGCAAAGATGGCCCGGGCACTGGGGATGGCTCCTTGGCCTCTGCCCCAGGTGCTAGAGTGGCTCTGGTCATGGCAGAGCGACGCCCCGGAGGGGCAGAGCATCGCCCCCTGGTGGGCAGAGCGTAGCCCCTGGTGGGCATGCCGGGTGGATCCCGGTGGGGCGCATGCGGGAGTCTGTCTGTCTCTCCCCGTTTCCAGCTTCAGAAACAAACAAACAAACAAACAAACAAAAAATGATATATACTTCTTTTACAAAAGCAAGTATAGAGTAGTTAACAGTTAAAAATCAACATGAGCCTGACCAGGCGGTGGCGCAGTGGATAGAGCGTCTGACTGGGATGCAGAGGACCCAGGTTCGAGACCCCGAGGTTGCCAGCTTGAGCGCGGGCTCATCTGGTTTGAGCAAAAGCCCACCAACTTGAACCCAGCGTCACTGACTCCAGCAAGGGGTTACTCGGTCTGCTGAAGGCCCGCGGTCAAGGCACATATGAGAAAGCAATCAATGAACAACTAAGCTGTTGCAACGCGCAATGAAAAACTAATGATAGATGCTTCTCATCTCTGTTCCTGTCTGTCTGTCCCTATCTCTGACTCACTCTCTGTCTCTATTAAAAAAAAAAAAAAAATCAACATGATGCCTGCCCTGTGGTGACACAGTGGGTAAAAGCGTCGACCTGGAACACTGAGGTCACCAGTTCGAAACCCTGGGCTTGCCCGGTCAAGGCACATATGGGAGTTGATGCTTCCTGCTTCTCCCTCTGTTCTTTCTGTCTCTTTCTCTCTCTGTGTCTCCTCTCTCTCTCAAAAAAAAAAAAAAAAAAAAGAATAAATAAAATGTAAAAAAATAAATAAGTTGTAAAAATCAACATGATAATAACAATGAGGGGATTTGGGGGCTCTTTTAGTGTGGTGGCTATGCCCTGAGGGGTCTGGAAAAGATTATTCTTACATTTCAAAGGCATGTTGCTTTTATATTTCAAAGGTATGTTATCAGTTATGTTATTGTAGATGCAAAAAGAAAAAGAAAAAGACAACAGACAGGCTCAGTTAAAGTAAACATTGACCCCTTGTTAGGGAAATATACTGCCTAGAACAGGACATGACTACCTGCCATGAACTGCTTTTAGTTAAAAAGCTTTAATTTCTACCATCCTGTGTGGTTATTTTAGGTCTCTGAGTTTGCAAGGTCACCATGCAGGCCTCCACTGAGCTTGTAGGTTCAGCATGTCTGGGGAAGGGGTTCCCCAACCCTCCCCCACCTGTTTTTTTCTGGTCAGCCCAGAGAGGGAAGCTGCTTTCCCTGCCTGCTTGCTCGTCGGCTGTTGTGAGACTCTAATAAACAGAATGGCCCACCATTTTCGGCCTCCACAGTTCCTTTACCGTCTGCCGAATCCAATGGGAACCTGCATGCCACAGCCACCAGCTATACAATCAGAAATGTCCAAACCTGTAGAGAATTTTTAGTTTACTTGAGCTACTCTGAGGACATGCAGGGAGCAAGATCTCAAATGCTTTAGAGAATAACAGTTTTGCAGCTTCTTTTATGCATTTAAGATTATGAAGGGAACTAAAAAGATTACATGAGGGAGAAAGCAATGCAGGGACTGTATTACAGGTTAGTTAAGATCATGTGTCCTCTTGGGCCTGACCAGGCGGTGGCGCAGTGGATAGAGCATCGGACTGGGATGCGGAAGACCCAGGTTCGAGACCCTGAGGTCTCCATCTTGAGCGTGAGTTCATCTGGTTTGAACAAAAAGCTCACCAGCGTGAACCCAAGGTCACTGGCCTGAGCAAGGGATTACTCGGTCTGCTGAAGGCCCACGGTCAAGGCACATATGAGAAAGCAATCAATGAACAACTAAGGTGTCGCAACAAAAAACTGATGATTGATGCTTCTCATCTCCCAGCATTCCTGTCTGTCTGTCCCTGTCTATCCCTCTCTCTGACTCTCTCTCTCTGACTCTGAAAAAAAATAAAATTAAATTAATTAAGATCATGTGTCCTCTTGAGGTTGGTTAAGTTTATGTCGAAAGTGTGTTAACCTAGTGATAGGGCTGAAGTGTGTTAACCTAGTGATAGGGCTGCAGGCGGGGGCCATGGCCCCCTTCTCCCTTAAGTAGACAAGGGACATTAAAAAACTGGACATTTCAGATCACCTCTCCCCAGGCATCAGATTGACTCACCCGGGTGTGGAAGGTCCCCTAGCTTACTAACAGTTAACCTTTTTTTCCCCATATTGACTACCAGCCCCTACCCTTGAATCCCCTCTTTAGCCCTACCTGTTAGAGAACTGGTTGCTGACCTCCGCCTTAGGAGTCAGCCGGCAGATGACCCCTTAATAAACTTTTCTTGCCTGAACTTGAGCGTCCTCCTTCAACCGACCTTACATTTTGGTGCTGAAACCCCGGAGGGGCGCCTGCCAGGACCTGCTGGATCGCCTTTCTCTCCCGCTTCCCTTCCCCTGGACTTGATCCGCCTCCTGGCCACCCCTCCTGAACCTGCAGAGAGCACGCCCTTCTCTGGGGCTTTCCACCCTTGCCATTGCTAACCCTACAAACATCACCAGCCTGATTCCTTCTCTCAAGGGTGAGTAAAGAGTTCTCCTAGCTTGGGTCTCCTTATACACACATCTCTCTCTCTCTCTCTCTCTCTCTCTCTCTCTCTCTCTCTCTCTCTTTCTCTCTCTCGGCTTCAGCCTCTCGAAAATCTTAGCACTAGGCCAGGAAGACTTTCTTGGCCTATGGGCCTGATCCTCACAATCTGGGGACGCCCAATTTGTGAGTGATCCTCTCTCTCGCTTTAGGAGACTGGCTGGGGCAGTGGTTCTCAGTGTGCACCCTAGAAGATTTTTAGGTGTGCTCTAGGGTATTCCAGAGAAATATGTGCCTGTTGGGAACCAAAAAACCAACAGGGTTTTTGGAGTTTAGATTTTTGGGGGACAGAGGTGTGGGAAATTGGCTGTAAACTGGCAGGCTGCCCAACCCCCCACCTCATTTGCCTGATTAGGCTGCAAAAGGCTGTTAAGCTGTGGTGCTGGATTGTTTACACTACCTCCATGTTCCCTGGAAAGACTGGAGGCAAGTTTCTTCTATCCTTTGTTTGGTGTAAAGTTAAGATGATATGTATGGTGCGGTTTTCTGCACTCAACACAATTAAGAGTAAAAAGAGAGGAATTCTTCAATGTATTGATGAGGAAATGAGAGTTTGCCTTTCAAATATATGCCTAAACATTTAAGAAATTGCTAGGACACATCAGGCTCATGTTTCTCATAAACACAAAAATGAAAAAACTTAACACATTCGTGCCAGGACCTGCTGAATTTACTAAATCTTACTAAGAATGTATCTATATATATATAAAGATAACTTTTTGTCATTTTTAAAATTTTTTTATTTTATTTTATTTTTATTTTTAAAAGACTTTATTTATTCATTTTAGAGAGGAGAGAGAGAGATAGAGAGAGAGAGGAAGAAGGGGGGAGGAGCAGGAAGCATCAACTCCCATATGTGCCTTGACCAGGTAATCCCAGGTTTTCAAACCAGCAATCTCCATGTTCCAGGTTGACGCTTTATCCACTGCGCCACCACAGGTCAGGCACTGTTTTTTTTTTACGTTTTAACTCCTCTTATTTTATAAATTCTAAAAAGCATAACAGAAAAAATGTAACATAAAAATGTTTTTTAATGTCAGAATAAATTTAATTTTGTCATATTTATTTTGTTTAATTACCATAAAAGCACGCTTGGACTTTATATATTTTTCTTTAATATTTGACTTAATTATTATAACATATTTCTCAGAAATTTGTATATAGTGTGCCTACAATTATTTGTAGGATTTTTTTTTTTTACAGAGACAGAGAGAGTCAGAGAGAGGAATAGATAGGGACAGACAGACAGGAACAGAGAGAGATGAGAAGCATCAATCATCAGTTTTTCGTTGTGACATCTTAGTTGTTCATTGATTGCTTTCTCATATGTGCCTTGACCACGGGCCTTCAGCAGACCAAGTAACCCCTTGCTCAAGCCAGCGACCTTGGGTCCAAGCTGGTGAGCTTTTGCTCAAACCAGATGAGCCCACACTCAAGCTGGTGAGCTCGGGGTCTCGAACCTGGGTCCTCCACATCCCAGTCCAACACTCTATCCACTGTGCCACTGCCTGGTCAGGCTATTTGCAGGATTTTAAATGTGCCTCAACTTCAAAAAGTTTGAGAACTACTGCTCTAGCCAATTAAGCTATCTGGCCAGGGCTCTTATTTTTCAATTACAATTGACGTACAATATCTTCATTTCAGGTATAGAACCCAGTGACAAAACATTATATAATTTATTCAGTAATCATCCTGTTAAGTCTTGTACTCATCTGACACCATACATAGTTATTAGAATAATTTTGAAATTTATTTATTGATTTTAGAGATCATCAAAATGTTCTCTGTATCTATGTTTATTTCTGTTCTGCTTGTTCATTTATTTTGTTTTTTTCGATTCAATTGTTGATAGATATGTATTCATTGCCATTTTATTGTTCATATTTTTATCTTTCTTTTCTTCTTTTCAAACAAGTTTCTTTAACATCATGTAACACTGTGTTGGTGGTGGTGATGATCTCCTTTAGCTTTTCCTTGTCTGGGAAGCTCTTCATATGTCTTTCGATTCTAAATGATAGCTTTGCTGGGTCAAGTAATCTTGGTTATAAGTCCTTGTTTTTCTTTCTTTTCTCTTCTTTTCCTTTCCTCCCTCCCTCCCTCCCTCCTTCCCTCCCTCCCTCTTTCTTTCTTTCTTTCTTTCTTTCTTTCTTTCTTTCTTTCTTTCTTTCTTTCGAGCTGCTGGGTCAAGTAATCTTGGTTATAAGTCCTTGTTTTTCTTTCTTTTCTCTTCTTTTCCCTTTCTTTCTTTTCTCTCTCTCTTTCTTTCTTTCTTTCTTTCTTTCTTTCTTCTTTCTCTTTCTTTCTTTCTTTCTTTCTTTCTTTCTTTCTTTCTTTCTTTCTTTCTTTCTTTCAGGAGGGGAGATAGTGAGACAGTTTCACACACACCCCAACTGGGATCCACCCGGCAACCCCTATCTGAGGCCAATGCTGGAATCAACCGAGCTGTCTTCAGCACCAAAGGCTGATGCTCAAACCAACCAAGCCACTGGCTGTGACAAGGGAAGAAAGAGGAAGAGAGAGAAGGGGGAGTGGGAGGGGAAGAAAAATAGATGGTCACTTCTTATGTATGCCCTGACTGGGGATCAAACCAAGATGTCTGCACACAGGGTTGGTGCTCTATCCACTGAGCCAACTGGCCAGAGCCAGTCCTTGCTTCTCTCTCTTTTCTTTTTTTTTTTTGACAGAGACAGAGAGAGGGACAGATAGGGACAGATAGATAGGAAGGGAGAGAGATGAGAAGTATCAACTCTTCTTTGTGGCATCTTAGTTGTTCATTGATTGCTTTCTCTTATGTGCCTTGACTGGGGGAGGGGGGCTGCAGCAGACCGAGTGACCCCTTGCTCAAGCCAGTGATCTTGGGTTCAAGCTGGTGAGCTGTGGTGGACCAGATGAGCCTGATCCTCTGCATTGCAGTCCAATGCTCTACCCACTGCTCCACCGCCTGGTCAAGCCAGTTCTTGCTTTTCATAATTTTTACTCTTTCTTGCCACTCTCTTCTAGCCAGTAAAGTTTCTGTTAAGAAATCAGCAGACAGTTTTATGGGAGCATCCTTGTAGGTAACTAACTGATTTTCTCTTGTTGCTTATAAGATTTTCTCTCTGGCCCTGGCCGGTTGGCTCAGTGGTAGAGTGTCAGCCTGGCGTGCAGGAGTCCCGGGTTCGATTCCCGGCCAGGGCACACAGGAGAAGCACCCACCTGCTTCTCCACCCCTACCCCTCTCCTTCCTCTCTGTCTCTCTCTTCCCCTCCCGCAGCCAAGGCTCCATTGGAGCAAAAGTTGGCCCGGGTGCTGAGGATGGCTCTGTGGCCTCTGCCTCAGGCACTAGAATGGCTCTGGTTGCAACAGAACGATGCCCCAAATGGACAGATCATCGCCCCCTGGTGGGTGTGCTGGGTGGATCCCTGTCGGGCGCATGTGGGAGTCTGTCTGACTGCCTCCCCGTTTCCATCTTCAGAAAAATACAAAAAAAAAAAAAAAAAAGATTCTCTCTTTGTCTTTAACTTTTTGTATTTTATTCATGATATGTCTTGATGTGGACCTCTTTGGGTTAATCTCATTTGGGATGAACCAGGTTGATAGAAACTCAGATATGGCCTGACCAGGTGGTGGTACAGTGGATAGAGCGTTGGACTGGGATGTGGAGGACCCAGGTTCCAGACCTCAAGGCTCACCAGCTTGAGCACGGGCTCATCTGGTTTGAGCAAGGCTCACCAGCTTGAGCACGGGCTCATCTGGTTTGAGCAAGGCTCACCAGCTTGAGCCCAAGGTCACTGGCTCGAGCAAGGGGTTACTCGGTCTGCTGTAGCCCCTGCATTCAAGGCACACATGAGAAATCAATCATGAACAACTAAGAAGCCGCAATGAAGAACTGATGTTTCTCATCTCTCTCCTTTCCTGTTTGTCTGTCCCTATCTGTTCCTCCTCTGACTCTCTCTGTCTCTGCCACAAAAAAAAAGAAAAGAAAAGAAAAACACAGATATGGCACCTGCTGGTTCTGTGTATGTACGTGTGTGTTTGCAGGGGTGCTTAGAAAAGGAGCAGCGGCTTCTGGCAGCACTTTTGTCTGACAGAAAACTGCCCCCAGTTCTTGCTCTGATGCCAAACAATCCAGTTCCTCTGTTATGACGCTGCTTCCTTTCAAGCCCCTGCCCCAGTGCTGGAGCTCAGAGGGAGTGGATCAAGTAAGTTCATGCATGGACCCTCATTTAAGAGGAGCTGCCTGGGACTCCTGCAGCCTTCTGTCTCGCTCAGCCATAATCCTATTGGGTTTTACAGCCAGAAGTTATGGGGACTTCTCTTTCTCGCTCTGGAACTCTGGGATGGGAGGCCAGATGTGAGGCTGAGACCCCTCAATCCTCACGGGAAACCCCCCACAGCTGAGCTATTCCTACCGATTTTAAACTGCCACACACGGGTGTGGGACCAGCCCATTACTCATCTCTGCCCCTCTTACCAGTCTCAGTGTGGCTGTAAACCCCTACTTGTAGGATTCCCATTCAACTACATTGTAGGTGGTTCTGAATGATGGCTGTTTTTTAGTTCAGTTGTAACTTTGATGTGGTAATGGGCGGATTAGAGTATTGCATTTACCTATGCTGCCATCTTGACTGGAAGTCTGGTTCATTTTGCAAATAAGTTCATAACAATGTGGAATCAGTTGGGCTTGTATCAGGCACAGTTTGAGAATCTCTGTGATTCTACATATTCTCTTGTGTATGTGTGAGATTCTACATATCCTTGCATTTAAATACTAGATTAGAGCCTTACCTGTGGTGGCTCAGTGGATAAAGCGTCAACCTGGAAATGCTGAGGTTGCCGGTTCGAAACCCTGGGCTTGCCTGGTCAAGGCACATATGGGAGTTGATGCTTCCAGCTCCTCCCCCACTTCTCTCTCTCTGTCTCTCCTCTCTCTCTCTCTCCCTCTGCCTCTCCTCTCTAAAATGAATAAATAAAAATTTAAAAATACTAGATTAGAAATTAAAATGACAGCACTATAATTATAAAGATGAAAGAACTTGTTGGGCAAACAAGTGTGTTAGGCTTGCTCGCCTGTACATTGCCTGATTGGTGCATGAGCATTGGGGCAACACCACCTGTGTACAGTCTATGCAAGGCTGCAGGTGCTAGCCCTCAGGGCGGCAGATTGCCTGCCACCATTGGGAGGGGCCGTGTTTTGTTATTGTTTGCCAAAGAAGGGTTTCACCCCTCCCCGCCTGTTTGCTCAGGAGCCTAGTCAGAGGGAAGTGGTTTTCTCTGCCTGGAGCTCATCTGCCATTGCAAGACTCTAATAAATGGAATGGCCTGCCATCCTCCAGCTCCACAGTTCCATTACTGTTTGCCCGAATCCACTGTGAACCTGCATGGTTGCAGCCATCAGCCTTACAAAACTATTCTGCCATTCTACATATTCTTTTGGAGTTTTTATGTTTAAATTTTAAAACAGTGAATCAGGGTATGAACTGCAAAGTGTAAGATTTTTATTGAGTAAATGCATATTTTAATTTATATATGACATATTTTACTGAATTTGAGTAATATCTCTAAAATTGAACTTTATTCATTTTCAGTTGTTAATTTTAAAATGAAAGAATAAAGCCTGACCTCTGGTGGCACAGTAGATAAAGCATTGACCTGGGAACACTGAGGTTGCCGGTTCAAAACCCTGTACTTGTCTGGTCAAGGCACATATGGGAGTTGATGCTTCCGCTCCTCCCCTCCTTTCTCTCTCTCTCTCCCTCTCTCTCCCCTCCCTCCTCTCTAAAATGAATAAATTTAAAAAATAAAATAAAAAAAAATAAAAGAAAAGAATAAAATAATTATCATTATTGATGTCAATGAGATAAAGCTTTGAAACCTGTAAAAATTGTTATGAGTTTATTTACGCCAAACTGTCACCAATTGCTGGGAAGTAAAGTCTTAAAAGATTGAGAAAATGCTCTGGAAAATTGTGGTTTCACCACTTATTTAATTTATTTTTTATTTTTTATTTTTTTTACAGAGAGAGTCAGATAAGGACAGACAGACAGGAACAGAGAGAGTTGAGAAGCATCAATCATCAGTTTTTCGTTGCGACACCTTAGTTGTTCATTGATTGCTTTCTCATATGTGCCTTGACCGTGGGGCTACAGCAAACCAAGTGACCCCTTGCTGGAGCCAGCGACCTTGGGTCCAAGCTGGTGAGCTTTACTCAAACCAGATGAGCCTGTGCTCAAGCTGGCAACCTCGAGGTCTTGAACCTGGGACCTCTGCATCCCAGTCCGATGCTCTATCCACTGCACCACCACCTGGTCAGGCTCACCACTTATTTAAAAAAAATTTTTTTTTTAATTTATTGATTTTAGAGAGAGAGAGGAAGGGGGGGCATTGATCTGTTCTTGTATGTGCACTGACCAGGGATCAAACAAGCAACCTCTGTGCTTCAGGGTGATGTTTCTAACCAACCAAGTTATACAGCCAGGGATCAACACTTATTTTATACATCAGAATCAAAGTGGAAGACGGAAGGGGGTTACATGAAATTGGTGACAGATTAGGGAGGTGAGAGAAGGCAAAGCGGGGAAATCTCTGTGATTGGGTAAAAAGAAAATATATATATATACCTAAAATTCTTTTACATAGGGAGCATAAGATAAGTAAGTTAATTAACATGATGATGATAATTGTAAGGTCAGTGGATAATGGGGGATGGTCACGTGGGGAACCCAGACCCACGAACTTTGGCTGGGACCGCCCACAACCAAGCGCGCCCAAAGAAGCTTCTCAGGAACCCTTTGGAAAAAAGCAACCGTCTGCCAGCCAGTGAGATTTCACCATGTCATATTAGCTCGACTTCCCTAGAGGAACTCTTTAAATATCTCCCACCCGGTTTAATCCTTGCAACTTCCCTGGCCTCCATCTCCTCCATCTTTCTTTCTTCGGGGCCAGGGAACCTCGTTGAGCGGGATGCGTGCCCTGTACTCAATAAAGCCCTTTGCTATTCCACAGTTGGTGGCTCTGGCCCCTTCCTTCCTTCTCGGTGGGGGAAAAGTACCTTACAATAATAATGAAGGGGTTTACGGGTTCCAGCTTTGGTGGGATGCCTGCCTTGAGGGGGCAGAAAAAGAAAATTACCCCTACATTTCCAAGGCATGTTATCAGGTGCATTAGTGTAGATGCAAAAGACAACAGACAGGTTTCAAAGCATTGACCTTTGTTAATAACTCCGTAGGACATGACTACCCACCATAAACCATTTTTTTTTTCTCTTTTTTATTTTTATTTTTTTTTGTATTTTTCTGAAGCTGGAAACGGGGAGAGACAGTCAGACAGACTCCCGCATGCGCCCGACCAGGATCCACCCGGCACGCCCACCAGGGGCTACGCTCTGCCCACCAGGGGGCGATGCTCTGCCCCTCTGGGGCGTCTCTCTGCTGCGACCAGAGCCACTCTAGCGCCTGGGGCAGAGGCCAAGGAGCCATCCCCAGCGCCCGGGCCATCTTTGCTCCAATGGAGCCTCGCTGCGGGAGGGGAAGAGAGAGACAGAGAAGAAGGAGAGGGGGAGGGGTGGAGAAGCAGATGGGCGCTTCTCCTGTGTGCCCTGGCCGGGAATCGAACCCGGGACTCCTGCATGCCAGGCCAACGCTCTACCACTGAGCCAACCGGCCAGGGCTACATAAACCACTTTTAGTTAAAAGTCTCAATTGCAGACCATTCTGTGTGGTTACTTTAGGTCCCTGAGTCTGCAAGGCCACTATACAGGCTTTGTCTGAGCTGGTCAGGTTCAGCATGTGGCCCCTTTCTCGTCCACATTGAAAATAATTTCCTAGGCCCTGGCCGGTTGGCTCAGTGGTAGAGCGTCGGCCTGGCGTGCAGGAGTCCCGGGTTCGATTCCCAGCAAGGGCACACAGGAGAAGCGCCCATCTGCTTCTCCACCCCTCCCCCTCTCCTTCCTCTCTGTCTCTCTTCCACTCCTGCAGCCGAGGCTCCATTGGAGCAAAGTTGGCCCGGGCGCTGAGGATGGCTCCATGGCCTCTGCCTCAGGTGCTAGAATGGCTCTGGTTGCAACAGAGCGATGCCCCAGATGGGCAGAGCATCGCCCCCTGGTGGGCATGCCGGGTGGATCCTGGTCGGGTGCATGCGGGAGTCTGTCTGACTGCCTCCCCGTTTCCAACTTCAGAAAAATACAAAAAAAAAGAAAATAATTTCCTATAGAGAGGAAGAGGTGTAAAAATATTAGTTTCACCACTAGGTTCACCACTGTTCCCAACATTTTTTTTTTTTTTATTCATTTTAGAAAGGAGAGAGAGAGAGAAGAGAGAGAGAGAGAGAGAGAGAGAGAGAAGGGGGGGAGGAGCAGGAAGCATCAACTTCCATATGTACCTTGACCGGCAAGCCCAGGTTTTCAAACCGGCGACCTCAGCATTTCCAGGTCGATGCTTTATCCACTGAGCCACCACAGGTCAGGCAACATTTTTTTAATTATTTTTTTTAAAGATTTTATTTATTCATTATGGGGGGCGAGCAGGAAGCATCAACTCCCATATGTGCCTTGACCAGGCAAGCCCAGGGTTTTGAACCGGCAACCTCAGCATTTCCAGGATGATGCTTTATCCACTGCACCACCACAGGTCAGGCCCCAACATTTTTTTTTTTTAGTTAATTGATTTTTTTTTTAGAGAGAAAAAGAAAGAGAGAGGTGGAGAAAAGAGTGAGAAGCATCAACTTGTAGTTGCTTTCACTTTGGTTCTGCACTGATTGCTTCTTCTTTTTTTAAAATTTTTTATTTATTCATTTTAGAGAGGACAGGGAAAGACAGAGAGAGAGAGAAAGAGAGAGAGAAGGGGGAGGAGCTGGAAGCATCAACTCCCATATGTGCCTTGACCAGGCAAGCCCAGGGTTTTGAACCGGCAACCTCAACATTTCCAGGTCGACACTTTATCCACTGCGCCACCACAGGTCAGGCTGATTGCTTCTTGTAAGCATCTTGGTGTCTTGACTGGGAATAGGACCTCAGGCTCAAACTGAACCAGTGTCCCTTGCTCAAGCCAGTGACCTTAGGCTTTTCATGCCAGTGACCTCCTTTGGACTCAAGCTGGCAACATTTGGGATCATGAGGATGATTCCTGGCTCAAGTCAGCCAGCCTGTGCTCAAGCTAAGGAACCTGCACTCACGGAGTTTCTAACTAGAGACCTCAGTGTTCCAGGTCAGCACTTTATCCACTGCACCACCACTGGTCAGGTCTATTTGAAAGGGAGTTCCAACAGGGCAGGAATTTTTCTTTGTTTGTTGTTATATCTTCTCCAACGTTTGTAACAGTACCTGGCTCAGAGTGGGTGCTCATTAAATGTACTGAATGACGGGATAGATGAATGAATTATTGAATGAATGAATGAATTGTAGGAATATGCTATGAAAATATGCAGAGTTAGAACAACAATCAGACACAGAAGTGTGCTAGGCAAAAGCCCTGAGCGGACAAGAGTCCAGGGACCTCTCTGACCCTGTGCTGGAAACAGCCAAACAGCAGGATAAGATTTAATAACAGAATTGTTTAGGCTCTCAGAAGAGAGATTAAAAATCAACATCTTCCTTGTCCTTTACTTCACTCCCTGAAAACTTCTTTTGTTTCCTTGAGTTATTTGTACTTTCAAATAAATATCTGAGTAAGACTGGAATCGGGCTTCAGTCCTTCAGTCTGCGGACCAGGGCTGTTGCCTCCCGTCGGCCCCTTGGAGCATCTGGTCTCTGAGGAGTGCATTGTTGCCACGACAATGAATGAATGATTATACCTGTGCCTCCTCTCCAGCCTCACCTCTTACAACAGACTTCTCAGTCTTCCAGTTCAAGCTTAGACTTGGTGGACCAGGGTGGGGTTGAAGCACTCAGGTGTTGGAGAGACCTTTGGCCTCACGTTTAGACTCTTGATCTGGAGTCCCAGGACCTCACCGCAAGATTAAAGAAGATAGCTGCCATAAAACTTTAATTGTTTAAGGTAAACACCATTTTATCCAGTTAAGGCTCTTCACATACCAGATGTGGGCAAATGTAGGTTTACAGTTGTAATATAAATTAATAATACAAAAATTGGCTCTGGCCCATTGGCTCAGTGGTAGAGCATTGGCCCGGCATGTGGAAGTCCCGGGTTCAATTCCCAGTTTGGGCACACAGGAGAAGTGACCATCTACTTCTCAACCCTTCCCCTCCCCAATCTATCTCTTGCTCTCTTTCTCCCTCTCCCACAGCCATGGTTCAAATGGTTCCAGAAAGTTGGCCCCAGGCACTGAGGATGACTCCATGGCTTCACCTCAGGCCCTAAATAGTAGCTCTGTTGCTGAGCAATGGAGAAGAGGCCCCAGATGGGCAGAGCATCAGCCCCAGACAGGTTGCTGGGTGGATCCTGGTTGAAGTGCATGTGGTAGAGTCTGTATCTCTGCTTCCCTGCCTCTCATTTTAAAAAAACAATGATATAAAAATTAATAAATAATAATATGAGAATAAATTGTTTCATGTACACACAACTGTAAAACCACTGTTGCCTACCCCTTGTATTATCACGTCAGGAGGGCTGAATAGCAGGAATGGCCTTGGCTCCTGTAACACACTAGTCTTTTTTTTTTTTTCACACTAGTCTTTCTTGTATTAGAAATTTTATTTATTTTATTTTATTTATTTATTTTTTTACAGAGCCAGAGAGCCAGAGAGAGGGATAGATAGGGACAGACAGGCAGGAACGAAGAGAGATGAAAAGCATCAATCATTAGTTTTTCATTGTGAGATCTTAGTTGTTCATTGCAGGGGTAGTCAACCTTTTTATACCTACCGCCCACTTTTGTTCTCTGTTAGTAGTAAAATTTTCTAACCACCCACTGGTTCCACAGTAATGGTGACTTATAAAGTAGGGAAGTAACTTTACTTTATAAAATTTATAAAGCAGAGTTACAGCAAGTTAAAGCATATAATAATAATTACTTACCAAGTACTTTATGCCGGATTTTCGCTAAGTTTGGTAGAATAAATCTTTATAAAACGACTTACTATAGTTAAATCTATCTTTTTATTTATACTTTGGTTGCTCCGCTACCGCCCACCATGAAAGCTGGAACACCCACTAGTGGGCAGTAGGGACCAGGTTGACTACCACTGATTGATTGCTTTCTCATAAGTGCCTTGACAAGGGTGGGGGGGTTGGGGGAGTGGGGGGGGGCACAGCAGACCGAGTAACCCCTTGCTCGAGCCAGCGACCTTGGGTCCAAGCTGGTGAGCTTTGCTCAAAGCAGATGAGCCCGCACTCAAGCTGGTGACTCAGGGTCTCAAACCTGGGTCCTCCGCATCCCAGTCCGAAGCTCTATCCACTGCACCACTGTGTTAGGCTGTGTTAGGACTTTTGCTTTTGCTGTTCCTGATTTCCTGGAATGTTTTGGCTATTATCTCTTTTTATCTTCCAGTTTTCATTTTCAAAATCACCTCCTCACGGGCTTTTCTCCACTACCTAGCTCAAATAGGTCTCCTTTTTTGTTTTCCTCTACTCCTATGCCTGTCCCACTCCATCCTCCTTTTGAGATTTAGTTCCCTTTCCAAGGAAGCCCCTCTGGCTCCCAAGCTGGGTCAGGTACTTCCTCTGGGTTCCATCCTTTCAGGCCTGATGATGCCTGTGCTTCCCTATCACTGCCATGACACCTATCCCAGTCTGGTGAATAATTTATCTTCATCTCTGGACTGGGAACCACGGGGGTGGGGCCTGAGACTGATCTTCACTCATGAGTCTATCACCTCTTCTGGGGAAGCTCTCTTTGACCCTATCTCACACTGAATAAGGAATTTGCCTGGGCTCCCATCATCCACTACCCTAACTCATGATCACGTAGCCCAGGGTTCCCCAAACTTTTTACACAGGGGGCCAGTTCACTGTTCCTCATACCATTGGAGGGCCGGACTATAAAAAAACTATGGGCAAATCCCTATGCACACTGCACATATCTTATTTTAAAGTAAAAAAACAAAATGGGAACAAATACAATATTTAAAATAAAGAACAAGTAAATTTAAATCAACAAACTGACCAGTATTTCAATGGGAACTATGGGCCTGCTTTTGGCTAATGAGATGGTCAATGTGCTCCTCTCACTGACCACCAATGAAAGAGGTGCCCCTTCTGGAAGTGTGGGGGGGGGGGGCGGGGGGGCAGATAAATGGCCTCAGGGGGCCGCCTGTAGTTAGTTCCCCGTCACATTCCTAATCACTCTGCCCTATGCTTCAGTTGTTACTACTCCAGGCTGCTCCAGTCTGGTGACACAGGGACTAACTAGTCTGACGTGGTCACGCTGAATATCCAACAATGTTCCGGTTAGGCACTTAGTGAACGTCGAATTTAGGAAAAAATAAGTCCCTCTCCTTCAAAGGAAGGCTGAATTGAGGCGGGCAAAAAAAGTTTTCCAGAGAGCACGTCTCTAAACGCTCTGCTCCTATCCCGTAGCCCAAGCCTAAGAAGGAAGTTGCTGGGACCTCATCAACCAGCCTTGGGGAAAGGATAGCAAAAAGCCCTGCCTCAGTGGGCATGCGCCTATCTCCAGGCCAGGCTCTAACCGGGGTGGAGTCAACGCAAGCCCCGCCTCCCCTCCCGCCCCGGGCACCAGGAGCAGACCCAGGTGCGCTGAGGGTGGAGCATGGCCGCGCAGGTGCCTGTTCTCTGCGCCTGCGCTCTCTGCTCCCCGCCTGGCCAGGTGCGCCCCGCCCCCCAGCCGGACACCTATGCTAGCTATTTCCAGTCGGCCGCCATTGGCTCCGGCTTCCACCAGGCATTTGGACGTGTGGTGGGGAGTTGCTGTGTGTCACTGGGGGAAAAGGGGCGAGTCAGGAGCGTGCTCCCGTACTGTGGGCATAGAAGGCAGAGTCCACAGACGGAGAAAGGGGCTCTCCGGAGACTCGCGTCAGCCCCTGCGAGCGAGCCTGCACCTGAACGCGGGACGCTTCAGTGCGCGTGCGCAGCAAGGGGCTTCCTGCACCTGATCGCGAGTCCCCAACGGCCCGTGGCTAGAGCCGTCGCCTGCACAGCCGGTGGGACCCCGTCATGTCGCAACTGTGTGGGCTAAGGCGGTGCCGGGCGGTCCTCGCCCTGCTGGTAACGCTGCTCCTTTTCGGGGCCGAGGCAGCCGACGGAGAACGTGGCGTCCACGGTGAGGGTCCTGGCGGGTTTCCTGGGGGGAGTAGATGGCCGAGTGGTCGAAGGCGGGGCGTAAGGGGCAGGGTGTGGAGGGTAACTTGGGATCCGAGGGGCCCTGGGTGAGGTCTGAGCCGGGAGAATTTGGCGGGGGAGGAAATTGGGGGTGTGTTGGAGCCAGCCCTGGGAGACTGAGCCTTGAGAAGGGGTTTGGGAACCCTTGGGAGGAGGACAGGCGGAGTCGCGATTGAGAAAGTTTCCTGAGGGTGAGGGAGGAGACAAACGCTATTGACTGAGGAGTAGCCCGGCCCTCCCTGTGGTCGGAAAGGGTGAGAGGCCTATCAGAAGACCGGCCTCTTGCGGTCTGCGGAAAGTTTCAGGGCCCAGGAAAGCCCTGGGAGGTAGGCCTGAGGAGATTGGGGTTTAGATGAGAGCCTGGTGACAGTTTTTCTTCAGGAAAGAGGCCCCACCTCCACCTCTTTAGATGTTGGACTTAAGCCTCCGGAGAAACCTCCTTTCTGGTTCAGTTGCAGTAGAGCACCCCTAAGAAGGAAGGTGATGCTCAGTTATGTACACAGGAAGGAGGAGAAAAGCAAAAGTGTTCGAGGGGAGAAATTTTGTCAGATGATGCCAGGTTGGGGGCGCCTTGGTATTATAAGAAAGGTATTGGCTTTGAGGAGCTGGGCTGGGATTCATGGGATTGTTCTTTAAGAAGTTCGTGGAGCATAAGTTTGGATTTAAATCTCTTCACTCAAAAGAAGGTCAGCTTGAAATGTCTTTTTTAAACAAGTGTTAGAACCTTAACTGCTTGAGACAAGCAAAAGCAGGCTTTGAAAACAACTTTTGAAAGACATTGATTCGGTAAAACTTACTGAGCCCCTTCTGTGTGTCTGGGACAGTGCTGGCACAGGTGATGACATTTGTGACTTAGACAAGCAAGATCCCTGCACTCACAGAGCTTATATTCTAGTGGGAGAGACAGAGACAGTGAGTAAATATTTAAGTAAAGAGCACTAATCACAGTACTAAATTACTAAGAAATAAATGAACAGGGTGAAGTACACAAATGAGGTGATGTAAGATAATGGTGGCCATGTTTTTCCCCAATATAATCACCTAAAATCATCTCATGAACAAACAACTGATTCCAAACTCTGTTTTTCCCCCCTTAAAATACACCATTTAGCCTAATCAGGCGGCGGCACAGTGGATAGAGCATCGGACTGGGGTGCTGAGAGGACCTAGGTTCAAAACTCTGAGGTCCCAGGCTTGAGCCGAAAAGATCCCTGGCTTGAAGCCCAAGGTCTCTGGCTTGAGCCAAGGGGTCACTGTCTCGGCTGGAGCCCCCTAGTCAAGGCACACATGAGAAAATCAATTAACAACTAAGGAGCTGCAGCAAAGAATTGATGTTTCTCATCTCTCTCTCTGTCTGTCCTTATCTATCCCTCTCTCAGTCTCTCGCAAAAAAGAAAAATACACCACTTAAATTTCACGTATAGTTTTTGAGGCAATTTGCTTCTCTTGCCATACTTTCTCTATCATGATATATAAATATCTGTGTTCTTGTGCTTTCTCTCCTGGTCCTGTGGTGACTTCTGAAGACTTAATTTATTTATGTGTGAGGCAGAGAGGAAAAAATTTAGTTAATGGAACTGTCAAGGGCCAGTGGGGAGAGGCTCAGGTCTAGAGGACCAAGAATCGGGAATGCATTATTTATTCTTTCTTCATTATTTGTGCAGTCTGAACCAGGATTTGACAGCCCTTCTGGACTTTTATAGATGAAATGATTATTGTAGGGTGGACAGTACCATCCAGGTACCTGGCCTGGACTTTGTCAAAACTGAGTTTGGGGTTAACATGTATTGCTTACTCTGAGCTCGTATGTGTTACTTAATCCTTGAGATAACCTGGATGGTGGTGAAGTTACAGGTCTTATCTAAGGTCATACAATAGTAATTGACAAAGCTAGGTCTGGCTGCAGAGGCTTTCTCTGTTCTCAGTGGCCTCTGGGGCTGCTGCCTTTGGCTGGACCTACTGACCTTTCAGAAGTACTCCTGTCTGACTGGGTCAACTAATGCCCTTACTTGTTTGTTTGAAAGCTTTCAACAGTTTTGATTTTTTTCTTCCCTCCTGGTTGCTTTTTCACTGAGTGAGGTGTTTCCCCAGTCACATGGAGCTGCATAGGCTCTGCCGGATGAGTAGGATGGAAAGGGAAAAGCGTGTAAGGGAGTAATTATAATGGTAGATCAAGGAATTTAATCTATGTGAAGACATGAGGAGGCTGAGGGAGGGGTTGTGGAAAAGTTGTAAGGTCAACGGATTGTTGAAGCTGAGGTTTTGGATAAAATGAACTAGATAGGTGTTCAAAGATAGGTGTAAGGCCAGTGGCCACCGCCATGGCCATGCAGGTTCTCATTGGATTTGGGCAGATGGTAAAGAAACAGTGGAGCCAAAAAATGGTGGGCCGTTCCGTTTATTAAAGTCTCATACTGGCGGATGAGCAAACAGGCAGGGAAGACTGCTTCCCTCTCTTTCAGAGCTCCCAAAGCCCTAAGGCATTCTCTGGTTCCACAACCCAGAAAACCTTCTCCAGTTCTTCCTGGGATCAAAGGCCCTCACCAGCCTCAGCAGAGTTCCACATCTGTTCTTCTCTTCCTGCAAAAACCCCGCTGGGGACAAAATCCCTTCTTCAGCAAACATTAGCAATACAGAGGCCCCTCCCAAGCAGGAAGGTAGTCCGCAATTTGCAATCTGCTGCTCTGAGGGCAAGCCTTTCACAGACTACATACACATGGTGCTGCCCAGGCCAATGCAAAATATAAGCGAGCAGACCTAAAAAACACATTTTTCAAACTTATTTGCCCAACAATAGGATATGAAGGGCAGGGAGTGAGATGCTTGAAACTAAGGTTTTGAAGAGGCTGCAGTTACTAAGACAAGGGCTAGGCGTGGCCATGGGAGGGAGGGTCTGGGGAGGACAGGATCCCTGGAGGAGAGGTGTAGCAATCAAGAGGCCAGAATGGTTCAAGGATTATCTACCTGGATATGGAAATCACCAAGAATGATGATAGGAACAGGGGGTGTGGCAGTGAGCCTGAAGCTAAAATCGTGGAGAAGTGAGGTGTAGTGGTTAGAAAATGATGCACAAGGTGGGTACCATATGGTCTGATGACAAGATTTATATCTGGGGGGTTGGGAAAGAGGATCAATAGAGAATGGTCTGGAAGTAGCACTTGGGAGCAAGAAGACCTACCCACTTCTATGCCTGACCAGGCGGTGGCGCAGTGGATAGAGTGTCGGACTGGGCTGCTGAGGACCCAGGTTCGAGACCCCGAGGTCACCAGCTTGAGCGCAGGCTCATGTGGTTTGAGCAAAAGCTCACCAGTTTGGACCCAAGGTTGCTGGCTTGAGCAAGGGGTTACTCAGTCTGCTGTAGCCCCCTGGTCAAGGCACATATGAGAGAGCAATCAATGAACAACTAAAGTGCTACAATGAAAAACTGATGATTGATGCTTCGTATCTCTCTCTGTTCCTGTCTGTCTGTCCCTATATATCCCTCTCTCTGACTCTCTCTCTGTCTCTGTAAAAAAAAAAAAAAAAAGAGAGAGAAAAAGAAAAGAAATAAAACATCAGTAAAGGTAAATACATAGATAAATATTAAAAAAAAAAAAAAAGAAGAAAAAGACCTACCCACTTCTAGGGCACAAGAGAAGGCATATTCAAGGGAAACCCGGTTAGGTTAGAAATAATAAAGTGACAATGTTTAGAGAAGTGGTTGAGAAAATGAGAGATTTTGCTTAAGATAGGCCACAAGTATGAGAGGCCCCAGTAGTTGGGGGAAGGGAGATGGTGACGGAACAGGATGATGGGAATGAGAGGTGTAGCTCAGGAGGCTGGGGCTGATGTGATAGCAAGTGAGAGGAGCATCATAGAAAGCACAAAGAGATTATAAATTGTTCCCTGGAGGCCTCAGACAGACTATGCGACTTGCACAGTTTCTATAATTGTAAATTTTTTAATGGAAAAAATTGTTTTGGCTTTGCCTGAAAATATGAAGGTCTGGCGCCTCCAGGCCTGTGTTCCCACATTGCACCCATGGGCTGGAGCCTGTTGCTCCTTTTGGACAAGCCAGGTACTAATCTCCCTCAGTGTGTATTTATTCACTTGGCCCGCCCTCTGCATCAGTAAACATTTCAGTTGTGATCCCCACCTTAAGAATATGCTCCGGAGAAGCAATCAGTGAATGACAAAAGTGACGCAACTATGATGCTTCTCATCTCTCACCCTCCCCCCCTCAGAAAAAAAGGATGTGCTCCATTTGGGTGCTATGTGGGAACATAGTCGTGGTGGCGCCAGACTTTCATATTTTCAGGCAAAGCCAAAACATAAGTCTTTCCATTAAAAAATTTACAATTATAGAAACTATAAAAGTTACAGTACTTTAGTTGTTCACTGTTTCTCATACGTGCCTTGATGGGGCCAGGGTGGGGGGTGGTCTTCAGCCGAGCCAGTGACTCCTTGCTCACGCCAGCATACTTGGGCTCAGGCATGCGACTTCAGGGTTTCAAACCCGAGTCCTTGGAGTTCAAGGTCGATGCTCTATCCACTGCACCACCACCGGGTCAGGCAGGGGCCTTGCTTTTAGGTCCACTGAGGGAGAGTGGACCTTTCCCTGGAAAAAGAAAGTGGAAAAATGTACTTTCCACCAGAAACATTCCTTTGCACTGGTCAGCATTTGAGAGTGCAGCCTGTGATAGAGAAAGCAAACTTCTCTTTCACCCGCCTCTCCCCCACCTGTTTCTCATTTTACCCATTCCCAGAGTCATTTGCTTGCTCAGGCTTGTCTCTTGGGTATTGGCCAAGCAGCCAAGCCTCTGTTTGCCATTTCCTGAGGCTGACAGGGGAGGCCAAATAGGGATAAGGTAGCCTGTGATTCATGTGAGGGGAGAGAGAAATCTAAAGAGATGACACCGAGGTGACTTCATTAACCCCAGGAAGCCTGGGTGACTAATGCAGACTTTACAGATGAGCCCAAAAGCATTAGTTTATGGATTATAGAAGCCTTTACACGATCCTGGTCATAAATGTCATATCATGTGTTCTTTCTGACAATATCTTTTTGAAAACCCCCTGTAAAGGAATGTGACACCCAGGAACTTTGGAGTTCAGTTACTTTGAAGTTTATTTGAAGTACATTTTTCATCATCAGAAAACCATTTTAGAGATTAGGATAGGCCCTGGCCAGGTAGCTCAGCTGCTTAGAGCATTGTCCCAATATGCCGAGGTTGCAGCTTTAGTCTCTGGTCAGAGCACATAGAAGAAGCAACCAGAGAATGCACACTAAATGGAAGAGCAAGTTAATGCTTTTCTCTTTCTGTCTCAAATCAATTAAAAAAAAGAGAGAGATTAGGGTAAAAATTTAGTTTTTGAGATGTTTGAGGTGGATCTCACCAACAGGGTCCTAGGTCCGTGGCTTCAGAAACCCCTTAATCTGGCTCTTGCTGAGTAGTTCAGTTGGTTGGAGTATTGTTCTGATACACCAAGGTTGTTGGTTTGATTCCTGGTCAGGGCACATACAAGAATCAACCAATGAATGCATCAATAAGTGGAACAACAAATCGATGTTTCCTCCCTAAATTTCTCTCTCTAAAATTAATCAGTAAATACAACCTAAAAAAATAAAATAAAAAGCTCCTTAATCTGAAGTTCCTGAATTCACATGACATACTTTGTCCATATGTGTCCCAGGGTCTGTTATTTAAAGTCTAGAGCAGTGGTCCCCAACCCCTGGGCCACGGACTGGTACCAGTGTGGGCCATTTGGTACCAGTCCGCAGAGAAAGAATAAACAACTTAAATTATTTCCGTTTTACTTATATTTAAGTCTGAACGATGTTTTATTTTTAAAAAATGACCAGATTCCCTCTGTTATATCCATCTAAGACTCACTCTTGACACTTGTCTCGGTCACATGATACATTTATCCGTCCCACCCTAAAGGCTGGTCCGTGAAAATATTTTCTGACATTAAACCGGTCCGTAGCCCAAAAAAGGTTGGGGACCACTGGTCTAGAGCATTTCTGGGGTTGGGGATGAGAAAATACTAGATATTACAATAGTGACCTTTCAAAGGGCCAGTCTACATAAATACACAGTATGTCTGTGATATTAAAATTTCCTGAGGTGATTTTTTTTTTTTTTTTTTTTTTTTTTTTTACAGAGACAGAGAGAGGGATAGATAGAGACAGACAGGAATGGAGAGAGATGAGAAGCATCAATCATCAGTTTTTCGTTGCGACACCTTAGTTGTTCATTGATTGCTTTCTCATATGTGCCTTGACTGTGGGGCTACAGCAGACCGAGTGACCCCTTGCTTGAGCCAGCGACCTTGGGTCCAAGCTGGTGAGCTTTTGCTCAAACCAGATGAGCCCATGACTCTCTATCCACTGCACCACCGCCTGGCTGGTCAGGCCAAAATCTCCTGAGGTGATTAAGAAAAATATGTCTAAAGGCTCTTTTGGTGGGGGTAGGGGGGTTGGTGATAAAAAAACAGGTTGAGAAACACTGCTCTAGGGAAAGGGTCCATTAGGTTTTATCAGTTTCTTTTTTCCTTTTCTTTCTTTCTTTATTTATTTATTGATTGATTGATTTTTAACAAGAGATGAAGGGAAGGAGAGAGACAGGAACATAGATCTGTTCCTGTATGTGTCCTGACTGGGGATCAAACCAGCAACCTCTGTACTTTGGGATGATGCTCTAACCAACCAAGCTATTTGGCCAGGGCAGACTTTATCAGTTTCTAAAAATAGTCCATTTTTCCTGGAAAGCTGAGATTGCTGGTTCGAAACCCAGGACCTGCCTGGTCAAGGCTCATATGAGAAGTAGTCACTACGAGTTGATGCTTCCCGCTCCTCCACCCCTTTCTCTCTCTAAAAATCAATAAATTAAAAAAATAAAAAATAAATAAAATGATCCATTTTTAGATTCAGAAGAGACTAAGAACCCCTAAATGTGAATTAACAAACAGTTCCGTGAAAGACTGAACTCTTTGTTTCCAGGTTGTTCACATGGGCTGCGGTATTTCTAGTTATGGATTTAGGTAAGGGTAGAATTTTATAGTCCTGTTTGAGTGATGAGTATGAAGTGATGGTGGGTAGAAGTGCTGGTTTGCACTGTGCTAAGAGTTTATGAAATGTAAATTTCATATCTAATGTCAAGATTTTATATCTGGAACACCAAGATTTTTATGAGACTGATAATTTAAGTTGGGTTTGTCATTGTAAATGTTCTTTCCTCATAAATACCTGGGAATTATTTCAAAGTTGCCGAGCCTGGCTGGTGGTGGTTCAGTGGATAGAGTGCTGACCTTAACTCTGAAGTCACCGGTTCGAAACCCTGGGCTTGCCTGATCAAGACACAGACCACAGGCCTGACCTGTGGTGGCGCAGTGGATAAAGCGTCAACCTGGAAACACTGAGGTTGCCGGTTCGAAACCCTGGGCTTGCCTGGTCAAGGCACATATGGGAGTTGATGCTTCCTGCTCCTCCCCCCTTCTCTCTCTCTCTCTCTCTCTCTCTCTCTCTCCTCTCTATAATGAATAAATTTAAAAAAACCAAAAAACAAAAAAAAACAAAGAAAAAAAAGACACAGACCACAAACAACCAATGAACAGCTAGAATGAGGCGATTACTTCTCACCCCTCCACACTCAGTAAATTCAATAAATAAATTTTTTTATTTTTTATTTTTTTTAGAGAGGAGAGAGAGACAGAGAGAGGGGGTAGGAGCTGGAAGCATCAACTCCCATATGTGCCTTGACCAGGCAAGCCCAGGGTTTCAAACCAGCGACCTCAGCATTTCCAGGTCGACGTTTTATCCACTGCGCCACCACAGGTCAATAAATAAAATTTTATTTTAAAGTTTCTGAATTACTTATCCTAAAAATGACAACCTTTCTATATGGGAAACAGAAATACTCAAGTGTGTAGAACCTATCCAGCTAATCAAAATAGGTAGAGAGCCTGACCAAGTGGTGGCGCAGTGGATAGAGCGTCGGACTGGGATGCGGAAGGACCCAGGTTCGAGACCCTGAGGTCGCCAGCTTGAGCACGGGCTCATCTGGCTTGAGCAAAGAGCTCACCAGCTTGGACCCAAGGTCGCTGGCTCCAGCAGGGGGTTACTCGGTCTGCTGAAGGCCCGCGGTCAAGGCACATGTGAGAAAGCAATCAATGAACAACTAAGAAGTCGCAATGCGCAACGAGAAACTGATGATTGATGCTTCTCATCTCTCTCCCTTCCTGTCTGTCTGTCCCTGTCTATCTCTGCCTCTGTTTAAAAAAAAAAAATAGGTAGAGATAAGGCTGATTATAAAATAAATGCCAACTTTGGAATTTGGCATGATAGCATTAAAACAGCTTGTTTGCCTCCCTGGTATTCAGTACCTCTTCGCTTACACATTGAGATTCTCTTAGTCCATAGCGAGAAGATAACGCAGTCCAAATGGGTAACCAAAGCATATTTCTTCTTACTTTCTCCAGTCCCACCCTCAGGCTTTCTGTCCCTGAATCGTAATCTCATGTAGCAGTGCAGGACTTTGAGCTGTGTGTAATTTGCCATTGTCATCTTACCCTAGGGTGAAGGTAAGGAATTTTGTCACCTCAGGTATGGTGGATGGTCACTCAGCAGAAAAACCAAGGAAAGGAGTGACAGGTGGTTTGATCGATTCTTTGACCTGAGGTTGTACTTTTGGTTTTCTGTATTCTCCTCTATCCTGTCAGTCACCACATTCAGTTGGACTTCCCAGTGAAGTGTCATTCTTATCGTCATTTCCACTGTCCCTGTGTTAGTCTGGTCTTCAAAAAAAGTGTAACATCAAAAAAATATGTCTCTATATATTATTCAAAACTTCGTGCCAAATGTTTTAAGCGCTTATAATGGATCAGAAACTATTATCTTCACAACAGTCGTATGATACTGGCTTGTGTGTCAAAGTAAACCTTCCCATTTGAGTTGTTTTTCCTGAAGAATTTGGCTCAGTGGGGCCTATGGAGGGAAAGCAAACATTCTCCTCACACCAGTGAATTCAAGTTACAGTGAGCAAGTCCCTGTTCCCAGACATGCCGTTGTCAAGATACCCTCAAGATTAATGGTGCTTTCCTCAGCAGGAAACAAGTCTGGAAGGTCACAAAAGGGGACTTTTTGCTAACAAACTTGCCAAAAAACACTTTTTTACTAACTAAATCCAAAACAGGTATAAATCACACAGAGAGGTATTCACATCAACTTGGGCTATTATATTTGTAATATTCTCAAGATTGTTCTCTTGCTAACATTCTTAGCCTCTTCCCTCATCTAAAACAATTTTTTTTCTTTTTTAAAGATTTTATTTATTCATTTCTTTAGAGAGGGGGGAGAGAGAGAGAGAGAGAGAGAGAGAGAAGGGGAGGAGGAGCAGGAAGCATCAACTCCCGTATGTGTCTTGACCTGGCAAACCTGGGGTTTCACACTGGTGACCTCAACATTCTAAGTTGAAGCTTTATCCACTGTGCCACCACAGGTCAGGCTCTAAAAGATTTTAAAGTGAAAACTCCTGTTTATTACAGAATACTTTGACACCAGATGCATGACTTTTTCTGCATCAATCAATTCTCGAGTTCTCTGCAGACACATAAATGGGGGATACTGCAGTTTAACACAATTCTTTTTTTTTCTTTTTTGAGAGATGAGAGGCATCAGCTCGTAGTGTGTCACTTTAGTTGTTCATTGATTGTTTCTCATACGTGCCTTGATGGGGTGGGTGGCATGGTGCTCAGGCCAAGCCAGTGAGCCTGTGCTCAAGCTGGATGAGCCTGCGCTCAATCCGGTAAGTTTAGGGTTTCAAACCTGAGTCCTCAGCCACCCAGGTTGACGCTCCATCTACTGCACCACCACCGGTCAGGCTGACTGAAAAATTTGAGCAAACAAATGGGACCATAATCCAGTGTCCAGATAAAACTCAGACTGTACCAAAAGATACAGATGAAAAGAAAACTTGTAGGTAAAAGTCTCTCTCCTTTATTCCCTTTCCCTTGAGGAATAGATTCATACATCTGTCTAGATTAAAAGTTTTTTTTTTTTAATTAATTAATTTATTTATTTATTCATTTTTAGAGAGGAGAAAGAGAGAGAGAGAGGAGAGAGAGACAGTGAGAGAGAAGGGGGAGGAGCTGGAAGCATCAACTCCCATATGTGCCTTGACCAGGCAAGCCCAGGGTTTCGAACAGGCGACCTCAGCATTTCCAGGTCGACGCTTTATCCACTGTGCCACCACAGTTCAGGCTAGATTAAAAGTTTTAAAAAAATTATCATAGCCTGACCAGGCGGTGGCGCAGTAGATAGAGCGTCGAACTAGGATGCAGAGGACCCACCCAGGTTCGAGACCCAGAGGTCGCCAGCTTGAGCGTGGGCTCATCTGGTTTGAGCAAAAAGCCCACCAGCTTGAACCCAAGGTCGCTGGTTCCAGCCAAGGGTTACTCGGTCTGTTGAAGGCCCACGGTCAAGGCACATATGAGAAAGCAATCAATGAACAACTAAGGTGTTGCAACGCACAATGAAAAACTAATGATTGATGATTCTCATCTCTCTCTGTTCCTGTCTGTCCCTGTCTATCCCTCTCTCAGACTCTCTGTCTCTGTAAAAAAACAAAAACAAAAACAAACAAACAAAAGAAAAGCTTTAAAAAATTATTATAAAATAGAATTCACTATTTTGCTTTATTTCCCCCTCTTAGACATTTTCAGTCCCAGCATGTACACATTTGCCTATTTTTTACAGTTCTGGGTATTCCAGTATGTGGATGTCTCACAGTTATTAACTGACATAAATAAGATGTCTTGGTGGTGACCTTTTAGCTGTTGTAGGACTGTGAAGATCAAGCCCTTTGTGGATGTGGTAATAGTTGCCACTGGTCTTAGAAACTCTTGAATTACATGACTGTGCACTTTTTGATACTGAGGAGTGTCGTATTTTTTTTTAAAATATGATTTTCAAATGTCCGGGGGGTTTTGTATCAAATAATTTCTCTATGGCCATTATTAGAATTCTAAATGGCTTCAATGAGATGAGTAAAGCTGTTTTTAGGGATGGAAGGGTGTCACAGCCTTTTTAGCAAAGGATAAATATGAGTATTGCATGATCAGTGCTGTTATAAGAAATGTGAACCCTAGCAGTCTATGTGATAGCTTCTGACCACACACAAAAGACTGAGCTCTGTAGGTGTGGAAAATATGAACAGGGTGTTTTTTATAAATGCCGTAAAAAAGAATTGGCAAGCTAAGTACAATTTTTACATTTTTTAAATGGTTGAAAAATCAAGACTATTTTAAGACATGTAAAAATTATTTTAGATAAAATTTTAGTGTCTATAAACAAAATTTTATTGCAATGACAGCCTGGCCATCATTTACATATTGTCTGATGTTGCTTTTATGCTACAATGACGGAGTTGAGTCAGAACTCTGTGGCCCACAGCACCTAAAATAAAGTCAGCCCTTGCTTTGCAGGGTTTTCAACATGCAAGAATTTCAGTTACCACACTTTCATTAAATAATTTCAGTCTCGTAACAACAGGGCTCACATTTCAGTTACCACAGTGTAGTAACCATGAGTACTTGGGCACAGGTTTCACCGGCTAGCTGTACGGTCACTGTAAACTACACATATGTATACACGCTGACTGGTCACCGCACAGATCTTCTTAGCTCATACACAACAAAGCATGTAGTTGTGTTGCCTCCCAGTGATAAACCAATGTGGCAGTTTATACAAAATGGTTCATCAGTAGAGGGAACTGAACAGAAAACTGCTGGGAGGCAGCCAGAAGTGAAATTCCAGTGGAGTGATAGAAGAGCTAGCTGACTGTGGGAATGTTGACACTGCCTCCAGCCGAGAGATGGGATATGCAGCCAGGGAGCTTGGTCAGGGCCCACTTAGTGACAAATGAGGAAAGTGGTGGTAGCAGAAAGGTTGATGTCCCAGAGGAAGTAACACTGGAAAAAACTACAAAAAGTAAAGTAAGGCCTGACCTGTGGTGGCGCAGTGGATAAAGCGTCAACCTGGAATGCTGAGGTCGCTGGTTCAAAACTCGTGGCTTGGCCTGACCTGTGGTGGCGCAGTGGATAAAGCATCGACCTGGAAATGCTGAGGTCGCCAGTTCGAAACCCTGGGCTTGCCTGGTCAAGGCACATATGGGAGTTGATGCTTCCTGCTCCTCCCCCCTTCTCTCTCTCTCTCTCCTTTCTAAAATGAATAAAAAACAAAAAACAAAACAAAAAAAAAAACTTGTGGCTTGCTGGGTCAAGGCACATATGGGAGTTGGTGCTTCCTGCTCCCCTACCCCCAGCCTTTTCCATCTCTCTCTCCTCTAAAATGAATAAAGTTAAAAAAAAAAAAAAGTAAAGTAACCCAGGCCCTGACCAAGTAACTCAATTGGTAGAGCATCACCTGGATATGCCTAGGTTGTGGGTTCAATCCCAGGTCAAGGCACTGACAGTAATCAACCAATGAATGCATATATTAAAGTAAACTTATTTTTCAGAGTTGGCACGGCTGCAGTTGTGCTTTTTATTTTTACTTTTTTTTTTTTTTACAGAGAGAGATAGACAGGGACAGACAGACGGGAACACAGACATGGGACGCATCAATCATGAGTTTTTTGTTGCGGGTTGCAACACCTTAGTTGTTCATTGATTGCTTTCTCCTTTGTGCCTTGACCGCAGGCCTTCAGCAGATCAAGTAACCCCTTGCTCGAGCCAGCAACGTTGGGCTCAAGCTGGTGAGCTTTTGTTCAAACCAGATGAGCCTGCGTTCAAGCTGGTGACCTTGGGGTCTCAAACCTCGATCCTTCGCATCCTAGTTTGATGCTCTATCCACTGCGCCACCGCCTGGTCAGGCAGTTGTACATTTCTGAAGAAGGACTAGACACAATCCTCTTCAGCCTGTGAGAGTTAAATTAGATTGTAGTTAGTGCCTGGGAGCCTAACTCCAGGCTAACATTTCTGTGATGTCCTTGTTAGGAGTGACAGCAAATGATTGCAGCCAGCTGCACACAGAGGGAAGTTGTCCCATTGGCTAGGTGTCTTGGTTAAAGCTTTAGGTGATTTCAGAACCTGAGAAACCTGTTTTCCACAACAAAGACCCGCCTGTTTGGAAGTTTTGTAATAGCTAATGTTCAAACTGTCTGCCAGGGTTTTAAAATTAAATGGCTCATATTTCATATAACGTATGATTTTTAACTATTTCTGATGCTTTTCCAAGGGACTGTTATTGTTTCTTGAATGCAGAAATTCTGTTTTTATATATTCTGAAGGGGGTGCATCCAAATTTGGTCCCTTCAGCTTTTCCTACCCTGCATTTTGAAAACATAGAAAGTATTTAACTTTACACTTGCATTTGTGAGCAATATATCATTTTGTTATTGTTAGGGTTAAACTAGTCCCTATAAAGCTCATATTTCCTTCACCCAAACATTTTGTAAAGATACAGTTAATTTGCTTGCTCTTCTCTTTTCTAACAGCTGCCTGGCCTTCATTATGAGGTATAGCAAAGCTTGCCTTGGGGAGGAACCTGACCATTAGGGAGAGGAGCTTTAAATCACAATAGCTGTTTGTGGAAGTAGGCTCACAGACTCAGGCCCCCAGCTATTAGTGGGAGACTGACCTCTTGGCCATCTTCAGGATTTACCAAGGACACTAAGTCTGTGCTACATCAAAAAAATTTGTGTCTCTGCAGCAGAATTCCCCTCCTTAAATCCATAACCAAGGCCACAAAAAACCCCTGATATGCTAATCTAGCAGTCCAGCGCCTTAACCACTTGTCCACCTTTCCACAAGAGCTGATATGCTAATCTAAGCTTGCCCAGGTACACGGACCCCATGCCAGCAAATCCCTTTTATCTAATGCACCCTCCCGCAGCTCAGGTTTGACACTTGTTGGTCTCAGCCTGCTTGTATGCTTGCATCCAGGCATTTATAAAATAAGTTTTCCTTTTGGAATACACCAGCCGTGTATATTCAGCTGGTCTCTCCCAGTGCCCAGTCATAGACCCAGGAAGGTGTTTAGCCTGTCAGCTATCTCATATGGAATAAGGCAGTCCACTGGGGTTCTCTCCAGGTCTGACCTGGTCGGAGGTTTATATTGACCTGCCAGTTGCCTAGAGAAGCCGAAAAGAGGCTTTCCCCTTCCCCAGTGAACTGACCTCCCATGGCTTTAACCTAACAGTTACCTCCATAATAATAGAATTATTTATTAAGAAATAACTTCCTGAAAATTTGTCCAACTAAATCCCCCTCAGCCTTGGCCAGTTTCTTTGGTATGATGTTGTTCCTGACCCTGTCATAGAGTATAACTGAAAACAGGTCAGCCAACGGCCTGGCCTTAGAGAGCCCTCAGATTGTAATAAAGGTTTTCAGGAATGTTGTGGCTTGTAGGCAACTTCAATGTCATGTTTTTCCCACTGCCTGTTACTATAGTCACTTTTTCAGTCCGAGGGGTCATTACAGTGGTGCTTCCTAATCAGACCGATATGAACTGAATGGATATCCAGGTCTGCTGCTCACTTTTCTTAAATGCCCTAACCAGGCCTGTGTCCTTATCTATAAAATGGAGTTGATACTACATGATTCATAGTTTTATTGTGACCATTAGAAATAGTATATATAATGTGCCTGGTGTAATGCTTGGTGAGGGCAATAAATGGGGTGTCAAGAAATATTGCTCTACAGTTTTTTTTTCTTGAGAAAGGAGACAGGAAGGGAGAGAGATGAGAAGCATCAATTCAGTTGCCTCACTTGTAGCTGTTGATTGGTTGCTTCTTGTAAGTGCCTAAAGGGGGGCGGGGATCAAGCTAGTGATCTTGGGATCATGTTGATGATCCCATACTCATGCTGGTGACCTCCTGGGGTCCTCAGTGTCCCAGGTCTATGCTCTATTCACTGCATCACCACCAGTCAGGCTTTATATTTTTATTTTAATCTGAATTTACCAAAGTATAGTACTTTAATTTTTTGCTTAAGTCTTTAGGAAGATAAGTCATGGAAGCCATCTTATTACATAGTGAAAGTATTTCTGGCTTTTTGGAGAACAATGAAAGAAAATATGTTGATGTTATTTGGGGTAAAAGTCAAGAATATATAGCCTGTGTTTTCTAAAGAAACACTGTGTCTTTTGAAACAAGCAAATAAAAAGAAACTTATTTTTCAGGAATTCACTTTGCTCAAGCCTAGAGAGTAAAAATTTACATGTAGTGCCTGACCAGGCGGTTGCAGAGTGGATAGAGTGTCAGGCTGGGATGCAGAGGACCCAGGTTCAAGACCCAAGGTCGCTGGCTTTAGCAAGGGTTTACTCGGTCTGCTGTAGCCCCACGGTCAAGGCACATATGAGAAAGCAATCAATGAACTAAGGTGTCGCAATGAAAAACTAATGATTGATGCTTCTCATCTTTCTCCGTTCCTGTCTGTCTGTTCCTATCTGTCCCTCCCTCTGACTCTCCCTCTGTCTCTGTAAAAAAAAAAAAATTATATGTAGAAACGCAAAAGCAATTTAGTTAGTAAAAAACATGTGACAACGTGACATTATCTTTTTTCTCTTTATAGGAATTTTCAAATGTATACAATGAAGTAGTGAAAACAGTTTTATGAGTCCTCACAGAGCACTACTCAGCTGCAACAATTAGCAGGATTCTTTCTTTCCAGACTGACTGTGTTTTTTGTCTAGGTTTTCTCTCTCCTTTTTTTTCTTTTTCTTTTTAAAGGTTTTATTTATGGCCTGACCTGTGGTGACACAGTGGGTAGAGCGTTGACCTGAAATGCTGAGATCGCTGGTTTGAAACCCCAGGCTTGCCTTGGCAAGGCACACAGGAGAAGCACCGATCCTTCCTGCTCCCCCCCACCACCCACTCTTTCTCTATTTCCCTCCTCTTTCTGAAATCAATAAATAAAATCTTTTTTAGAAAATGTAAAGATTTTATTTATTGATTTTACAGAGGAGGGGACAAGAAGTAGTTGCTTCACTCTGACTGTTCAGTGGTTGCTTTCATATGTGCCTTGACCAGCAAGCCCAGGATTCAGCATTCCAGGTTGGTGCTCTACCACAGGCCAGGCTAGATTCATTCTCTCTCTCTCTCTCCCCCTCCCCCCTCTCCCTCCCCCTCTCTCTCCCTCTCCCCCCACCCTTTATTTTTTTTAGAGAGACAGATAGGTAGGTAGGCAGGGAGAGAGATGAGAAGCATCAACTCTTAGTTACCTTACTTTAGTTGTTCATTGATTGCTTCTCATATGTGCCTTGGGGGGGGGGCAGGGAGGGGGCCTCCAGCTGAGCCAGTGACCTTGGGCTTCAAGCCAGTGATCTTTGGGTTCAAGCCAGGGACTATGGGGTCACATTGATGATCCCACGCTCAAGTCAAAGACCCTGTGCTCAATCTGGTGAGCCTGTGCTCAAGCCAGTGACCTCAGGGTTTTGAACCTGGCTCCTCAACATCCCAGGTCTATGCTGTATTCACTGTGCGACCCCTGGGTCAGGCAGGCTAGGTTTTCTCTTAATGAAGAGATACTTCTGAATTTCCCTGGGACAAAAGTGATGTTTCTTCATACTCCCCAAGGAACCTGAAAATAGGTTACTTTTGAAACTTAAACTATGAAATCAGTGTGTGGTAATTTGAAAGCAGCTGTGAGCAGCTAGCTAGCTGAGACAGAATGGCTTCCAGGCCCAAAAGCTTAGTAGGGAAGGGACCAGCATATCTGCAGAAGGAAATTCCAGTTAGGAAGTCCCAGAGGCAGACCTGAGGGAGTAGATGTGCATAGGAACACTAAACTTTTCTTACTTATGACTCCAAGCGACCTGCAACTTTCCAGCTTGCTTTCTGAGGTGGTATGCTGAAGAGAGTATACATCTAACCAACTTGACAGTTATTTTCTTAGTATATCCTCTTGTGTGCTCTGGTAGCAGGGTTCAGCATCCTTGTGTCTCAGTGCCAGCACTAAATGTGTGTTTCTGCATCTGTAATGATGAGGGCCACATTCTAGGCAGTGCACATTTCTTATTTCACTGAGGAATCCACTCCTGGATAGGCCATTTTTGCTCCTCTTTACAAACCCTCAGGCTTCCATACCTGCACAGGGTGTGTATCTGGCACCCAAGGTTATGAAGAAGAGCCACCAAATTTCCATCCTTTATATTGTAGTTACTCTGTTGCACTGCTGTCTGGTGTTTTCTGCCTTAAGCTTTATTCGGCCTTCTCTCAGGTTTTAGGGTTTTTGTTTTGTTTTGTTTTCTAATGTATTGATTTGAGAGAGAGAAAGAGGAAGGGGTGAGAGGGAGAGAGAGAAACATAAATTTATTGTTCCACTTATTTATGTATTCATTGGTTGCTTCTTATATGTGTCCTGACCAGGAATCGAACCCGTAACCTTGGCATATCAGGATGATAATCTGACCACAACTGAGCTACCTAGTCAGGGTCTCAGGGTTTTTTTGTTTTGTTTTGTTTTTAATTAATTAATTTATTTTTTACAGAGACAGAGAGTGAGTCAGAGGGAGGGATAGACAGGGACAGAGAGAGACGAGAAGCATCAATCATTAGTTCTTCATTGCGCGTTGCAACACCTCAGTTGTTCATTGATTGCCCTCCCATATGTGCCTTGACTGCGGGCCTTCAGCAGACCGAGTAACCCCCTGCTGGAGCCAGCGACCTTGGGTTCAAGCTGGTGGGCTTTTTGCTCAAACCAGATGAGCAGCCCGTGCTCAAGCTGGTGACCTTGGGGCCTTGAACCTGGGTCCTCTGCATCCCAGCCTGATGCTCTATCCACTGCGCCACCGCCTGGTCAGGCTCAGTATGAAATTCACATACTATGTGATTCACCCATTTAAAGTGTACAGTTCTACCCTTGGGTCTTTGTCAAAAAGGCTGTACCTGAAACTGTTCAGAAAACAAGTCAAGGTGCTTTCCAAAGCATTCATTGGGCAGGTTATTGCTGCCCCTAGAAGTTGATTGCTCCCTGCCTTGATGATGATTTTTGTTTGGGGTAATAAGTGGATCTGGTATGGATCCTCACTGTCTTGTTTTGATAGCAGTGTTGCCACTGACCTTTGACCAACCATATGGCTCATACACCAGAGAGCTCTCCTGTCTTCTTTTCCCTGGGCCATATTGATTGGGTGTGTTTGTGACCTTTGACACATTGTTGAAAATACCTACTCCAGGTGCACACCCAGTTGGTTCTGGTTGATGTTATGGACAGAAGGTATCCCTATTTTTAATAAACTGCTCTATTAAACTATTATTTACATACCAAAGATCAGTCATCTTAAGTATACAATCTAGTAAATTTTGGTATATTTACAGAGTTGTATAACAACCATCCTCACAATCCAATTTTGGAACAATTCCATCATCTCCAAAAGATCCTTGTGCCCATTTGCTGCGACTCCCCACCCCACTCCACCCCCAGCACTAGGAACCATTAGCCTACTTCCTGTCCTATTGATTTTCTATTTTCTGGATATGCTATATGATTCTATTCATATCACATCCAGATAAGGTACCTTTAACTGCTGATTTCATTGATGGTTGCTTTCAAGTTAATAATTTCTTACTTCAGGATATGCTTTTCCTCCTGTACTAGTTTAACCTGTGATTTATTGGTGTGTGCAGAACTTCCGTGGTGTGTTTTGCGCAGCACCAGCCTTTTTTATCCACATATTGATGTTTTATGGAACATTTGGTTTTATCCCCATCATTATGACATATTTTGGGAGACACAAGAGAAGCACAAATCCTAACTCTGTGCTTTCGAGCATCAGCCCCCAGTTGGTGTAGTAAATATAACAAACATGGAAAAAACTAGAAAGAAGTAAATGACAACATAGAACCAAGTGTTGGGCCCTGGGTTGTTTATCAAGATGTTTATTGAGATTGTGGAGGCCAGGGTGTAGGTAGAGGCAATGTGGACTCATGATTGAGTGGGAGGGGCGATACAGTGGTCACATGGCCTTTTAAAATTGCTTTCAGTCTTCCTTATTCCCTCTAGGAGAAAGTCTTATTTTGATATTGGTGATACTTTTTTTAAAAAAAGATTTTACAGACAGTGGTGTGGACAAGAAGTAGTTGCTTCACTCTAGCTGTTCAGCTGTTCACTGATTATTTGTCATATGTGCCCTGACCAGGCAGGCCCAGGGTTTCGAACCAGTGACCTCAGGGTTCTAGGTCGGCACTCGATCCACTGTGCCACCACAGGCCAGGTGGTAATTCATATTTTTTGAGATTGAGAGAGAGAGAGAGAGAGAGAGAGAGAGAGAGGAACATCAAGCTGCTCCTGCATATGCTCTGACTAGGGAATCGAACCAGCAACCTCCGTGCTCTGTGACAATGCTCCAACCAACTGAGCTTTCCAGCCAGGGCTTAATTTTCATTGATTTCTAGAGAGACAGGAGGGAGAGAAAGGGAGACGGAGGGGAGGGGGAAGGAGGGTATTCCTTGGTTGCCTCATGTGTGTGCCCTGACTAGGGATTGACCCCAGAACCTTGTCGTTTGGGGACAACACTCCTAACTGACTGAGCTAACCAGCCAGAGCTGATACTTTTTTAAAAAGAGAGGGAGCAGAGTGAGAGGCCTTTAGCAGGTAGATATATCTGCCTGGAATTTGACAACATTGTTTTGTTTCCCTTGTACTAGATTTGGGGGCCCCTTGCTGTGCTCAGATGGGAGCCATTATAGTGCTGGAGCACAGGAGTGACCTGGGTTGCCTTTGTAGCTGGGGGTGGCAGCGGGGCAGCTGGAGTTAGGGAGTTCTTTCTGAGACTCTTATGGTAATTTAAGTGTGAAGTGGTGGCTGGGCAGAGAGTGGGTAGGGAAGGTAATGAAGTTCCTCATTAGGGGCACTTAGAGTGCCATTGTGATTCCTTCCTGACCTCCCATCACCTGTGCTGGCCTTTCTGTGCTCAGGTCCCCTTGGCCCAGTGTGATGAGACACACATTATGGACTTTGAAGTCTGTTTTTTGCCTTTGAATAGCATATTTCTCTACTGGATATGTGTCTTTGATAATGGGGGTGACAGAATCAACATGGTCGGGTGGGTTTGTATCTTTGTTGTTAGATGTGCTTCCTTCCTGTAAAAGGTAGGAGTCACCAAGGAGGCCTGATGGCGACACTGTAGAGACAGTTCACGGAGGAACTGTGCTGGTACTGGGACTCTGGAAAACTACAGGCTCCTCCTGCAGGTCCAGCATGCTCTCTGTTGCCAGCATTGCCCTGCCAAGCTAACTGGTCTTTGCTTCTCTTTTAGACTTTTGCCAAGTTCCAAAGGTAGTGGGAAGATGCCGGGCCTCCTTCCATAGGTGGTGGTACAATGCCACTGGCAGATCCTGCCAGCAGTTTGTCTATGGAGGCTGTGGTGGGAACGACAACAATTACCTGACCGAGGAGGAGTGTCTTGAGAAATGTGCTGATGTCACAGGTAAGACAGTGGTAGTTGAGGAAATGTTATTATTTGGAGTTTATTCATTAGTATGTGGGTGCCTTTTGCCCTTCACTAGTTCTTTATGGCTGAACCTGGGGGATGTTTTCAAAAACAGAAAAAAACAGGCACAGTGTAAAGGTCGCCCACATAGTGGTTTTACAACAGCTCCCTCCATTCTCTTCCCAGAAAGGGAGAGTAGGCCTCAGGAGCTGGGGGCTGGGGGCAGAGGGCAGACTGCATCTTCTCCATGGCTTCCTTTCTCCCACTACTTAGTGCGAGTCCCACACCAGACCCAGCGGAGGAGGAAGTTGCTTCCCCTTGATCGGAGCTCCCTGGTCCACTCAGACGGGCTGCCCCACTTGCTCCCTGAGCATTTGGGTTATTTTTACCTCTGGGACAAAGGGCTTGAGGAGCTCACCCAGCCAGCCAAGTTCTGAGTCAAGTTAAAACTAGAACATACTGCTTGACCAGGTGGTGGCACAGTGGATAGAGCATCGGATTGGGACACAGAACCAGGTTCAAAACCTCTAGGTCGCAGCTTGAGCGTGGACTCATCCGGCTTGAGCCCAAAGGTTGCTAGCTTGAAGCCCAAGGTCATTGGCTTGAGTCCAAGGTCACTGGCTTGAGCAAGGGGTCACTCACTCTGCTATAGCCCCCTGGTCAAGGCATGTATGAGAAAGCAATCAATGAACAACTAAGGAGCCACAACGAAGAATTGTTGCTCCTCATCTCTCTCCCTTCCTGTCTGTTCCTGCCTGTCCCTATCTGTCCCTTTGTCTCTCTCTGTCTCTGTCACACGCACACATACAAAAAGAAGAACATACTTCTTAGATTCCGTCCTTTTCCCAGTCTTTACCTGCAAAGGATTCTGTGGAATCAAGATAACATTGACCCTGTGACTGTTGGTGGTGCAATGGATAGAGCATCAACCCATAATGCTGACATCTTCCTAGGGCGCTGGCTTGATCAAGGGGTCACTGGCTTGGCTGGAGCGCCCCCCCCCCCCCGTCAAGGCACGTACAAGAAGCAATCAATGCATAATTCAAATGAAGCAACTACGAGTTGATGCTTTGTTCTGTCTCTCTCTCTCATAAAAAGAAAACTGATAGTAATAATAACAATAACCCTGAAAGCCCCACAACAACCTGCATTGGCTCTGAACTGCTATGAGGGACCTCTTGGTGGCAATCAGGCCCTCTGAGGCCCGATTCCTTTCAAGTGTCCCAGAGACTCAAAGACTTGGCCACCCAAACTGTCAAACATTTTCACTGGCAACTCCCTAACATTGTTACATGACTTCTCGTATCCTTTGACAGCTTGGCATCAATGTTAGGACTCTGGATTTTGATTCTATATCAGGATGTGCTGTTGCCTTTACTGCTCCCTGCACACCACCAGCCTGTGAGCCCATGTCCTGCATCCTTTTTTATTTTATTTTTTATGTCCTGCATCCTTGTGGGATTCTTATGTCTCCTCACTTAAAGGCTGTAATCTCGCTTGGCTTTGCACTCCGCATTCAAAAATTGGATAAACTTATTAAAGTTACATGTAAATAGGGTGGAAAAAGAGTGGCTTTGGCTGTGATTTGAAGTTTGAAACAGTGCTGGGCACATGAGCCTACCAGTAACTGAGCGCCTTGAGGAAGATTTTATTGATCTTTGTGAGCCCAGTGCCCAGCAGGCGCTCAGCAAGTGTTTGGAGAGCTGGGGTGGCATACAGGCGAGCTCCTCACCTTTCAGGGAGCAACTAGCAACCTTACCAGATGGTGACTAAGGAAAATAGCATTTATTGTAATTTTCTATCATCAGCTAGAATCAGTATGGGGGAAGCAATTAAGAGGACTTATTTTTGCTACCTTTTCTGTCTTATCCTACTTAAGAGTTGACTAGAGGACATGCACCCACCCACTCTGGTTAGTCCTTATTTTCTTAGGTAGAGAGTTGTTTTTAAGAATGCAAGCAGTAGCCTGACCAGGCAGTGGCGTAGTGGATAGAGCATTGGACTGGGATGAGGAGGACCCAGGTTTGAGACCCCGAGGTCGCCAGCTTGAGTGTGGGCTCATCTGGTTTGAGCAAAGCTCACCAGCTTGAGCCCAAGATCGCTGGCTCGAGCAAGGGGTCACTCAGTCTGCTGAAGGCCCAGTCAAGGCACATATGAGAGAGCAATCAATGAACAACTAAGGTGTCACAATGAAAAACTAATGGTTGATGCTTCTTATCTCTCTCCCTTCCTGTCTGTCCCTATCTGTCCCTCTCTCTGACTCTCTCTGTCTCTGTCACAAAAAAAAAAAAAAAAAAAAAAAAAAAAAAGAATGCAAGCAATAGACGCTAGGCATTAAGACAGGAGTTCACTATAAGGGGCCAGGGGTGGTTGTGTTTTCCTCGAAGAAGGCAGACAGCTGTCTTATTTTTTTTATTTTTATTTTTTTTCTGAAGCTGGAAACGGGGAGAGACAGTCAGACAGACTCCCACATGCGCCCGACTGGGATCCACCCGGCACACCCACCAGGGGCGATGCTCTGCCCCTCCGGGGCTTCGCTCTGCCGCGACCAGAGCCACTCTAGCGCCTGGGGCAGAGGCCAAGGAGCCATCCCCAGCACCCGGGCCATCCTTGCTCCAATGGAGCCTTGGCTGCGGGAGGGGAAGAGAGAGTCAGAGAGGAAGGAGGGGGGGAGGGGGGGAGAAGCAAATGGGCGCCTCCCTTATGTGCCCTGGCCGGGAATCGAACCCGGGTCCCTCGCACGCCAGGCCGACGCTCTACCACTGAGCCAACCGGCCAGGGCCACAGCTGTCTTTGGTTCAGAGTCTGGCCTCAGTCTTGAGAGCCCAGAAAGCTCTTTCTTGGCCCCCAAGCAGGGCTCTACCGCACATCTCTTGAGACTTCTCTCAAGTCTGTATGAGAGCTAGAACTGCCAGAGCAGCTCGTCACTGGAGCCTGTTGCCAGCATATTCTCTTCCAGGCAGGCATGCTCTGTGGGGAGACACATGATAGTGAGAAAGCCTGCTTATTAATTTACAATGAGAAAGAGAACCACTCAGGTCCCCGTGCCTGCACCCATAGTCCATGTGGGCAGTCCTCTTGGCCAAATTCCCAGAAGATTGCTTGAGGAGAGAGGCAAAACGAGGGGAGCTGGTTTGTGACATGAATGTTTAGTGGCATCTGGTCAGGCCAGCCCTGTGCCTCTCCAGTACTGTTGGTACCAGTAGGGAGGCGGGGACCAGGGTCTCTCTCTCCTGGATCCTTCCAGTGCTCCCTTTTTTGTGCTGCTTTAAGTGGCTAGCCTCTCCACTTTGCCCCCTTAACTGTGTGTGTGAGAGAGAGAAAACATACACAGTACAAAATTTACCATTGTAACCATTTGTAAGTGTACAGTGCAGTGGCATTAAGTACATTCACATTGCCTGACCAGGCAGTGGCACAGTGGATAGAACATTGGAGTTGGATGTGGAGGACCCAGGTTCAAGACCCCGAGGTTGCCAGCTTGAGCATGGGCTCATCTGGTTTGAGCAAAAGCTCACCAGCTTGGACCCAAGGTCGCTGGCTCGAGCAAGGGGTTACTCGGTCTGCTGTAGCCCCATGGTCAAGGCACATATGAGAAAACAATCAATGAACAACTAAGGTGTCACAATGAAAAACTAATGATTGATGCTTCTCATCTCTCTCCGTTCCTCTCTGTCCTTGTCTATCCCTCTCTCTGATTCTCTGTCTCAAAAAAAAAAAAAAATACATTCACATTGCTGTACACCCCCTTAACTCTTTAGATGTATTAATACAGTTAACAGGTTATTTGGCCCTGGAAGCCATATTGGCTTTTTACATTCATTTAATGTCTTTGCTCAAATTCAAGTGAGTTGATTTTAGACTTTAACCTACAAGGACAATCTTGGTTCCTTATTCCCAAGTTCTGGCAGACTCATGCTCCAGCATTCGTGTTGAAAGGCCCACGTAAAGGAGAAATGGGAGTCGCTGTGAGAGGCACATGGGGCCACAACTGCTCAGGGATGTCCCTGGTTGTATTTCACTGGCGGTCTTGGAGGAAGGTGCACTTTCTCACTGTGGTTTATTTGTTGCCTTGTAGAGAACACCATTGATGGCCTGGCTACTAGCAAGAGTGGAGCAGATTCCGCTATTCCGAGTGGTAGGTTCTTCAAAAGACCCAGGATGGAATGAGGGCTGCCCAGCTGGGTAATTGTTGAAAGGACATTTGTAATTTGGGACTTATACAAGGGCTTCCACCTCCTTGTTCTGTGTACTCAGCCCTGGCAAATGGGGGCTCTGCCTGGGCTGCCAGCTTCTGGCTCCTTGCCATTATCCTTAATGGAAGGAGGGCCAAGGGATTCTGCAGTGCTTCTCCTGGGGGTTGGGATTGTGGTTGCTCCCCATGTGGCTCAGGCCCTGCCCCTTTTTCTGGGTTGCCTCTGATGTCTCAGTGCCCGCCCCACTTCTCCTTGCCTGTCTGTCTCCTCTGTTCCATGTGGTCCTTGCTATTTCCCTCCCTGTGCTAAGAGTCCTGTCCTCTGCCACCCTGTCTCCATTCCCACTGCAATCCTTGATCTGGAGCATTGTGTTAGCTTGCTTTGTAGTGCTGACAGCAGCTGCCCCATTCCTCTCTATGCTTAAAGGACTCTGCATCGGGAGCCTGGGGTGAGTGGTGCAGACGCACTAGCAAGTCCAGCCCAGCTTTCCCGAAGGCCAGCCCCCAGCCAGTGGGCCCTGCTGGGCAGACCTGCTGTGAAGGGAGGGAACCTGCCCCCATCCATTGGAGTATGGCCCCCAGTATGCTAGTAGCCACACACCAGTTCTCTGGTCCTCTACCGATGACACCAGCACTCATATGAGAGTGAGCTTTAATTCTGTGACTTGCAGAATGCTAAAAGTTAGGCTAGAGGTCACTTGCCAGTTTTGCTAGGCCAGGAATCTTGTGACCATCCTAGCCATTGTTTTGCTTGGGCTCGCTGTTTATTCCTGAGCTGGTCTCTCCAAAGTCATCCAGAACCCTGGGGCCCTGGCATAATAATTCTGGTTTCAGTCCTGTTTCAGAAGAAAATTTCCCCAGGAGAATAAGGGAGGTACCTTTTTGCTGTTTAGAGTGAACAAAACCGACTTCTTCATCACCCCCAAAATTGTGGCTAGGATTAGTTTCCATAGTCAATGCAGGAGTGGCAGGCGGGCCTCCCCGTCCAGCATTCACTCGATGTACACTGTAGAGCCCATTAGAACTGGAGGGGCGGAGCAAAGCTGCCCACAGAGGGGAGCTTCACACAGTCCCTCAGTGGGTCCTTTTAGACTCAGCCCAGCCAGACCACATGTCCTTTGTCCCAGCCTCCCTGACGTGGGTGTTTGTGTTTTAGTTCCCAGAAAGCAGCATTTTGATGATCCCTCCACCGATATTTTCAACTATGAAGGTATATCTTTTTTAAAATTCATTTTTTATTTTAGATGATAGTTATAACATTTTAAAATAACATATATAGGCAAAACATATTTTCTTAGTTGGGATTGAGACACAGGTGGAAACTGTGGTGTGGGTTCCTGACCTTTCCCAGGCAGCACGCACAGGGATGCGCCAGTGCGGCAGGCTGTGGGGAGCTGTGCTCCAAAGAAGGCCGTATAGTACGCAGGTCCTGCCTCGCCAGCTGTGTGCTCTGGGCAGGTGACTGTAGCCCTGCCTGAGTCCCTGGATACAAAATGAAGGGCCTAAGGCAGATCTCTTAGAGACAGAGTTAATACGTGGAAAGTGCCTAAGACAGTACCTGGTATTGAGGAATCTCCGTAATAACAACAGTCTGTCTGTAGAGAGAAAGACACTGGAAATGTGGAGGAGGGTGGCAAATGGGTCCGACTGGCCCTGTCTGTAATTGACCAGTTTCTGTAACGGAGACAGCTCTCCGTTGGCTGGCAGCTGTGTGGCTGCCTGGGAGCAGTCCAGCTCTGTCTCACTTCCCTTGGGCCCTGCTCACTCTTCCTCTCGGCTCTCCCACTCCCAGAATACTGCACCGCCAAGGCGGTCACCGGGCCTTGCCGCGCAGCCTTCCCCCGCTGGTACTTTGATGCTGAGAAGAACTCCTGTGATAACTTTATCTATGGCGGCTGCTGGGGCAATAAAAACAACTATCTCTCCAAGGAGGCGTGCATGAGCCAGTGCTTCGGTGAGTCTGCCTGATCACTGGATCCAAGAAGCAGCTGTGGGTGGGCAGCCTCCCCAAGTCTGTCCACGTCCCTAAAGCAAGGCTTTGGAAAGGCTGTCCTCTGGCCTCCGTCCTTCTCTGGCCCCCTAGGACGGAACAGTTGGGCTTTGGCCCTGGCTGTTGGCCAGACATGTCACCAAGGTGACAAGGTCCTAAACAGCTCAGAGGAGCTGGAAGAGGAAGTACCTCAAAAAGAGCCCACTGTGAAGGCCCAGGGCTGAGGGGGACCTTCAGGGGGCAGGCAGCTCTGGGGGGGAGGACTGAGCTGACCTCAAGGCTGTGTGTTCTCTTCTAGGCAAGCAGTTGTACCCCACCCTGCCTCGCAGCACTAAAGGTAATTGGCCACTTGCTCTCCTCCACCTGCCTGCCTGAGTAAGCTCAGCTGCAGGCTCATGTTTTCTTGGACACCTCATTTTTCACCATAAACATTTTTTGGCAGAAAGTCATGTTTCTGCACAGGAATGTCCAGGCAGCTTGGAACGTGTGGTAGATGTTTGTCCTAGCACAGAGTGTACATCGCGGGGGTTGGGGGGGCTGGAGGGGACGAGTCCTACTGTTAGGCCTGCAGGGATCTGCTGCGTGCAGGCCCGAGTCTGACTCTGGGTTTGGAGGGAACTTTGCTCCGTGGGCTGTAGAGTTGGTCGTGGGTAGCAGGAAGGAAGTTGGAGACCTTGCTGTGTGCAAGGCACAGCTAGCAGTGTGGTCTGACAGGAAGGCTGGGCCTCTCGCTTTGTTTCTGATTCTGAGCCATGGAGGATAGTGTTTGCAGTGTTCCTGCCACACTGGTTTGGCCTCATTCCACCTGTTTCCCTGGTAAGGAGCCCTGACCTAGCCTGCTGCCTGCTCTATTTTAGAGAAGTGGTGAAGCTGGAACTGGTTTGCCAGGCCTGGGCTGAGAGCAGCCATGTCTGGAGTGTTGGTGGGTAGAAATGGAGAGGGACTCACCCCTATCGTATTCTGTGGCCAAGTGGGGAAAGGACCAGGTAGCTGCCACAGGAGCCCCATTCCTTAGGTGGAGCCACACCTGAAAAGAAAGCATAACTGACCAGTGGGGTGACCACTGTTCCATTTATCAAGACTATTAGGAGCATGAGGGTCTCCTCCCAGCACTGCTCCAAAACACACTCTCGCCTCCACCCTTACCTCATTCCCCAGGCAGCCACTCGGCACCCCGCAGGCCCACCTTTCTCTCGCCGATGGAGGGAGGATGTGTGATACCAACCCTTGGGGTTTTATCTTTCCACACAAATCAGGTTTAGGTGTGTGTGCTTTTTGCATCCTAGTGTACAAGGGCTTGGGACTTCTGTACAACTTGCCCCCTGAGCGTTTGAGGGAAATAGTGAAGTGAGGTTATTTGTTCAAAAAGAAGGAATACAAGTACTCGCTGTTTGTGTGTACATAGCATGGTGACTCCTTCTTCAGGAACCAGCTTCTTAGGACTATAGGGAATCTTCCTTGATAACTGCCCAGGTGGGTGGTATCAGTTCTCCAGACCCTCCCAGGTTGGATGGGGGGATGTTGGATAAAAGGGCTGCTGGTCCTTAACCTGAACCCCTATGGCACCAGTGTCCTTCCTAAGCCCTGTGCTGCCCCACTCTGCTCACCTTCCACTTCCCACCAATTCTGAGCCTCTCTCACCTCCAGTGGTGGTCCTGGCTGGGCTGTTCGTGATGGTCCTGATCCTCTTGCTGGGAGCCTTCGTGGTCTGCCTGATCAGGGTGGTGCGGAGGAACCAGGAGCGTGCCCTGTGCACTGTCTGGAGCTCTGGGGACGATAAGGAGCATCTGGTGAAGAACACGTATGTGCTGTGAATGCCCTGTCACCAAGACGCTACGTTTCTTCAGGATTCAGGACCCCCATCGATGAAGAGAACCTGGGCAAGGGCAGTGGGGACAGCTGTAGAATGCCTGTGTGCTTTTTCAAATAGAGTAATTGATTTGTATTTTTGCAATCATTAGGGCTTTTGTTCTGTGTGTTACTTCAGAAGTTAAGATGGTTGCTTCCTGGTCCTGTCCCATCCTGTCCTGTGTCACCTCCCCAGCAGGTTCGCTTTGGGAACCCCTCAGAGGTCGTCTCTGGCTCACATTTGGATAGTGTGACCCCAGACCAGACATTTCCTCTTTGACTTCTTTACTCCAGGTTTAGTTTTCTTGGTTTATGTTGAAACTTTTTGCCTCCTTTCCCATCACAAAAGTGATATTTTAATAGTTTCCTTTGTTTGATTTGTGGGGTTTTTTAAGTAAACATACAAAAGGTTTTTTTATTATTAGAATTCTGAAAGGAAGAGAGTAAAATGTACAAGTTCAATAAAAGGGTCTTCCCTTTTAAAATAATTTCAACGTGTGCTTTCTTTCTTTATGGACTGCTAATTTAAACTACCAAAATTATCTCAGGACACTACATGAGATCTCCCTTTCTGGAAATAAACTCCTTAAAAATAAGACCATCTGGCCCTGGTCGGTTGGCTCAACGGTGGAGCATCGGCCTGGTGTGCGGGGGACCCGGGTTCCATTTCCGGCCAGGGCACATAGGAGAGGCGCCCATTTGCTTCTCCACCTCCCCACTCCTTCCTCTCTGTCTCTCTCTTCCCCTCCCGCAGCCAAGGCTCCATTGGAGCAGGGATGGTCCGGGCGCTGGGGATGGCTCCTTGGCCTCTGCCCCGGGCGCTGGAGTGGCTCTGGTCGTGGCAGAGCGACGCCCCGGAGGGGCAGAGCATCGCCCCCTGGTGGGCAGAGCGTAGCCCCTGGTGGGCGTGCCGGGTGGATCCCGGTCGGGCGCATGCGGGCGTCTGTCTGACTGTCTCTCCCCGTTTCCAGCTTCGGAAAAATACAAAAAATAAATAAATAAAAAATGACCTACAGACTGTAACCCCCACCTTGAAACACTACTTTGAGGGCACAGGAAAGCTGGAATAAAGATGCGTCCTGTTCGGGAAAGACTGAGACCTCCAGTAGTTCTGACCAAAATCACTTGGGCCTCGTGATTTTCATCTTTTCCTGCAGTTCTACAGTCTCCTCAGTTCTCCCACGTGCCTCGGCATTGCATTGGGGACAGCATACGACCCTGCTGAACTCAGCCTCTGCACTCAGTCCCAATTCTGCTGCCTGCCTGTGTGTGTTCCCTGCCTGTTTGACTGTGGAAGCCCCTTTTTTCTCCTCCATCTTCTAACCATGCCCTAAACACAGCAGTATCCAGGCAAACACAGTGTTAGGTAAAAATTTCCAGGGCTGAGAGACCCAAGAAAAAGGCTGATAACTCCATCATTGCATCGAGTTTTTTAAGCAAATTTAAGGCCTGTCTTGGGCAACAAGAGGTCCTGGAGAACCAGGTGCTAAACAACAGGGCAAGATGGATAGGGGTAGTGGGCAGTGACTTGTCCCAGGTAATGTCTTCTCATGCTTACCTGGGGCAAGCAATGGCCTGCCAGGAACCAGCTGGGGGGGGGGGCACAGGGGAGGTGTTACTCAGACAGCCTCTAATGCAGGGGTCTCAAACTCAACTCAGCATGTCGGCCGCAGAGCAAGATCACAGCCGTTTGGCGGGCCGCACTAGGTCTACAAAAGGCAACTGTTACGCAACACTTTTCTCACTGCAGTTGAAAACAAAAATCAGTACAACAAGCACAATCGTACATGCAGTTTACTCAGTGTCACAAAACGACCAGAAACTGTAGTTTGCATCACAACTGCTGTTAACTAAGCTAATATCTAGCTAGGATGCTAGAGAAATGAAAAATACAAGTAGGCCCCTAGGCTTACTTAATTTTATCCAAAATATTTTGAACTTCGTGGATTAGTCTGCGGGCCGTACAAAATTGTTTGGCAGGCCGCATGTGGCCCGTGGGCCACGAGTTTGAGACCCCTGCTCTAAGGGAAGCAGTATCTGTTCTAGCTGGATAAAACAGTCGCATCATGGAAGATTCTCATCTCTCCACCTGCCTTGGTGACTCAGGAAGCTGGGCCCTGCCAGAAGTGGGCAGAGGTGCCCGGCCAGCCTGTGGGTCCTGTGCAGCCTGACAATTACAGCCAGTTCCAGATTGTGCTTTGTTCTCTCCTTGGAACAAAAGACAATGAACTCCTTCCTAGAAATCCTTCAGGCGATAAAGCACACATTCTATACATTGGGAGAAAGACTTGTATCTCATTAGGGCTTAGAAATCTATTCCAGCCTGACCTGTGGTGGTGCAGTAGATAAAGCATCGAACTGGGACACTGAGGTTGCTGGTTCGAAACCCTGGGCCTGCCTGCTTAAGGCATATATGGGAATTGATGCTTCCTGCTCTTCTCTCTCTTTCCCTCCCTCCCCCCTCCCTCCTTCCCTCTCCTCTCTATAATGAATAAATAAAATCTTTAAAAAAAAATCTATTCCAGCCAGACCAGGTGGTGGCGCAGTGGATAGAGCGTCGGACTGGGACATGGAGGACCCAGGTTTGAGACCCCAAGGTCACCAGCTTGAGCCCAAGGTCACTGGCTCAAGGAAGGGGTCACTTGGTCTGTTGTAGCCCCCCTCCCCCCCCATCAAGGCACATATGAGAAATCAATGAACAACTAAGGAACCGCAACAAAGAATTGATGTTTCTCATGTCTGTCTGTCCCTGTCTGTCCCTTTCTCTGACTGTCTCTCCCACCAAAAAAAAAAAAAAAAATCTATTCCAGAAGCAAGTTGGCAAATACCTCCACTGCTCCTTTCCAGCTCTTGTGTCCAAGGTAGGTGTTCCCTGACAACCTTTCAGTCGCTGCGATTGACTCACAGTTGGTGAGCAGTGAAGCTTGCAGTATCCCACACACATTGGGACCCCAGAGCTGGAAAGCTTGTGGACCAGGGAAAGGGCCTAGGCCAGGGGTCGGGAACCTATGGCTCGCAAGCCAGATGTGGCTCTTTGGATGGCTGCATCTGGCTTGCAGACAAATCTTTAAAAAAATAACGTTAAAAATATAAAACATTCTCATGTATTACAATCCATTCATTTCCTACCGCTCATGTTCATGGTTGTGGGTGGCTGGAGCCAATCACAGCTGTCCAACGGCACAACACCAAATTTTTATTGGATAATGCATAACACACGGGTTGTTGTATGGCTCTCACAGAATTACATTTTAAAATATGTGGTGTTCATGGCTCTCTCAGCCAAAAAGGTTCCCGACCCCTGGCCTAGGCATTGGGATGAGACTTCCTACCACTCCAGGTGTGCAACAGCAGGTAGGTCACTTGACTCCATTGAACCTTCAGTTTCCTTACCTGTAAGATGGGTGGAGGTGAGGGTTATGTGAGATCAAATGGCAAGTTGCCTATGGGACGTGCTCAGCGTGGGAACCTCCTTCAGGGGGCTGTTTTCCGTCTCTGCCCACATACCTGTTGCCTTGTTCCTCAACAGTTGGCTCTCCCTGTACCCACCCTGCCACCGTGAGCAACCCTTAACTCGACTTACATTTCCCTTCATCTTTAGGAACCTCAAAACTCACCGATGCCTCTGGCGCAGCAAAAGGCCTTTCTCTACCTGCAACAAGCATTGGCACATCTTAGTCATGTGAAGGGGAAAAGTTGTGTGGTGGGATTTTTGTTTTGTTTTGAGAGAGAAAGAGGGACAAACACAGGAAGAGAGAGAGACAAGAAGCATCAACTCCTAGCTGCGGCACTTTAGTTGTTCATTGATTGCTTTCCCATATATGCCTTGACTTGGGGGCTACAGCAGAGCGAGTGACCCCTTGCTGAAGCCAGTGACCTTTGGGCTCAAGCCAGCAACCATGGGGTTGTGCCTATGATCCCACACTCAAGTCAGCAGCCCCACGCTCAAGCTTTTGAGCCTGTGCTCAAGCCGGTGCCCTCAGGGTTTTGAACCTGGGTCCTCAGCATCCCAGGCTGTTGCTCTATCCACTGTGCAACTGCCTGGTCAGATGTGTGTTTGGGTTATTAAATAAACCGTTGGGAATCACTTTAATAATATACTGCAGTAGAAAGATCAAGTGAATTTTCTTAACACCAAGACCAGTTGAGCTTTTGAAGGTTTTTTTATATGTTTACCTTTAGTTTCTGATGCAGTTCTTACTCTGACTCCTCCACAGTGTGTCCCATTTTTATCCTGGTGAGGGATGTCCAGGCCCACTGCTCCCATAGAGTCACTGCCAGTGGTGCCAGCCTGTGTCTTTTCAGGTGTGGTGCTGCTATGTCTGGCTGGTCAGCCACTTTCTGCCATACCACTGGGCCCTGACACAACTATGCCATAATTTTGACTTTCTGGACAGACCATTTAGAGGCTGACAATGGTGCTCTTTTTCTTGCAAAGTCTGCCCAACAATAGGCCAGTAACTAAATTATTCAGTGGCCTTTGTCTGGCATGATTAAGAAGTAGAATGGGGCCCTGGCCAATTAGCTTAGTGTTTAGAGCATCGGCCTGGCCTATTAGAGGTTCTGGGTTTGATTCCTGGTCAGGGCACACAGGAGTAGTGACCATCTGCTTTCCCTCCCTCTCCCCCTTCTTTCCCTCTTCCCCTTTGTTGCTTTGAACATTGGCCCTGGTTGCTGAGGACATTTTGTTGGTCTGAGAATCAGCCTCAGGCGCTAAAAATAGCTTGGTTGATTTGCACATCAGCCCCAGTCAGGGGTTGCCAGGTGGATCCCAGTCTTGGTGCATCTCCCAGACCGTGATCTTGTCTCACTATCTCCCCTCACTTAAGGGAAAAAAAAAAAAAAAAAAGAAGTGGAATGGATACAGGAACAGATTGATGTTTCTGTTCCCTTCTCCCTTCTCTCTCTAAAATCAGTAAACATTAAAAAAAGAAGTGGGATGGACTTTAAAAAAATCAACTCCCCCCAAAAATTTGAGTTTAAAAAATCAACTCACAAATATCTGTCCTCACTTCCTCCTGGTTCATATATTTTAGGAAGGCAGTTTGGTCACTGAATGTGGCTTTTCCCAGAAAGGGTTTATCTCTAGGCCGTCTCCTGGGTAATGATCAGGTCATCATTCCTGGGTATGGTGTACCTTCTCCCTAACATCAAGTTCCAGCCCACTTGATCCCTGTGTCTTCCAGGGGCAGACTGACCAGAAGGGGGCCTTGGATTTAAGTTAATTCTGGATCAGCCCCTTAGGTTCTTTCTGGGACTGACTGGGCCTATGTCATGAAATCAATGACTACTTGGTGATTGAGTACCCTTCTGGCCCATATTGTTGCTGTAAATTTATAAAAATGCTTGTTCCATTCAAATCTGGCCCAAACAGGCCCTGGCCGGTTGGCTCAGTGGTAGAGCGTCGGCCTGGCTTGTGGAAGTCCCGGGTTCGATTCCCGGCCAGAGCACACAGGAGAGGCGCCCATCTGCTTCTCCACCCCTCCCCCTCTCCTTCCTCTCTGTCTCTCTCTTCCCCTCCCGCAGCCGAGGCTCCATTGGAGCAAAAGATGGCCCGAGCGCTGGGGATGGCTCCTTGGCTTCTGCCCCAGGCGCTATAGTGGCTCTGGTCGCGACAGAGCGACGCCCGGATGGGCAGCGCACATCGCCCCCTGGTGGGCGTGCCGGGTGGATCGGGTCGGGCACATGCCGGAGTCTGTCTGACTGCCTCCCCGTTTCCAGCTTCAGAAAAATAAAAAAATAAAAAAAATCTGACCCAAACAAAAGCTCTGGCTGTGAGTAGGTGTTGATGGAGGAAGTGAAGCTATACCTACTGAGATGGGACACACAATGATTTTAAGTCCTTGAAAGGAGTTAACCACTGGGGCCCGGGACCCAGGGAGGGAGGCCTCAGCCCCCAGGAGGTGGGGGGAAGGGAAAGGAGTGCAGTCCCAGTTCTCTCTCCTCTACATCCAACACTGCGTCCTGGCCAACCGCCTGCTCCGCCTGAACCCGGCAGCAGCTACAGCTGGCAATGTGACAGGTAGACCAATTCTGCTGTGTCTGATCCCATCAGTATCAGCTTCTGAATGTGGAGCCCACCCCTAGATGTTTATAAACTCATGGACCTGCACAACCTTGTCCTAATCTGGCTGATAACAAAATCACTCTGCTGCCCAGGCAGCCCTGGGTTATACCATGTATGGCAATGGAGGCTGTAACTACTCAGTGGCACTGCCCATATGGCTTAACCAAACCGGGGCAGCATTCCAAGTCAAGCTTAAATCCTGAACAGGAGTGTCCTGTGCCCCAGCAGTTCATGTGTTTGTGTGTGGGAAAGAATGAGTCATAATGTCTGTCCATGGGCGCACAAGAGCTGCTCCCAGGCCTTGTGATTATCGAAGATCAGCAAGTCACCCTGACCTCCCTGCGCGGGTCCTAATGGATGACTGATAGCCTTAGATGACTATATCCTGACTCTGGAATAAACCCTGATCATTCACGCCTGGGTGGCAGGCTGGCCTCAGAGCAACAAGACCAACCCGCTGCGGCTTAGTAGAGTCTTGTTCATCATAGCCTTATGAGTCAAAGTAAACAAATATGGTCCCAGCCTCTGTTAGATTAATCAGTGGCACACCCTGGCTGATTTCTCAGTTGGTTAGAGTAATGTCCAAAGTGCAGAGGTTGCCAGTTCAATCCCTGGTTGTTGGGTTTGGGTTCAGGGATCCTTTATATTCAGAGCCCCTTTAAAACTCAATCTCCCCCACCCAACTTCCCACTGCAGTGGTCGGCAAACCGCTGCTCTCCGGCCCATTGAGTGTGGCTCTTCCACAAAATACCACGTGCGGGCACTACCTAGATAAGGAATGTACCTACCTATATAGTTTAAGTTTAAAAAATTTGGCTCTCAAGAAATTTGAATTGTTGTTACTGTTGATATTTGGCTCTGTTGACTAATGAGTTTGCCGACCACTGCTGGGGCAACTGCTTTATTAAGCATCTCCCTCAATTTAAGCAATTCCCTCAACTTCCCCCTCAATTTAAGCAACTCCCCCCACCCTGGGAGGTTCTGAGAAATGCCCTTGGGACAAGGCCATCATGAGGAACCCGAGGATTGGGAAAGGGAGACAGTCTGTATCAAAGGCAACAAACCAACCTATGTTAATCTGAGCGTGTCCAGGTGTACCCAACCCCATGCCAGCAAATGCCTGCAGCAACCCCTATACCTACTGCTCCTTCCTGCAGCTCAGGGCCGAGACCCTTTGCTGTCTTAGTCCGCCAGCACCCAGGCATTATAAAAATAAATTTCCCTTTTGGAACATTGTATGTAGCCTTGTGTTTTCAGTTCAGCCCACAGTTTCTGCCTTTCACACTGGTCAGTTCCCAGACGGGAACAGCTTGATGTTCTTGTCTCTCTCCCTCTCTTGCTAAAATCAATAAATAAATTTTTTTAAAAAAAGATTAATCAGTGGCTGACTGAAAGGCATACTTGTGTGAAAATTAATCAGAAACCAGGAGGGGTGGATTCTCGGTAGAAACAGTATTCCATGTGGGGGGGGGGCGTCTCGTGCTGCTACAGGTCTTGCTGGGTGTGCCAAGAATGCATGATCCTGATAGTGGTTTACCTGGGCCATTTCTCAGGGTTGGGTTTGCAGCAAGCACCTTGAAGGATGAGGAAATGATTCCCCTTCCACAAAGAGCACACTTGCATACTGCCTGCTGTAATGTGGCAGGTCCCCCAAGCTCAGGGTCCCACTCTTGTAATGCAGTCCACCGCATGTGCAGGGCCCATTTGGACTCTGCTTTGTCTCCATGGGCAAGGGAAACCAACACAGATGCTGACGTTTATGTCGCTGGCTGCGAGTAATAAAGCCGTTTGTTTCTAACCCAGGAGTCTCAAGGTCTTGTCAACATTTGGAAACTGCTACAGGCTAACTTACTAGCTGATAAACAGAGTAAAATAAAACCCCAGACGTATCAGCTGGGTGGAGGCCAGCTGGGCTGTCAGCCCCTTAGCAACTCCCAAAGGATGGCTGTCAGGATTTTCTGATTATTAATTAGCATTCCAGAATGCCCAGGGTCAGCGCAGCACTTACATCTGTGGGAAAGGAAACCGAGGCCCTCCATATTGCATGATGCAGGTCTTCCATCGTAGGATGTGGTTAAATTCTAACGAAAACAGTCCACTGCAGGGATTATGGTGTTTATAGAGCCAGAGCACTCTGTTCATGTAAACTTCAGGAAAGAGACCAAATCAGGCCTTGAAGCAGTTGCTTTTCCAATGAGCCGTGTCAGTCCTCAGACATGTAGAAGTGTGGGACCCTCATGGAGGACTCTCCCTACGCTACTAAAGTTAGCGTCCAGGAATCTCTTCTAAATTGTAGTGATGTAAGTAAAAGCATCACAGCTGGAGTGACTATCTGAAAAATGTGTGCTGGTGAAAAGAAGCTGATCTAGTAGTGAATGATATCAGTATAGCAGACCAGTTGGGAACACAAGTCCCCTTTCCCTACAAAGCAAAAGGCCTTGCTTCTACCCTTAGGTAGATTTTTTTATTTTGACCTTTTAAAGGCAGAAATAATGAGGAAACAAGCAGGGGAGGGCAGTGCCATTAGGAGCAGGCAGGAACTGGGGAGGACAGACAGTCCCTGCCACCGTCAGCCATGAGAACTGAATGCCAGGGAACTAATATTTTCCAAAGAACAAGAATGGACATGCTCTTGTCCTGGGACCTTGCACCTATGTTTTTCCTTCAAGCATTTGTGTGCACCTTCGCAGCGTTAATCTGGCTTCCATTTGTACACCTGGGTCAGGTAGAGCAGGGCAATAAGGGATACTCTCTGCCACCAACAGACAGTGGTGAGAGACAGGCTCCCGAGTCCATTTTCCTCTTCTCCCTTTCAGTAATAAAAGTCCCCAGGTTGTAGTGGGTGTGTGCCTCCCCAGCTAGGAACTGTATTTCCCAGTCTCCCCTGCAGTGACCATGTGTCTAAATCCTGCCTCCAGGTAGGATTCTTAAAAGTAAATGCTGTGTTTGGCCTGACCTGTGGTGGCGCAGTTGATAAAGCGTCAACCAGGAAACGCTGAGGTTGCCGGTTCAAAACCCTGGGCTTCGGGTTCGATTCCTGGCCAGGGCACACAGGAGAAGCGCCCATTTGCTTCTCCACCCCTCCGCCGCACCTTCCTCTCTGTCTCTCTCTTCCCCTCCCGCAGCCAAGGCTCCATTGGAGCAAAAATGGCCTGGGCCCTGGGGATGGCTCTGTGGCCTCTGCCTCAGGCGCTAGAGTGGCTCTGGTCGCAACATGGCGACGCCCAGGATGGGCAGAGCATCGCCCCCTGGTGGGCAGAGCGTCGCCCCATGGTGGGCGCATGCGGGAGTCTGTCTGACTGTCTCTCCCTGTTTCCAGCTTCAGAAAAATGCAAAAGAAAATGCAAAAAACAAACAAACAAAAAAACAAAAAAACCCTGGGCTTGCCTGGTCAAGGCACATATGGGAGTTGATGCTTCCTGCTCCTCCCCCTTCTCTCTCTCTCTCTCTCTCTCCTCTCTATAATGAATAAATAAAATCTTAAAAAAAAAAAAAAAGTAAGTGCTGTGCTCTCCACTGGCTCTTCCCTTCCTGGGGAACCAATGGCGGGCGCCAGCCTGTCCAAGGACAACATCCTGGAGGGATGGGGGACAACCTGGGCAACCAACCAGATGGAAGGAGCCCAGGACCCGCACTCACCCACTTTGGACTCCCATCAGCTTAGGCTTTCATGGAAGAGAGAAATGAAGCTACTTTGTTCATTCAGCCTCTGTCTTAAGAGTCTTTGCAAAACCTGCCACATCTTAACTATAATACAGAAGTGATTAGAAGGGTGTCTGTGGGAGGACCAGTCTGTGGCCTCTCCAGACCTATTCAACCTTCTTTTTCTTTTCTTTCTTTTTTTTTGGGGGGGGGGTGCAAGAGAAAGAGACAAGAAAGAAGAGAGATGAGAAGCATCAACTCAGTTGTGGCACCTTAGTTGTTCATTGATTGCTTTCTCATATGTCCCTTGATCGGGGGGCTCCAGCCGAGCCAATGACCCCTTGCTCAAGCCAGCAACCTTGGGCTCAAGCCGGCGACCTTGGGCTTCAAGCCAACAACCTTTGGGCTCAAGCCAGCGACCATGGGGTCATGTCTGTGATCCCACACTCAAGCCAGGATCCCATGCTCAAGCTGGTGAGCCCTCACTCAAGCCAATGAGCCCATGCTCAAGCTGGAGACCTCAGGGTTTCAAACCTGGGTCCTCAGCATCCCAGGTCTATGCTCTATCCACTGCACCACTGCCTGGTCAGATTCTCCCCACAATTTTAGCACAGTAGTAGAGGGCTTCTTCATCTTTGGTCTGGAAGACTGCTCACACTGTTACTCCACAACCTTCTAGCCCAGTGTCCTTGGGCATGGATTTGTACCTTTTGAGGCTCAAATGCCTCAGCTATAATATGAAGATTCTATTGCCAATTTCGTGAGGAATCATGATACTATAGATGATAAAAATAAAACCTGACCAAAAATAAATAAATAGAACCTGACATTTATTGAGCACCTATTTACCTTGTACCAGGCAGGCTCTGTGCAAGACTATCTGCCTTAGAAAGTAAGTTGTCTACTTTACAGAGGAGGAAACCTAGGCCCAGAGTGGCTGACTTATGTGTCCACAGAGCAGGAAGAGGAAGAGCAAGTGTTCACCTGTAAGCAGACTGACCTCTGGAACCCGAACTTGTAGCTATTCTGTGCTTGCTCTAACCTGCCTTTGCACAGTGCTTGCATCAGATAACCTCACTCATTCACCAGATGATAGCAAGCACCAACTCAGAGTCTGCTGTTCCGGGTGCTGGGCAAAGCAGACCAGGTCCCCATACTAATTGAATTTATGATCTGCCAGGAGAGATAGCCATTTTCTCTGATATCCTGCATCCAGTTGTGGAAAAACCACAATTACAGGTATTTCACCTCTTCTCATTTAAAGAATAAAGATCTTTGCCTGACCAGGCGGTAGCACAGTGGATCGAGTGTCAGACTGGGACACAGAGGACCCAGGTTTGAAACCCTGAGGTTGCCAGCTTGAGGATGGGCTCATCCAGCTTGAGCAAGGCTCACCAGCTTGAGCGTGAGCTGGTTTGAGTGTGGGATCATAGACATGACCCTATGATTGCTGGCTTGAGCCCAAAGGTTGCTGCCTTGAAGCCCAAGGTCGCTGGCTTGAGCAAGGGGTCATTGGCTCAGCTGGAGGAACCCCCCCCCCCCCCAATCAAGGCACATATGAGAAAGCAATCAATGAACAACTAAGGAGCTGCAACAAAGAACTGATGCTTCTCGGCCTGACCTGTGGTGGCGCAGTGGATAAAGCGTCGACCTGGAAATGCTGAGGTCGCCATTTCAAAACCCTGGGCTTGCCTGGTCAAGGCACATATGGGAGTTGATGCTTCCAGCTCCTCCCCCGTCTCTCTCTCTCCCTCTCTAAAATGAATAAATAAATAAATAAAAATTAAAAAAAACAAACTGATGCTTCTCATCTCTCTCCCTTCCTGTCTGTCCCTGTCTCTGTTCATTTATAAGACAGTGCTTCCCATTCCTCCCCATTTTTCTTTTCCTCCATTCTCACTTCTAGTTTGATCTCCTTGCAGTACTTCAAATACACAAGCACGTTCCTGCCTCAGGACTTTTGCATTTGACATTTCCTCTGCCTAGAACACTCTTCCTTCATATGCTTGCATGGCTTATCGTTTCATCTTTGGATATTTATTTATTGAGAGAGAGAGGGACAGACAGGAAAGGAGAAAGATGAGAAGCATCAATTCTTCATTGTAGCACCTTAGTTGTTCATTGATTGCTTTGTCCTATGTGCCTACACCGGGGGTGGGGGGCTGCTCCAGATGAGCCAGTGATCTTGGGCTCAAGCCAGCGACTTTGGGCTTCAAGCCAGTGACCTTGGGCTTCAAGCCAGTGCTATCTTTGGGCTCAAGCCAGTGACCATGGGTCTTGTCTATGATCCCACACTCAAGCCAGCAACCCCGCGCTCAAGCCGATGAGCCTGAACTTGGGTACCATATTACTTTTTTAAAAATAGCTTTTATTGGGATATAAATTACATAAAACTCACCCCTTTCAAATGTACAATTCACTGATCTTTAATAACTTTTTTTTTTTTTAAGATTTAGATTTTATAGAGAGGATAGAGAGAAACAGCAATTGGGGGTTAGAGGGGAGCAGGAAGTATCGACTCAGTTGCTTCCCATATGTGCCTTTACTGGGCAAGCCCAGAGTTTAGAACCAGCGACTTCAGCATTCCAGGTTGATGCTTTATACACTGTGTCACCACAGGTCAGGCAATCTTTAATATGAACTTTACCAAGTGGTGCAAATGCCTCCACAAATCCGTTTTAGAACATTTCCCCTCCACACCCCAATATCCCTCCTATCCATGTACAGTTAATCCCCACTCCCACTCAGCTCCCAGCAACCACTAACCCACTCTCTAATTGCCTCTGTGAGCACGTCACATGAACGCTGTCGCACAGCAATCTCCTGTTCCTGGCTCCTCTCACCTAGCGTGATTCTGAGGTCCACTCTGATGTAGCATGTGTCAGTTCATCCTTTTTGTTGTATAGATATATCACACTTTACCTAGCCATTCACCAGTGGGCATTTTAGTTTCCAGGGTTGTTTTTTTATTTTTATTTTATACATTCTACTTTGTATCCCTATAGAATGTCAATTCTAGGAGGCTGGAAATTCTGTTCACCTCTGTACCCCCAGCACTTCAACTGTGCTGGACACATAGTAGGTACTCGATAAATATATGTTGCTAGAATGAATGAGAATAAATATAACTTCAGAGAGTGGTAAGCAAGGGCTCTGCTGGCCACCAAGCAGGGGAGAGGTGATAGACTGACAGGGCCGTGTGGAACTAGCAGTCAGGGCAGGCTTCTCTAAGGAATGGGCTTTGGAGCAGAGACCTGAGTGCACAAGGCTGATGACTCCACGTTCATCTCATCCCCAGGCCCCGGACACCTGCCGCTGCCTGCTCACTGCTGTGGGTAGGTACAGGCTGCCCAGCTGCTGGTGGCTGGGCTGGAGGGAGACTCACAAGGACACAGACTGACAGTGAAGGGAGCAGATGGCTCAGCCGCAGCTCCTCCCTCAGCCTGGCCTGGGCCCAGCTCAGTGGGGGAGGGAAGACTGCCTTCCACTGGCTGCCCCTTTTCTGAGCACCTTCCAGGGTGAGATGGAGGGGCCAGGCACAACCTCAGCCGAGCCACACTGCCAGGGTGTGAATCTCAGCTCCAGTCTGTTCACTTGCCCCTCAGTTTTCTTATATCTAAAATAAGGATAGTAACTGTATGCCCCCATGTATAAGATGCACCTTAATTTGGGGGCCCGAAATTTGGAGGAAAGAACGTATTACATAATGTTACTGAACTCAAGTTTTATTCACCATAAAATTCATACAACTCCTCATCACTGTCAAAACTCCCATCCATTAGCTTGTCCTCATCTGTGTCTGATGACGAATCACTTGTCTTCAACAATGAGTGCAAAAAAACAGGAAATGCAAGTAAAAAAATCTACAACCACTGTATAAGACACATCCAGTTTTTAGACCCCAAATTTTTCAAAAAAAGGTGCAACTTATAAATGGGGGAATATGGTACCCTTTATCTTTAAAAGCCAAAACATTGTTTCATGAACTGTTTCAGGCACAGGTCTAGGAAACTAATCCCTCCGATTCTTTCCTTGAAGAATCACATGGTACCTATCATTTACAGATGAGAAAATGGAGGCCCAGGGAGGTGAAGCAACCTTCTCCAGATCACCGCCCTGTTAAGTAGCACGCTGGGCTTCAGATTCAGCGGGCTGGTTGCAAGCTCATGCTCTTCACTCTTTTAGACTGGTTTTCATCAGGCACACACATCTGTGAAGCTCTGGGAACACTGCCTGGCACACAATAAGCACAGGGAGTGATAGCTTTCTCCTGGCACACCACGGGGAGCCACCTTCCCTCTTGTTACTTCAAAAAGCAGCCATCTGACCCTTTCTGGGGAGCTGATGACAATTCTAGCCCCTCCATAGAAATCTGCAACTGCCCACCCAACCACCAACCCCATCTTTGTAGCTCCACCTCCCTCGCCAAGACTGGAGTGGGGGCAGGATTTCTTTTGTCCTGCAAACTGTCCACCCTCCCCTTGGCCACAGAGGGAGAGGGAAAGTTGGGCGGTGCTGGGGAGGGGCCGAGTCGGAGCTGAGAACTCGGAACAAAGGTCCGGTGGGAAACCTCAGCATTCCCTGAGCGGGCAGGTCCTGCTCCTTCCCTCCACCCTCACTCCCGACACACCTCTCGCCACGTAAAGTTCGACCCATGGCAGGTGTGCTCTTGGGAGCAGACATCTTGAAGTTCAGGGGACATTCGCTGTGCCAATCCATCCTCCTCTCCTCTCGGCAGCCCTGGAGTGCAGCTCCGAGCAGCCAGGTGAGCGACCCCAAGTACAGTGTCTGTCAGAAGCAGCGGCAGCTAACCCTCAGGTAAATTACCCCTCAGTCGGTACACCCTGCCAGGGGTGGGGCAGGTGGGGAGGGGTTAGGAGGAAGTGTGGCAGAGTGGCATGCTTTTGACCCCAGAGCCTGACGGGCCTCAAGCTTAGGCTCTCACCTAGGAGGGCCCTGGGCCTGACTCTGGTACACTTCCAGTTAGCACAGCCTCAGCCCCGGCAGCTCTAGCAGCTCCAGCAACTCGGACATGGAGGCAGAAGTAAACGGTCTGCCCCTCTTAAGTGGGTGCCCTGGTGCGCCAGGGCAGAGGCCAGCCTGGAACCTGGGCAACTCCGTCACCAAGGAACCCTCCCCTCTCCCACCCCCACTGCCCGCAGCCCCGCTCTGCAGGCTCAGACACACGGAGGTTTTGCCCGGCAGGTCAAGCTCAAGCTGAAAAAGAGGAAGAAGGCTTCCCACTGAGCGGCATAGGCTTGGCTCATTACACCTCTCGGCCTCCTAATGGCTTCCTGGTTGCAGGTAGTGGTGACCAACCCCCACCCGTTCCCCAGCCTGGCCCGCCCCCTGCCGGGCAGTCGCGCAGCCACCAAGGAGAGGTCACCCGCACTGGGCCCACCAGTTTATTGTTTCTGAAACAGAGGCCACCTGCTAGGGGGTGGCCAGTGCAGATGGGGAGCTCAGCACCTGAGTGGGGGGCAGGAGGGTTTCAGGCTGGGGGGGGGCACCTGGACCAAGCAAGCAGGAACTGGCAGGTGGTTGGGAGATGAGCCTCCAGGAGCAGCAGTTAGAGAAGGGCCGGCCGCCCTCACCGTACCAGATGGAAGGTGAGCCAGTACATGAGCAGAGGCTGTGCCGCCGCCACAGCCATGGTCAGGTACATGCGCAGCTGGTTCCGTGCCCCACGCACTGGGACTCCCTCAGCCGCAGCCTCCGCCAGGATCTTCAGCCGCAGGGTCCGGATCTGGGGCCAGTAAAGGTGACCCCTGAGTCCCTTCGGCCAGGTAGGTAGCCTGGATACTTTCAGTCCCTGCCCCCTGCAGCTTCCACTTTCTCCCTCCCTCCCTCCCTCCACAGGGGCAGCAGGGCTCAAGTCTCTGCTTCTGGGGCTCCTTGGCTTCCCCCAAAGCTAACAGATGCTCCTCCCCAGGCCTTGTGAGAAAATGTGAGCGTTCAAACCCAGACAGCCCCCTAGTGAGGTGAGGAACGGCACTGCAATTTCCCAGAACGGGGTGGCCAGGCTAGGCTCTGCTTGCTGTTTTCCACTGTGTTGCCCAAATAATAATTTTTAACACAAGCCAGAATGCCTTTTTAAAAATCTTGTAAATAATGACATCTAAGTCAAAGTTTCTCTGATGGTTAGATGTGGCCCACCAGCCACCGGTTTGTCCCTCTGCTCCTCGCACTGAGTCCTCCAAGTGTCCTCAGGCGCAGTCATCATCAGCCCCATTTTACAAAAGAGGAAACTGAAGTTGAAAAGGAAGTGATCTGCGTGGGATCCAGCGAAGCTTTTGGGGTCAGATCCAGGCCTAGTGGATGCTAGTGCTCTGAACCAGTACCTCCACTAACGGACCTCAAACAAGCTACTTTGGGGGTGTTGAAACTTTTTTCATCCTAAAGGAAATTCTAGCAGGAAAGCCCACCATGTAAGGAAGAGCGAGGTGAGAGTCAGCGCCCACCCACTCTAGCAGTCTGGCTGGCCCCTCTTCTTTCAGGCCCCAGATCGCACACCCCCTCTTCCAGGAAGCCCTCCTGACCCCCAGGCTGCAGCACCCACTCCAGGGCTCCTCAGTTCAGCAATGTAGCTCTGGTCTAAACTTCCCACTTGACATCCTCTGCTTGGATGCCTCCAGGGGACCCCAATTCTGCCCAAGAGGCCTGTTTCCTCCACCTCATGCTCCCCAGCTCACCATGAACACAAAGATTGACACACAGCACCAGCCCAGCACCAGGTAGTAGCCAATCTTCCCGAAGAGCAGGCCCATGAGGACCCCGCCAATCATCCTGGGGGAAAGAGAGGAAGGCTGGTCTGAGGAAGAGGCCCTGGGCTAGGGCTGGTAGTGGGGGAGATGGTGGTACTCACCCGACGTATTTGTAGCCCAAGAAGGCCACCAGGTCGATAGTGGTGAGGTCGGTGTTGACAGTGACCAGGTAGAGGCTGAGTAGGATGGCCAGCACCTCCAGTGTCAGCCAGGCTAACGCCGAGCTGGCCTGCAACCCCAGGAGGTCTGGGGAGAACCTGCCAGCACCCAAACTGTCATTCAATTGCCCTGCTCAGATCCTCCCTAAACATCCAGTTGGGGACAGCCTGTGTTGGGTGGGGCTGGAGACCCAGCAGTGATGAAGATGGATTTGGGCCCTATCCTCATGGAAGCACCATTCCAGGAACGGCAGACCTGTCTTTGGCGACAGTCTGGACATGTCAAGGCTGGGACTGGGGAAGCACAGGGCAGGGGAGGTGCCTGACCGAGTGGGGAGGAGTGTCAGGGCTTCCCAGGGGAGGGGGCACCGGCACTGAAGCCTGAGTGTAAGGAGCTGCTTGGGAAAGAAGAACCTGGTCTCTGTCATATCCCCAGCTCCTTAAAACTTATTTAAGTGACAATTATTTTCAGTGCCACAAAGGAAATGAACAGGAGCCTATGAGCAAGATGTGGGTGCGTGACCAGCCTTGGGGGATGGGAAGGCTTCTCTGAGGAAGTGACACTGGAGTGGTGACATCTTGGGTGAGCAAGTGCTCAGCGGGTGATGATGTAGGGAAGAACAGACTCCTGGGCAAAGGGAACTGGATGTGCAAAGGCCCTGGGATGGCAGTGCCAGGTGCTCTGGAGGATAGAGGGGACCAGAGTGCAGAGGGACAGAGAAAGGCCTCACAGCGCAGTGTGGAGCTAAGGAGCTAAGACTTGGTCTGGGGACAGGGGGAACTATGGACAAGTTCTGAGCAGGGTGGGACATGGCCAGGCCTGCCTCTCAGACAAGACCTTCCTGACTGCTGCTGGAGTTGGGGTGCAGGGGATGTGTGGGCTCAAGGAAGCCGGTTAGAAGAGGGTGAGGAAGAAGCTGAGTCTGGTGGTGGAGGCCAAGAGAAAAGCTGGGTTTAGAGCATTACCACCTAGCACAGGGTGCCACAAGTGGGTGGGAAAGAGCGAGACGCTGACAGCTAGCTGTCTTGGGCCAAATGGGAGCACAGTGAGGCTCTTCTGAGAGGGGGGACCAAGAGACACTCCTGACTGTCTCTCAGCCCCCCAAGCCCCATGCCACTCCACCCACTCAATTCCTTTCTTACCTATCCTGGGTCCCCAGTGCCAGGCCAGCCACCAAGATGTAAGTGATGAAAGCCATAGCTGTGGGAGGCAGACACACAGACACAGGTCAGAGGAAAAGGCCTGTCCCGGGCCTCCAGGCGCCAAACCCCTGTTCTTCCATGCCCACCCAGAGGGAGGAGGGTGAAACCTGGAATGTAGAGGTCAGGAGCGTTGACGTCAAAGCGGGGGGCTACTGGTGTGTCCTGCTGGTACTGCACCTCCCAGTCCTGTGGGGACAGTGGGGGGAGCAGACTGACCCTAGAGCTGGGCTTCCTCCACCCTGCTTCCAGGCCCTCTCGGCGCAAATCACCCACCCTGCCGCTCATGCTTGCCCCACCAGCCTCTGACTCCGCCCCGACCAACCGCCCCCTCCTCAGAGGCTGTCTCCCTCTCAGGCCAAGGTCACCCCAGTAGGGTGGTACTCTGACCTGGTGCAGGTAGGGGAAAAAGAGAAGGCCCAGCTTTTTGCCCACGTACAGGGTGTCCACAGCGAAGTAATACTTGAGCTTGGTGACGGGAATGAAGCGGTCAATCTGGGAAAGCAGAGCTCCACATGAAGCCCTGGCCCTGTGGTCCCAGCCTTCCCCCTACTCCCACCAGCCCAGCCCACTCACGTTCTTATCCACCAGCTCCTTGCCCTGTGCAGCCAGGCTGCTCCCATAGGCCATGGCCATGTTGGACACAGGATCAGCCAGGAAGGCAGTCTGGGGCAAGGCAGAGGCTGGAGGGTAGCCCAGACCGCTGGACCCGCGCTGGGCCCCATAGCCCTGGCTCTGGGCCGAACTCGTGTCATCAAAAAGCTGGTGGGGGTCAGCCATACCCAGCTGGGACACAGGGATCCTCCGCTTCGAGGCTGCAGGGGGAGAGAGATGGAAACCTCATTTATTCTGTGAGTGCACTGTCTCCCACCCTGCCACTGTGGGGCACTCGTTTTCACGTCAGAAGGGTCAGCCAGTTAAGTGCATCTATCCAAATAACAAGGATGATGACGTTGATAGCTACTACATACTGGGGCCTACTGTGCACAGAATCCTGTACTAAGCTTTTCATAAACAAGGCCTCTGCCTGTATCCCTCTTCCCTCACTCAGCTCCGGCCACATGGGCCTCAATGCTCACTGAGCACACAGGCATGCCCCCAACTCAAGGCTGCTGCACTGGCTGTTCCTCTGCTTGAATGCTCTTCCCAGGATGCCCTCTTGGCTCACTGACCTGGAAGTCTTGGCTCAGTGCAGGCTTGCCCCACTCCTGCCTATAACTGTGCCTCCCATGGTGGCATTCCCCAGCCCCCTTTCCTGCTTGTTTTATATCCACAGAACTCAGCACCAGCTGAGATACTAGAAGTTTTACTTTTGTTTCTTGTCTGTCCACAAAAACGTGAGTCCTCAAATGTGGAGATCTTTTGATCATGGCTAATCCTGTACATAGCACTTAACAGAAACCAGATGAATGAATCAGTGGCCGACCCCATTTTACAGATGTGGAAACCAAGGCCCAGGCAGGCTAAATGACCTGTGCAAAGTGCCAAACTGAGTGAGTGAAGAGCAGGAGTCTAATCCAAGTTGTCTAGTATTACTATAATTCAACACCAACTGAGCACTAGTTACAAATCAGGCCATGTTCTAAACACCAAAAGTTAACTCATTTAATCCTCACAACAACCTCTTTGTGTCGATGCTATTACCACCCCTATTTTATAGATGGGAAAAGTGAGGCCCAAAGAAGTTCAGGCCCTTGCCCGAAGTCATACAGACAGTATGAGGCAGAGCCAGGGTTCAAGTTTTTAAAAAAGGTCCCTCTGGTTTCATGTTGGGGGTGGGGGTGTGGAGAGAAGGAAGGACTCTGTTGGTGGTCCAGGTGGGAGACCAGGATGAAGGGTGGGCTCAGAGGGGAAAGGGACAGGGGATTCTGGTTAGATTTTGGAGGCAAGAGGGCAAGGACTTGCTGGAGGTATGCTTAGTTGCGCTGGGGTGAGGAACAGAAAGGAGACAGGAATATGGAGAGGGCCCATTTGAACCCAGCACTCTGGCTCCAGGGTCAGGTACTCCTAATCAATAAGTGATATCGCTGCAGCCATATTAACTGAGCTCCTATGTGCCAGGCGCCACTGTGGTCACAGGAACAGGTGGTAGTTTTACAATGGGATGGGGTAGGAGTCAAATGACCCGCATCATGAATTTCTCTAGGTCTTTTTTTTGTTTTTTGTTTTTTTCTGAAGTTGGAAACAGGGAGGCAGTCAGACAGACTCCCGCATGCGCCCGACCGGGATCCACCGGCATGCCCACCAGGGGGTGATGCTCTGCCCATCTGGGGCGTTGCTCTGTTGCAACCAGAGCCACCCTAGCGCCTGAGGCAGAGGCCATAGAGCCATTCTCAGCGCCTGGGCCAACTTTGCTCCAATGGAGCCTTGGCTGCAGGAGGGGAAGAGAGAGAGAGAAAGGAGAGGGGGAGGGGTGAAGAAGCTGATGGGCGCTTCTCCTGTGTGCCCTGGCCGGGAATCGAACCCAGGACTCCTGCACGCCAGGCCAATGCTCTACCACTGAGCCAACCGGCCAGGGCCCAACTTTCTTTAAGTCATAATTCTGTCCTCTGTAGAATGAGGTTAACAGTCCAAGGCGAAGTGACGCTCATAAACTGCTCAGTCCCTGACCTGGCACCCACTATCAATTACGAGCCCCTCAGCTCTTTCTCTCAATTCTGTAGCTAAAAAAACAACTCAGGTGTCCTCAATCCCAAAGCACCAGTGGTCCTGGCCCACTTGTCCTCAAACTCCACTTCTCTTTTCCCTCCTCCATTTCTGGCCTGAAGAGTCACTTCCTGGGAGCTTTGCTGTGAGCCCTTCCTCCCTTCCTGTCACCCCCCTCAGCCAGTGGCATTTGGGGTCTTACTCCCCCCAGCCTCCTGACGGCTCTGCACCACCAGGCTGAGGCTGTTATTCCTCTCCCTCCAACTCTCAAGTCCTTGCAGCACTGGACGCACTGCCCCAGATGCCAAACTCCAGCTCTGCTCTCTTGGCTTCCAAGACACTGTACTGTCCTTTTCTCTGTCCTGTCTGAGCCCTACAAACACCGATCAAGCACCCCTCTGTGTTAGGCTCTGCTGCAGGCAGCAGTGATCAAAAAGACAAAAACTTCTGCCTTTATGGAGTCGATGATCTCCCAATCTGTCCCTCAATCAATCAGTGACTTATTTCCAGCTTCCTGAAATTGTGTGACCCAATTTTCCACCCTTGCCCTGTCTCCTGCCTCTCACCGCAGGCAATCTCATGCACACCCACAGCTTTCAGAATGACAATGTGCCTTGGGCTCTGTCTCTAGTCACCACTTCTCTTCTATAGCCAGACCCAGGTGGGCCACTTCCTGGCAATGCCCCCTGGCTGCACCAGGGGCCTGACCTCAGTCTCCAAACCCGATTGCTCTTCTGCCTGGCATCCAACCAACCAATCGCTAATTCTCGCCCACTATGTCTCAATGTTACCTCTCCTGTTCAGACTGTGTCATTTTACACCTGACTTAAACGGCTTCCTTCTGGGTCCTCCTGTCCATTCTCAGCCAGTGAGCACCTTCTCTCCAGTGGGCACCCAAAATAATTTTTTTTTTCTAGAGGCAGAGAGTCAGAGAGGCACAGACAGACAGGAAGGGAGAGAGATGAGAAGCATCACTTTTTCATTGTGGCACTTTAGTTGTTCATTGATTGCTTTCCCATATGTGCCTTGACCATGGGGCTACAGCAGACCAAGTAACCCCCTTGCTCAAGCCAGCAACCTTGGGTCCAAGCTGGTGAGCTTTGCTCAAACCAGATGAGCCTGTGCTCAAGCTGGCCACCTCGGGGTCTCGAACCTGGGTCCTCCGTGTCCCAGTCCAACGCTCTATCCACCGGCTTTTGAACATGCAAGCCATCACCCTGGAACACCTTCCCATGATTAACAACTGCCAATGTAGCACTCAGGCCTCAGCTCAAATGTTTCCTTCTCAGATAGACCTTCCTTACTCCTCAATATAAAGCACTAACCCCACCTTGTTCTATCTCATAATATCCAGTGGTTCTTTTTTCATCTTCTGAGCACGTACAATTGCTAGATATATATTCAGTTGTCTACTTGATCACTGGCCTCCAATGCTTTTCTCTCTCACCACAAATCCCCTTCTCTGGGCTAATTCCTCATTATCAGATGTGTCTCTTCCAGGAGGCTTCACTGACACCTCCATCCCAGTTATAAGCACTCTGCAAACGCTGCTGTTCTCATCTAGCCTGTTCTGTCTCAGACAGGAACATGTCTGGGCACTGCTGTATCTCCAGCATCGCCCACCACAGGGACAGCCAAGCACCTTATTGATGGTTGAAGGGAGGAATAGTGCATCGCACCGCCTCCCTCAAAACAGAGGCCTCCTCAACACATCCTGGTCACGTTCTCAATTCTTTTATGGTCCTAATTAGGCTCTAAATTACCTGACTGACTTGTTTGTTTTTAAGTTTAGTGTCTGTCTTCCCACTAAGCTCTGCGCTGTAAGTTAACAAGGCCCAGTGCTATCTTGGCTACACTACCAGGTACTCACATTCCAGCACAAAGTCGGGCACAAGGCAGCCGAGGCAAGATATGTTCAGTGAGATACCAGCACTCACGGAGATGAAGAGGAATTTAGATACAAATTCACAAAGACGGAAAAAAGGAGATTAAAAGCCCAATAAACAGAGGTTCAAATCTTAAATGAGGGATAACCGGCCCTCTTGGCTCACGTAATGCAATGAACGCTGTCCTAAGGCATGGGCGATAGCCCATGGCCACGGACCGGGAAGGGGCAAGCTGATCTCTTACTGCACATCAATGAAAGTCGCGCTTTTCTGCCCTTCATACAATATCCCGCCCAAAGTTATTTTCTTCAAAAATAATTCCCTAAAGAATCGACTCCAACGTGCCCCCACCCGAAGCTGGCATCCCTACGTGATGCACACCTCTAAGCTCCAGATCCCTGACTTCGTGACCTCTGACCTGCAGCGACCTCGCCACGTAACCGCCCTCCCGCTCCTCTGCCGACCACGTACGCCACTTACGCTGCCGGGGCGTCCCCGCCGCCGCCAAACCTGACGGGTGCATCCTAAGGCGCTGCCGCCGACGCCCCGGCCACAATTCGAAATGTGCCCGCCGGGCTCCCGTAGCCACGTCCTACCGGCGACGCGACAACCAATGGGCGTTGCGATCTTTCAGAGGCTGCGCCCTCTCGTGGAGGCTTGGAGGAATTGGCAGTGAGTAAGAGACTAGGGTTGCAGGCCAGTGACGTAAGGCGAGTCAAACCCCGAGCGGCAGGAGGGCGGGGCAGGGAACAATCCTAGGAGTAGACGGTGTCGTGCACGATGGGAAATATAGGTGTTGAGCGAAGAGGCTGATGGGAAATGGAGTTTTCTATGGACAGATGGTCTAGAGACAGATTCTGGGAGCAAGCGGGAGCCAGGGAAGGGTGTGGAGCAGGGAAGGAAAAATCCATTTCTGTCCCTGGGGGCTAAGCGGAATGGTTCGTGTCCTGACCCTTATACAATTTTGGCAGGCCTTGAACGTTTAAAGTGAGAAAAGGACACTCCGCAAGTTAGGTGGGAAGAACCAAGGTGTCGCTGTCTTGGAAGGTATCTTTAGACATTTTCCCACAATATCATGAAAATGATTTGCTTTGCGACCTGTCTTTCCCAGCCCTCCAAAAACATGCTACATCCTCCAGCAACTCATACTACACTTAGGCATACCTGCAAGTGAGAAGCCCTGAGAATTAGGCTTCTTTAGTCTCTTCTCTCTTTGTCCCTCAGTCTCCCATGTATCTCACTCGGTCTCCTCCTTTCCCTCCCCCTCCGCTTCCCCTTTTCTGTCCCTCACTCTCCTTCACTTATCCCAGGCAAAGATAATGGTAGAAGTGACTTCTGGGCAGTGATAGCACTCCGGAAGGATGTCAGCAAATGCCTCCGTCACTGTGGCTTTCCCTTTCTTCCTCTGAGACATTGTCTTTTCTGGGAACCTTGAGGATTATTCTGGTCTCTAGTTATGAGGACTGGTTTAGTTGCAGGCTTTCTTTGTGAGGTGCCCCCATTCCTCTTCCGCACCTCTGGTTTAGGATCTGCCCCTTGGGCGCCACCACCATTTTCTCATCCTCAGCTTTCTCTCTTTTCTAAATTCTTCTGTGAATATGTTTTTATTAGTAAAGCAAGTACGTACTTTGGCTTTACATGAGTCACACATTACCAGGGTTTTTTGTGTATGCTTTTTTTTTTGTATTTTTCTGAAGCAAGAAGTGGGGAGGCAGAGACAGACTTCCACATGTGCCCAACCAGGATCCACCAGGCAAGCCCACTAGGGGCCATTGCTTCTTTGCAACCAGAGCTATTCTAGCACCTCAATGGAAGCCACGGAGCCATCCTCAGCACCCAGGCCGACTTTGCTCCAATGGAGCCTTGGCTGCAGGAGGGAAGACAGAGATAGAGAGAAAGGAAAGAGGGAGGGGTGGAAAAGCAGATGGGTGCTTCTCCTGTGTGCCCTGGCTGGGAATCAAACCTAGGACTTCCACATGCCGAGCGAACTGGCCAGGGCCTCCAGGTTTTTTGTTTGTTTGGTTTTTAAAGATGTTATTTATTGATTTTAGAGAGAGGAAAGAGAGAGAGAGAGAAAGGGGCTGGGGAAGAGCAGGAAGCACCAACTCATAGTTGCTTCTCGTATGTGCCTTGACTCAACAAGCCCAGGGTTTCAAACTGGTGACCTCAGCACTCCAGGTCCACACTTAACCACTGTGCCACCACAGGTCAGGCACATCTTACCAGTTTTGTGACTACTTGTTGGGCAAACAAGTGTGTTAGGCTTGCTCGCTTGTACTTTGCCTGATTGGTGCATGAGCACAGGGCAGCACTACCTGTTTATAGCCTATGTAAGGCTTTAGGTGCTTGCCTTGTGGGCGGCAGATTGTATATTGCACATTGCCTGCCGCCACTGGGAGGGGCCATTTTTGGCTACTGTTTGCCAGAGAAGGTTTTTTTCCCATCTGTTTGATCGTCAGCCCTGGCAGAGAGGAGCAGCTTTCCCTGCCTGCTTGCTCGTCTGCTGTTGCAAGGCTCTAATAAACAGAACGGGCCACAGTTTTCCGGCTCCACAGTTCCTTTACCGTTTGCCCGAATTCAATGTGAATCTGCATGGCCACAACCACTGGCTTTGCACTACTCCATTAAAAAAAAAATTTTTTTTTAAGATTTTATTTATTGATTTTACAGAGAGAGGAGAGAGAAGGGCAGGGAGCGAGAAGTATCAACTCATACCTGCTTCACTTTAATTGCAAATTGCTTCCTTGTCATATGTGCCTTGACTAGGCAAGCCCAGGACTTCAAATCAGCAACCTCAGCATTCCAGGTCAAGGATTTATCCACTGTGCCACCACAGGTCAGGCCTTTTTTTAAAATTTTATTTATTCATTTTTTTTCCATTTTTCTCCCAGTTTCTATTTTTAAAAATATTTTATTGATTTTTAGAGAGAGGGAGAGAGAGAGAGAGAGAGAGAGAGAAGGGGGAGGAGCAGGAAGCATCAACTCCCATATGTGCCTTGACCAGGCAAGCCCAAGGTTTCGAACCGGCAACCTCAGTGTTCCAGGTCGACGCTTTATCCCACTGCGCCACCACAGGTCAGGCTATTTATTCATTTTTATTGGAGAGAGAGAGAGAGAGAGAGAAGGAGAGAGAGAAAGAGAGAAGAGGGGAGGAGCAGGAACCATCAACTCCCATATGTGCCTTGACCAGGCAAGCCCAGGGTTTCGAACCGGCGACCTCAGCATTCCAGGTCGACACTTTATCCACTGCGCCACCACAGGTCAGGGCTTTTTTTTTTTTTTTTTTTTAACAGAGACAGAGTCAGAGAGAGGGATAGATAGGGACAGACAGACAGGAACGGAGAGAGATGAGAAGCATCAATCATCAGTTTTTCATTGCAACACCTTAGTTGTTCATTGATTGCTTTCTCATTTACTCCTTTAATGGAGGTATGGATCTGTGGTTCTGCTTGTAAAAGAAACCTTGGCTTGTCTGATCTGTGGTGGTGCAGTGGATAAAGTGTCGACCTGGAATGCTGAGGTTGCTGGTTGGAAACCCTGGGCTTGCCAGGTCAAGACATATGAGATGCAATCAATGAACAACTAAAGTGAAGCAACTATGAGTAGATACTTCTCACTCCCCCACCCTCTGTCTGTAAAATCCATAACTAAAAATCTAAGAAAGAAAGAAAGAAAGAAAGAAAGAAAGAAAGAAAGAGAGAGAGAAAGAAAGAACGAACAGCTCTGGCTCTCTGGCTGGTGGCTCAGTGGATAGAGTGTTGGCTGGGCCTATAGAGGTCCCGGGTTCGATTCCTGGTGAGGGCACACGGGAGAAGTGACCATCTGCTTCTCTTCCCCTCCCTCTCCCTCTTCTCTCCCGCTTCCCCTCCTGCAGCCAGTGGCTGGATTGGTTTGAACGTGGCCCCAGGAGCTGAGGAAAGCTCTGTTGGTCCCAGGCCCAGTCAGCCTCAGGCGCTAAATACAGCTCAGCACTGGAGCAACGCCTCAGATAGGGTGCTGAGTGGATCCCGGTCGGGTGGATCCTGGTCGAGGAGCATGTTGGAGTCTGCCTCACTGTCTCCCTCCAATCACCTAAAATAAATAAATAAATAAATAAATAATAAATGGAAAGGAAAAAAAGAAACCTTGGCTCATTTCTATTTATCCTTCATGTCTCACCTCAGATATCTCCTTCCTATAGAAGCTCTCTCCGGATCTCCCAAAAGCTGTGGCCGTTGGTCCTCTGGGCCACACAGTCCTTTAGGCATCTGCCATCCCATCCCTGGTCACTCTGCCTATGCTTCTGTCTGGACTGTCACTCTTTTGCCCCCTGAGGGCAGTTTCCAGAACTGTTTTTGGTCAGTGCTGTGTCACCAACATCACCCAGCAAAGCGCCCGGCACAAAGTGGACACTGAGCAAGCAAAGATCGGTGGAGATCTAAAGATCCCCGCTCTGTCCGTGAGGGCCCCTGTGGTGTCCTTCTTTGTGGATTAGGCCTCGCTCCCGGCGGACGCAACCCCACTCCAGAGCTCATGACTTGGCGAGTGGAAGGAGGACTGGATGTCAATTTGTCCCCTTGTCCCCTCAGCCACGCACCCTGATGCAGAGCACAACTTCGCAGTGGTGCGCGATGGCCTGGAGGACTTGGGGCGCGACTCCCCGGTCCGCAAGCGGAAAAGAGAGTTTAGATTCTCTCTGACCTGAGTGAGGAGTCGGCCTGGGAGGCAGCGAGGTTAGGGATGGAAGGAAAGGCAGAATGCCCCACTCTTTCTATCCCATTAGTCTCCTGGGCCCCGGAGCGCTGGGCACCACCCTCTCGGTATTAACACCTGGCGGTGGGCGTGCCTCAGTTTCCCGGAGGCGGGGCGCTTCTCTTCCCCCACTCCTCCCCTGTTTTCTTTGGTTCCTCTTTGGGGCGGTGGTGGCCGCAGCCCGAGCACTCCCGGAACTGAAGCTGGGCGCCCGGCCGTGGGGAGGCGGGGGCCACGTCAGCTGGGCGGTGGGACTAGGCCGGGAGCCGGCGGGGAGCGGGCGGCGGGCGCCATGCGGCGTGGCGCGCTCTTAGCCGGTGCGCTGGCCGCCTACGCCGCGTACCTGGGGCTGGGCGCGCTGCTGGTGGCGCGGCTGGAGCGGCCCCACGAGGCTCGGCTCCGCGCGGAGCTGGAAATGCTGCGAGAGCAGCTCTTGCGGAGCAGCCCGTGCGTGACTGCCCCCGCCCTGGACGCCTTCGTGGAGCGGGTGCTAGCTGCCGGCAGGCTGGGGCGCGCTGTGCTTGCCAACGCATCGGGCCCCGCCAACACCTCGGACCCCGCCTGGGACTTTGCCTCTGCTCTCTTCTTCGCCAGCACCCTGGTCACCACCGTGGGTACGTGAAATGAGCGCCGCCCCAACCTCCAAGGCATTGAGGAGCCGGGACCCTCACCTCGTCCCTGTCCCCAGGGACACCCGGGAGCCCTCAACATATACCCTTATCCCAGGGATCACCCTAGTCTGCTCTTGGCCTCCGATCCCCTCAGAACCCCTCAATGAGAACCCAGGACCCACAGTTGTGGGATCCACCCTCCTCGGGAAGCCCCCATCTAAACCTTTCCAGTCAGCAGGAAATTCCCCAGCTCCCTCGGGGACTGAGGGCCGCACTCAGAGTACCTTCCATCTGGGACTTTATTCCTCTGCCTTAACCCTCTTGGAGACCTGGGTCTGTCCAGGCTCCTGGGCCTAGGACTACCCTCAGAGGCCTCCAGTGAGGACATGGGACCTGGAGGCCTGAGAACCTTATCCTCTCTGGACCGGGACCTCAGCCACCAAGTACTTCTGCCCTTCTGTCTGGGCTCAGAAGGCCACCTCCTCCAACAGTGTCTCCTGACACTCCATATATGCCTTCCTGGATGCACCTTGGGAAGCCCTACCCCAGTCTCCTCCTAACCCTGGTGCCCAGCGAGAACCCTGAATCTCCAGACCCTCTCAGAGTGCCATCACTACAGACCTTACTGTCAGTAGAGATCCCTCAGACAGGACCTGGGGTCTCTCTCTGAGATGTCCACTCCTCTGGATCTAGACCACTCCCCTACAAGGGCCCCTGCCCTTCTCCACCCTCAGACTCCCCAGCAGGTAAGCCCTGACTCCAGGCACAGGACCCCTCTCCACATGCCCCACTCCATCTTGACATCTCCTCTGTATTGGGGAGCCCTCAATGCAGGGTTTTCTTCCAACAGAGACACTTTGGTTCTCTCTGAACCTGGAACTTCCATTTCAGCAGCCCCCAACTGTGGATGTATGAGAGAAACCCACCATGAAGGGAGCTAGACCACCTTCCAATCCCCCCAGCCAGGCCTCCCACCCCTTCAATCCCAAAACTGGCTCCAGCAAAATCTCTATTATTTTCCAAACTGGGGACTCCCCATGAAGGTTTCTTTGAGCCTAAGAACTCCTAGTTGAGACTTTCACTACTCTCTGGACGCTGACACCCCTCAGCAGGAGCCGCAGAACCACTGAACCTCCTATCAGGGACCCCAGCACCTTCCACACACTTGTTGGGAGCAGAATCCCCACTCCAGCACACACACAATACTAGCCCAGGGACTCTGCTCTCTGCTCTCTGCACCTGCTACCCCACTACCCCTGCCCTGAGGCCCCGCCCACCCCACCTAGATTTCCCAAGAAAGGGAATCTCCTGGGCACCTGGAACCCCTCCAATCTCTAGACCCACCGCTGGGACCTCCCTCCCCTCTTGACCCCAACACTGCTTCAGCCTGCTTTGGACCCAAAATTCATCCCCATCAAGGATGCTCCAAGCCCCCTGCACCGCAGAGCCCCCTCCTCAGTGTCCACTCAAGACCATTACTGCCTGGCCTGTGGTGGCGCAGTGGAGAAAGTGTTGACCTGGAATGCCGGGTCACCGGTGTGAAACCCTGGGCTTGCCTGGTCAAGGCACATATGGGAGTTGATGCTTCCTGCTTCCTGCTCTTCCCTTTCTCTCTCTCTCTCTCTCTCTCTCTCTCTCTCTCTCTCTCTCTCTCTCCTCTCTAAAACTGAATAAATAAAGTCTTTAAAAACAAACAAATAAAGTCTTTCTTTAAAAAAAGGCCATTACTACTTTCCACCCTTGACACACTCAGCTGGGACTTGAGACACCTACCCCTCCCCTTTAGCATTGTCTACTCATTATGTCCATCAGGCATTCTTGGGCTCAAAACCCACCTCTGCCTGAGAATTCCTCCCAATCTCATTTGTGATCCAGAAATGCCCCCATTAATGCCTGTCTCCTTGCCTCTGGACGCAGGACATCAGCCTCTAACCAGAATCCATTTCAAACCAGGACACTGGTCTTTCCTCAGCTCCCCTTCTCTGAAACCACCCCCTCAGGTGAGACTAACCTCCTCCCTCCAGTCCTACCGTGGGAATCCCTTCCCACATCAGCACCCAACAGGCGTGGGAAATCCCTGTTACCAGGCTCTGCTGGTCCTGCCACATACCCTCCCTAAAACTTTTTCTTCCTTTCTTTGCTTCGAATTTGGACAGGGGTGGGGGTGGAGGTGGTGACTGGGGCAGGCCTGGTCCAGACCCCTAACCCCTCCTTCCTGCCTGCAGTAGCAGCAGGTGGCCTTTGCTTTTGGTGCCCGTTTATGTGGACCAGCAAAGCAAGGCTGTGGGCAGCAGGGCTGGATGCTCCTCTCACACTCTGTTCCACTGGCTGGGCCTGCCCAACCTGCTCTTAGGCTTCACTGGGTCGCATAAGTGTCTTATCAAATCATCTCCCAGATCCTGGCTTCTGAGAAGTCATCCCTGGCAGGACAGTGAGGAAGCCAAACTCAAGGCAGGCACAGCCTGGGTTTGGATCCGTGCTCAGTGGCTGTTCAGCTCTAGGCTTCAGTGTCCTCCCTCATCTGAAATGGCGATAGTAACACTCCCCATTTCGCACTAATAGTAAAACCTGGGAAAAGACTTGCCACATACAGGCTTTAACTCAATCAGCACAACAATCTTGTGAGGCAGTTACTACTAATGGCCCAATTTTTTTAGCAACAGAAACTGAGCCCCAGAGAGGTTGGAGAACTTGCCCAAGGCCACAGGAAGAAATGTGTAGAGTGGAAATTTGAAACAATGCCTTCAGACCTCAAACTTCCATGGTTTTTTTTGTTTGTTTTTTTAATACAGAGACAGAGAGTCAGAGAGAAGGATAGATAGGGACAGACAGGAACAGAGAGAGATGAGAAGCATCAATTATTAATTTTTCATTGGGACATCTTAGTTGTTCATTGATTGCTTTCTCATATGTGCCTTGACCGTGGGGCATAGCAGACTGAGTGACCCCTTGCTCGAGCCAGCGACCCTGGGTCCAAGCTGGTTAGCTTTGCTCAATAGGTGACCTCGGGGTCTCGAACCTGGGTCCTCCGCCTCCCAGTCCGACGCTTTATCCACTGCGCCACCACCTGGTCAGGCAGACTTCCATGTTTTTAACCAATATACTACACTGCCTCTTAGGCCTGCATAAAGAAGAGTGATGTGTATATATTGTAAGAGAAAAATTACTTGGACACTTATTAAAAATAGTAAGATATTGCAATAGGGGAGAGAGACTGAACTCAACTCAGTATAACAAAGACAGCTGGAGATGGAGAGCCGAGAGCAGAGTGTAAGGGATCAGTGGATGGGAAATCACTAAGAGGAGACTTGTAGGGGGTTCTTTTTTTTTTTTTAAATAAGATTTTTCTTTTTTTTTTTATTTTATTTTATTTTAATTTATTCATTTTTAGAGAGGAGAGAGAGAGAGGGAGAGAGAGTGACAGAGAGGGAGAGAGAGGAGAGAGGAGCTGGAAGCATCAACTCCCATATGTGCCCTGACCAGGCAAGCCCAGGGCTTCGAACCGGGGACCTCAGCATTTCCAGGTCGACGCCCCATCCACTGCGCCTCCACAGGTTGTTTACTGGCTTAATGAGATTGTCACGAAAGGCAGGCCAAGGCCTCAGCTCTCAAGGGTGGAAGGTGAGGAATGTGATCAGGTATCAGGAGTGGGGGGATTCTCCCTAAACTGACTTAGGATTCTTGCTAAAACTGGGCTAAGGCAAGAAGAGGGCTCAGAGGAGCCTGTCTGAAGTTTGGTCAGGAGGGAGTCTTCGGCAGTTTGAAGGGCTGGGGATAATAACGGAGGTTTTCTGAGCCTCGGTTTTCATTGTTATTGGTGGGAAAACCTGGAGCTCTGAATATATCTGAGAAAAGGAAAACCAAACAACTTTCTGAGCAGCCTCTCCCACAGCTGCCCTGGTCTTGTCATAGACCCAGGTCCTCTGAGGAAGGACGACCTGAGGCTTAGAGTTGATCCAGGTAGCCTTGCTGCAGTTGAGGCCAGAGATGGAGGAGTCAGCAAACTGGAAGGGAGCATGACCGTCACAGTAACTCCTTTTATGCCATGCTAGGAGCTATGTCCTGTCTCCTGGTAGATTATTGCTATTACCTTTGAGGAAGGCATTGTTGAGCCCATTTTGCAGGACTCTGAGGAAACAGACTCAAAGAGGAAAACCACTTGACCAAGGTCATGCAGAGAATAAATGGCAAAAAGCTGGTTTGGACTTTGCTCTTTGAAGTAGCAAGTTGAAACTCACAGCCCTTACTCTGTCCCCCCCTTTATTTTATTCAGGGTGGGGAAAGGTGCCTGGGTGAGAGGATGGGAAGATGAGAGGGTGGGAGAGAGAAAGAGAAAGAAGGGGGAGGGGAGAGAGAGGAAGCACACGGACACCCCATTCTATTCTAACTCTGATTTTTCTGTTTATAAGGATGTTGTGTTTTTGCAAACCTGTCATTTCAGCCAGGCTGCTGGGGTTTCTCCATCAAAATCCTACTATTGGCCCTGGCTCAGTGGACAGAGCATCAGCCTGGCATATGGATGTCCTGGGTTCGATTCCTGTTCAGGGCACACAGGAGATTCAACCATATGCCTCTCTTTCCCTCCCTCTACCCCTTCTCTCCCTCTTCCCCTCCTGCAGCCAGTGGCTCAGTTGGCTTGAATATGGCCCCGGGTACTGAGGATTGCTTGGTTGGTCTGAGGATGCCAGCCTCAGGTAGTAAAAATAGCTTGGTACTTGAGCATTGGCCCCAGATGGGGTTGCCAGGTGGATACTGGATGGGGCACATGTGGGAGTCTACCTCACTATCTCCCCTCCTCTCACCTAAATAAAAATAAAAATCCGCCTGACCTGTGGTGGCGCAGTGGATAAAGCGTCGACCTGGAAATGCTGAGGTCGCTGGTTCGAAACCCTGAGCTTGCCTGGTCAAGGCACATATGGGAGTTGATGCTTCCAGCTCCTCCCCTCTTTTCTCTCTCTCTGTCTCTGTCTCTGTCTCTCTCCTCTCTAAAAATGAATAAATAAATAAAAATCCTTGTATTAATGAGGTTTGGAGCCATAAATGATAAACCTTGAATAACAGTTGTTAATAAGCTGGAAATTTATTTCTTGCTCACATTCAGTATAGTTAGTCCAAGACCAGAGTGGTGCTGCATGGTCAGAGCATCTTGTGTTCCTCCATAGCTCTTCTGTGTACGGTTTCCATTCCCATGGTCACCTCGTGGTCCAGGGTGGCTGCTTAACTTCAGCCTTCCTGTTTGTGTTCCAGCCAGCAGGAAGGGAGAGGAAAGAAGGGAGAGGCCCTCTCTTTAAGGACACTTATTGGAAGTTGTTTGCCTCTTTCATGTATACCTCATTGGCCACAAATTATTCCAGTCATGCTTAGCTGCAAGGCAGGAGGGAATGTCTTTATTTCAGGTGGCCATGTGTTCAGCAAAAATTAGAGTTCTTTTTATTTTATTTTATTTTTAGAGAGCAAGAGAGAGACAGACAGGGACAGAGAGACAGGAAGGGAGAGAGCTGAGAAACATCAACTTGTAGTAGCATCACCTTAGTTGTTCATTGATTGCTTTCTCATGTGTGCCTTGACTGAGGGGCTCCAGCCAAGCCAGTGACCCGATGCTCAAGCCAGCGACCTTGGGCTCAAGCCAGTGACCATGGGGTCATGTCTATGATCCCATGATCAAGCTGGTGAGCCCACAGTCAAGCTGGAGACCTTGGAGTTTTGAACCTGGGTCCTCAGCATCCCAGGCTGATGCTCTATCCATTATGCCACCACCTGGTCAGGCCCCAATTTTTATTTTTTTTTTACAGAGACAGAGAGAGTCAGAGAGAGGGATAGATAGGGACAGACAGACAGGAACGGAGAGAGATGAGCATCAGTCATTAGTTTTTTGTTGCGACACCTTCGTTGTTCAGTGATTGCTTTCTCATATGTGCCTTGACTGTGGCCAGTGACCTTGGGCTCAAGCTGGTGAGCCTTGGTCAAACCAGATGAGCCTGCGCTCAAGCCGGCAACCTCGGGGTCTCGAACCTGGGTCCTCTGCATCCCAGTCCGATGCTCTATCCCAGGGGTCGGGAACCTTTTTGGCTGAGAGAGCCATGAATGCCACATATTTTAAGGTGTTTATTTTTTTAAATTTTTATTTATTTATTTATTCATTTTAGGGGGGGAGAGAGAGAGAAAGAGAGAGAGAGAGAAGGAGGAGGAGCAGGAAGCATCAACTCCCATATGTGCCTTGACCAGGCAAGCCAGGGTTTTGAACCTGCAACCTCAGTGTTTCCAGGTTGACGCTTTATCCACTGTGCCACCACAGGTCAGGCGAATGCCACATATTTTAAAGTGTAATTCTGTGAGAGCCATAGAACGACCCGTGTACGTTACGCATTATCCAATAAAAACTTGGTGTTGTCCCAGAGGACAGCTGTGATTGGCTCCAGCCACCCGCAACCATGAACATGAGCAGTAGGAAATGAATCGATTGTAATACATGAGAATGTTTTATATTTTTAATGTTATTTTTTTTTATGAAAGATTTGTCTGCGAGCCAGATGCCGCCATCAAAAGAGCCACATCTGGCTCACGAGCCATAGGTTCCCGAACCCTGCTCTATCTACTGAGCCACCGCCTGGTCAGGCCCCACATGTTTTGATATCAGGGCTGGATCTGCAGTCTTCTGGACAAAACATTTTAATGTCAGCATAAACCAGGCCCTTTATCACCCCTATCATATCTCTGACCTCTGGTTTGATTTATTTGGGAAATAATTTTTTTTTTTTTTTTTTTTACAGAGACAGAGAGTGAGTCAGAGAGAGGGATAGATAGGGACAGACAGACAGGAACGAAGAGATGAGAAGCATCAATCATTAGTTTTTCATTGCGCGTTGCAACACCTTAGTTGCAACCTTAGTTGTTCACTGATTGCTTTCTCATATGTGCCTTGACCATGGGCCTTCAGCAGACCAAGTAATCCCTTGCTCGAGCCAGCAACCTTGGGTTCATGCTGGTGGGCTTTTGCTCAAACGAGATGAGCCTGCGCTCAAGCTAGCGACCTCGTGGTCTCGAACCCGGGTCCTCTGCATCCCAGTTCGACGCTCTATCCACTGCGCCACCGCCTGGTCAGGCAAAATAAAGAAATTTTAAATTACACATTGCCACAGTGAGCCAGTCCCATCTACACCTGAATTCCCCTGTATTGTGATTTTTTATTTGCAGAATTCACACCCATACTGACCTTTCTGTGTTCTCACCGCCCTCCAGGAGCTCCATGGGGCTTGTCACACCCATTTTAGAATACAGGAAGCCAGACTGGAGCCTGCACCCTTCATTTATTATTTTGATTATTGACTGAGTGCCTGCTCTATGCCAGCTACCAGGATGATAGCAGTGAACAAAACTGAAGCCCCTCCCCTCCTGGAGATGGTACCCAAATGGGGGAGACAGATAGTAGGCAAATAACTAAACCATGTAATTTGCTAGAAGGTGTTACGTGCTATGAAAACAAACGAACAAACAAAAAAGTTGTATAAGCATTTAAAATAAGGTGGTCGGCCTGACCTGTGGTGGCGCAGTGGATAAAGCGTCGACCTGGAAATGCTGAGGTCGCCGGTTCAAGACCCTGGACTTGCCTGGTCAAGGCACATATGGGAGTTGATGCTTCTAGCTCCCCCTTCTTCTCTCTCTCTGTCTCTCCCTCTCCTCTCTAAAATGAATAAATAAAAAATTTAAAAAAATAAAATAAAATAAGGTGGTCAAAGAAGGCCTCACTGAGAAGATGATATTTGAACAAAGACCTAAAGGAAGGGGAAAGGGAACCTTGTGGATATCTGAGGGAAGGGTATTCCATGGGGAAAGGAAATCCAGTGCAAAGGCCCTGGGGTCAGAGTATACTTCCCTGCTGGATTGTGTGGAGCCTCATGGGTCATGATGAGGACTTTGTTCTTTCACTTGAGCAGGATGGAGCCAGAAGAGGACTCTGAGCAAGGGAGGGACATGACTTAAAATGGGTGTTCACAGCACCCTCTGGCTATGAGGGGGGAACAGACTGTGGGGCAAGAGTGGGGGGAGAAGGGAGGCCAAGGAGGAGAATGCTGGGTTAGATAGGATCAAGGTCAGGCATAGGGCTGGGGTGGGGTGGGATGGGGTGAAGTGGGTGGGTTTAGGATCTATTTGAAATTTGAAACAATCGGATTCACTGGCAGGTAGAAGGTGGGTGTAAGTGATAAGGGAATCAAGGGTGAGCCCCAGTGCCAGAAAAATAGAGGTGCCATCACCAGAGATGAGAGAATGGGGGTCAGGTTTAAGGAGGAAATTAGGTCTTGGTTTAGCGTGGCCACAGGACCCCAAGTAGGGGTGCCAAGTGGGCAGAAGGATTTCCCCATCACTTCTACAGGCTACGGGTACACGACGCCACTGACTGATGCGGGCAAGGCCTTTTCCATCGCCTTTGCACTCCTGGGCGTGCCAGCCACCATGCTGCTCCTCACTGTCTCAGCCCAGCACCTGTCACTGCTGCTGACCCATGCACCCCTGTCCTGGCTGAACATGCGCTGGGGCTGGGACTCCCGGCAGGTGGCCCATTGGCACCTGGTAGTTCTGCTGGGAATTGTGGTGACCATCTGCTTCCTGGTACCAGCCGCGATCTTTGCCCACCTTGAGGAGTCCTGGAGCTTCCTGGATGCCTTCTACTTCTGCTTCATCTCTCTGTCCACCATTGGCCTGGGTGATTATGTGCCTGGGGAAGCCCCCGGCCAGCCCTACCGGGCCCTCTACAAGGTGCTGGTCACAGGTAAGTGGGGTGGCTGACTCGGAACCACAGGCAGGGATGGCCTTGTCCTGGAAGGCCTGAGGGGAACCTGGTCTGTCCAAAATGGGAGTTAAGGGTCACAGCCCCACTCTGGGGGAGGGTGTCCGGTAGCCCCTTGGGCCTTCCTTGGGTCTGATTCCACCCATGGCCACTCTGCCTGGGGTCTGATTCCACCCCTGATCTCTGCAGCCTACCTCTTCCTGGGCTTGGTCGCCATGGTTCTAGTGCTGCAGACTGTTCGCCATGTGTCTGACCTTCACGGCCTCACAGAGCTCATCCTGCTGCCCAGTCCATGCCCTGCCAGCTTCAATGAGGATGAGGATGATCAGGTGGACATTCTGGGCCCCCAGTCAGAATCACAGCAGCAACTCACCACTGGCTCCCACACCAACTATGCCTCCATCCCCAGGTAGCTGGGGCAGGCACCGAAGGCTGGATGGACTTGGCCAGAAGCTGAGGGGCCACATGATGGGAGCTGCCATACTAGACTGTCCTGGGCACATGCCAGTGCTCATAAGGGCACTGCCACCAACTGTCCATCCTTTTATGAACCTGTACTGGGCTCCACCAGCATCTGCATTGCCTTGTTCTCCTGGCCCTCTCTCATCTCCCCCACATTCTGTGCCTCTGGCCTTTCTCACCATCTGTCTTTCCCTCTTATCATGTCTTTGTTACTCTTTTATTCCATCTGCTTCTCTCAGCAACTCACCATCTATGTTTCTACAGTCTCTAGACTTAGACCTCATTTCATGGACTAATATCAACTGGTAACTACACCTTGGACAAGTGAAAGACCTCTCTGAGTCTTGATTTCCTCATCTGTTAAGAGGAAAGAACAGAGGCAGATTTAATGGTGGGTACACCGGGCACATGCCCGGGGCCCCAACCCATGAAGGGCCCCACAAAACCCCAATTTTATACTTCTTTCTAATGTAAAGGGCCTAGTATTTTCTTCTGCACCTGGGGCCTCAACTGACCTTAATTGCCTCTGGGAAAGAATCATATATTCTTTCATTCTAAACTCCCTCTTCTATGCTGAGCAGTGCTAGGGACACTATAGTGGTCAGGGTGGCTGATCCCCACTCTCATGGGTTCACAGTCTAGTGAGGTAGACAGACCTGTCTTCACACAATGAGCCCAGCACCAGCTGGACTTCAGCGGGGGAGACAGAGTGGGCAGAGAGTCAATAGTGTGATGGAGAAAACATGGGGAATGTACCCAATCCAGATGGGAAGGTCAAGGAGGACTTCCTGGAGGAAGAAGGGCCAACAGGAGGAGGTACAGGTGGACAGATGCTCAGGAAGCCAAGTGGACAGGCCGTAGGCTGTATAGACATGGAGGAGGGACAAGGCCAGGGAAAGGCCCAAAGGATGGTCAACTGCCCTTGAGATAGGGATCTCGGAGAAAGAACAGGTTTGAGGGGAGAGGCTGAGGCTAATTTGGAACATAGTCAGTATGAGGAGCTAAAGACACAGAGGAAGGTATCAGGAAGTCACAGAACCCCCAAGGCCGGAGCTCAGGGTGGTTGAGGCTGGAGATAGATGTGGGTACCAAGGACTTGAGGGTGGGTATGGCAGCACTAGATGAGAGTGAAGAGATCAGCCTTAGGGTATTTATACAGTTATGTCAGTAAGATAAGATTTAGGCAGCAATTAACAGAATCCAGACTGGCACTAGGTGAAACAATGAGATAATTGTATATTGTACATCACTAGTGTTGGGGACAGCTCTAGGCATGATACAGTCACAGTTCCATGAGTATGTTGTGATCACAGGTTCGTCCCTTCTGCTCTGCCATACTCAGCTGAAGGTTTGGTTTCCACATGGGCTCCCGTTGTGGCCCCAAAATGGCTGCTGCAGGTTCAGGCATCACAACCATATTACAATTTTTAGTGCAAGAAGAGAGGGGCATCTTTTCCCATGTCTCTGGAAGCAAGAAAACCGTTTCCCAAAGCCCCCAAGCAGACATCCTCTTCCATCTCATTGGCCAAAATTGGCTCACATGCCCATCCTGAACCAATTACTGGCCTGAACTTGGATTTCTCAGGATTGTCTCTGTTCCCCGGAACTGAAGCTGGGTAAGCTTTTGGCTTGGAGGATGGTGAATACTTGACTGAAACGGCTTCTACACTGCTCACAAAAATTAGGGAATATTTTATCGCTTCATATTTTGAAATATCCCCTAATTTCCGTGAGCAGTATATTAGAAGTGCAGAAGAGTGGGAGGATGAGTGGATATTGATTAATCAATCAGGGCCATCATGTACAATTATGCAGGTTGGGACTCATAAGAGATGGCTCCTGGCAGAATGGACACAAATAGGGGCTGAAGGTCAAGGCTAAATATGCCAAAAGGGGGCTTCTTTTTATTTTATTTTAAAATTTTTATTTGTTGATTTTAAAGAAAGAGGAAGTGAGAGAGAGACAGAAACATTCATTGATCTGTTTCTCTATATGCCCTGACTGGGAATTGAACCAGCAACCTCTGCGTATCAGGATGATGCTCTAGCCAACCAAGCTATCTGGCCAGGGTGAAAGGGGGCTTCTTTTTCTAAATAATGTAAAGACCCCATATGGTGAGCAGTGACCCTTCCACCAACATTCTCATACCAGAAAGAAGATTTTACAAAGGAAACAAAAAGCAGTTCTAGAGAGGAGTATAGAAACCAGGAGAATGACCCTGGCCGGTTGGCTCAGTGGTAGAGCGTCAGCCTGGTGTGCGGAAGTCCTGGTTCCATTCCCGTCCAGGGCACACAGGAGAAGCGCCCATCTACTTCTCCACCCCTCCCCCTCTCCTTCCTCTCTGTCTCTCTCTTCTCCTCCCGCAGCCGAGGCTCCATTGGAGCAAAGATGGCCCGGCGCTGGGGATGGCTCCTTGGCCTCTGCCCCAGGCGCTAGAGTGGCTCTGGTCACAACAGAGCAACGCCCCAGAGGGGCAGAGCATCGCCCCCTGGTGGGCGTGCCAGGTGGATCCCGGTCAAACGCATGCGGGAGTCTGTCTGACTATCTCTCCCGTTTCCAGCTTCAGAAAAATACAACAAAACAAAACAAAAAACCCCAGGAGAATGGAGAGTATAGGTCAACAATGAGAATATTTTAGGGAGGGAGAAGTCAATATTGTCAAATAGTGCTAAAAAAGCACATGAAATTCTTTTAATAACAGTAATAGAAAATACTCAGGATTTACTCTGAGCCAGGCAGTGCTCCACGCCCTTGATGCATAATAACTTATTTTCTCCTCTCAGCAACTTGTTGGGTACCTTCTCACCACAGTTTACAGCTGAGGAAAGAAGGCCCAGAGAGATTAAATAATTTGCCCAAGGTCACACAGGAAGTGCAACACTGGGATTTGAGCAAGGTTTGGTCACCTTGGATCACTGGAGCTCAGAAACAGCTGTTGAGCTCTTTCTTGACTTCCGAGTAGGCTGTCTCCTCACCACGGTCACTGTCGACCTTGCTGCTCAAGTCAGCTGACTGAGGAGGCAGTTTCTCCTGTCTTGAGGGAAGTGCCTATTCTGACTTCTGCTTATCCCTTCTCCTTCCAAAGTCTTCCAGAAAAGTTTTCTGTTCAGTTGAAAACATTAAAAAAAAGTGATTGCTAAAAATTCAAAAGGTACAAAGGAGTGTACAGTGGAAAGTCAGTCTTTCTCCAGCACTCGGGCCTGATTTATCAGGTCTCCTTCCAGGCAAATACCAGCAATATACATTTATATGTATGTCATTTTCTTTTACCCTACACAAGTGGTACCTGGTATGGTGAGGTGGTTACCATCACAAACTCTGGAGGCAGAGTCCCTGGATATAAATATGGCTCTGTTACTCCCAATCACAACAGGAGATTTCACCTCCCTGTGCCTGGGTTTGTCAATCTGTGAAGTGGGAGGATAACAGCACCTACCTCATGGACTTGTTAGAGAATTAAGCAACTGAATATCTGTAAAGCTCCTAGAATACTAATTGAATATAAAAGTTGGCTAATCATTGTCATCATTTCTGCACTTTGCTTTTTTATATTATATTTTAAGGCTGGTAGCCCTGGCCATGTAGATTCGCAATGAACTGTGGAGCCAGAGGATGGTGGGCCATTCCAATTTATTGGTGGCTTACAAAGACAGGCAAGCCAAAAGCGGAAAGAAAAGAGAAAAATACAAAGGGAAAGAAAAACCTGCTTTTGCAGTGGAGGGCAAGGATGGTGCGGGGGTAGGGGGTAGGGGGTGGGGGGACGGGTACAGGACTCGACAGGATGGGACACACACCTAATTGCTCCTTTCCCTGGCAGGGCGGGGCTAGATCTGATCTCATTGTCCCCTGAGGGGAAGCACTTATTCTTAGAATAGAGCTGCCCTGTGTTCTGCACTAATTGCACAAAAAGCTTGTAGTCAGTAAACCTGTGAGCAAGCCTAACAGCCATTTTCCTCACATACATGTTATATATAAGCACATAATTTTATATATACTTTTTCTATATTACTCTCATTTGCACCTTGTTTTTTTCACCAACCCGGTGTAGTTCATAGATCATTCCAGAGACACACAAGTAGGTCTTCTATCCTTTTTAATGTCTGCAGGGCCTCCTCTAGGACACACATCCTATAAATTATTCCAATGTCTCCTTAATAGACATATGGGTGGTTGGCAGTCTCTGGCATAAAGGATGCTGAAGGGTGCACTTTGGGCATCATGGGGTAACAGAGGAACCTCCTGATTTCTGAGCAGGGGCGCCCTGACCTCAGTTTCTCTGATACTCTGGAATCTAGAGGGGATGAGGTACACCGTGGCAGTTTCTCCTCTTGGATGAAGTCACTCTTTCTTGGACCTTGCAGTGGCTGGAGGTGGGGAGCCTAGACATCCATCAGCTGTTCATTTACATATAATAACCTATTGTGTATTGGACAGAATTGGGAACAACAGTGACAGAGAAAGCCGTAGGCCCTGTCATCTGGAGTCTGTGATTCTGTGGGAGACAAAGACCAATTCCCAGAGGGTCATGTCTCAGCTGGTCGGGGGAGGGATGGGGCTGGTCTAGTAACCCAAAGCTCCCAGGGAAGGAAAGTGTTCAGCCATTGACAAAGGAGAGAAAAGTGTTTTAGGAGGTGATACAGCATGTGTAGTCTGGAGGAGAGCATGCCTGACCCAGAAATTCAAGGTGCCTCATGTGACTAGGCTGTGGGCTACACAGGTCTATAGGGAGAAAAGAGATGAGCTGGATAGGAAGGCCAACAGGCATGAGGTTATGCAGGACTCTGGAAACCAATTTTGGAGATTTCCCTGAGGTCCTAGAGAGTTAAGGAAGGTTTGAGAGTACTGGTTCCCAACGTGTGGTCCCAGACCATTAGTACAGCATCACCTGTGAGGAAGACCAGTTTACCACCCCAAATGTGCCTTTTAGGATCCTGATTATTTCAAGCTGGTTATTTTTAAGAAACAAAAGATAGAGAGAGGGGGCCTATTTATCCTAGAACTATTATTATAGGTAACTATAGTTTGAGGTTTTTATTTTTTTGATAAGTATAGTTTAAGATGAACCAGGTGTGATACACAGGGAGGAACCCAGAAAGGCTTATTTGATCAAAGTCCTCTCTGTGTCCTTTTATTAAACATTGCTTGGCAAACATTTATTTATCAAACATTTGCTTTCCCACCTCCATGTGAATTGGCTTCCTGCCTTTTAAGTCCCAAACCATTATCCTCACACTTCTCCTTAGCTCCAGAATGGCATATAAACCTCAACAGCCCAAAGCCGTTTTGGAGTTCCTGTCTTATGGTACCCCCACATGTACATCTGTAATAAACTTGTGACAATTTCTCCTGTTAATCTGCCTCATATTAATTTGATCATTACTCTAACCAGAAGAATTTAGAAAGGTGGGAGGAAATTTTGTCTTCAACCACACCTGGAAGCTTGAAGTATAAATTTTTGAGCCCCACCTCAGATCTGTTGAGTCAAACACTCTGGGGGTGGATCCCAATGATCTGTTTTAACAAGCTTTTCTGGTGAGTCTAATATGTGTAGTGTAAAGGGAGTTTTCTAGTTTATCAAAAAGTTATGGTCTAGGTTGCTCGTTGGATCCCTGGTCAGGACACACAGGAACAGCTTGATGTTCCTGTTTCTCTGCCAGTAGGAATATGCTATGAAAATATGCAGAGTTAGAATAACAATTAGAGACAGCGAGGTGCCCTAGGGCAAAAGCCCTGAGTGGACAAGAATCCAGGGGCCTCTCTGACCCTGTACTGGAAACAGCAAAACAGCAGGATGAGATTCAGCAACAGAAAATTGTTCAGGCTCTCAGAAGAGAGATTAGAAAATCAGGATATTCCTTGTCCTTTACTTCACCCTGAAAACTTCTTCTATCTGCTTCCTTGACTTATTTGTACTGGCTAATGAATATCTGAGTTTTGGGCAAACCAGTGTGTTTCAAGTGTGAAACAAGTGAGTTAAGTTTGCTTGCTTGTATTTTGCATTGGCACAGGGCAGCGCCGCCGTGTGTGTGTGTGGGGGGGGGAGGTCTGGGAAAGGCTATGGGTGCTTGCCCTCAGGGCAGCAGTTGCAAATTGTGGATTGCCTGCCTGCTTGAGAGGGGCCATTCTTTGGTATTGTTTGCTGGAGAGGGGTCTTTTTTCCACCAGCCTATTTGAGCTGGGGAGTTCAGAGGGAGAGAGAGAGAGAGAGAGAGAGAGAGAGAGAGCAAGCTGAGGGGCTTGGGAGCCCAGATTTCAGCCTGGCCTGTTTGGCTGGGGAGTGCTTAGGCTGGCTGGTGGGGACCTGTAAGTTGGGTGAGTCTGGAATGCTGAGGGGCTTGGGAGCCCTGCCTGTTTGCTCAGCTGCTGTTATGAGACTTTAATAAACGGAATGGCCCACCATTTTCTGGCTCCACTGTTCCTTTATCATCTGCCCAAATCCAATGGGAACCTGCATCTGCATGGCGACGGCCCCTGGCTTTACACTGAGTAAGGCTGGGGACAGGGCTTCAGTCCTTCGGTCTGCTGACTGGGGCTTTTGCCTCCCCTCAGCCCCTCGGAGCATTCTATCTGGTCTCCCAGTAGTTCACTGTCACCATGACAAGTGGCATCCCATGTGAAGAATCAGATGAAACGACCTCCCAAAGCCTGGCAAAGGAAAAGGACGTCCATTCATCCTGTTTGGTAAGGGACACAAGCAGGGGAATAGCCCTTGAATGCTTGCAGCAAGGTCACTTTTAGGGATCAGGTCAGGGGATTTCCCCTTCCCCTAAGCAGCTGAGTCTCAAGTTACAGCTATGGGGGACTCCTTTAAGCTGCAGGGTGTCGGATTGGAGAAGGGAGGGAAGAGAGAGATGGGGAAGGGGGAGGGGAAGAGAAGCAGATAGTCAAGTCCCAAGTGTGCACTAACCAGAATCGAACCCGGATGTTCACAGCGGGGAGGGGGGCTCAATCTGTTAAGCCAACCGGCCAGGGGCCAAACTTTTTATTTATTTATTTATTTTAGAAGGGAGAGAGAAGAAAGGAAAGGAAAGGAAAGGAAAGGAAAGGAAAGGAAAGGAAAGGAAAGGAAGCAAAGAAAAGAAAGAAAGAAAAGAAAGAGGGGTAGCAGCAGGAAGCATCAACTCCCATTTGTGCCTTGACCAGACAAGTGCAGGGTTTCAAACTGGCGACCGCAGCGTTCCAGGTCCATGCTTTATCCACTGCGCCACCACAGGTCAGGCAACCTTTTTTTAGGTGTATAATTTTTAATTATTTATTTTATTTATTCATTTCAGAGGAGAGAGAGAGAGAGAGAGAGAGTGTATGGAGGAGCAGGAAGCATCAACTCCCATATGTGCCTTGACCAGGCAAGCCCAGGGTTTCGAACCAGCGACCTCAGCATTTCCAGGTCGACGCTTTATCCACTGCGCCACCACAGGTCAGGCTAGGTGTATAATTTTTATATAAAAGTTATGATTGAGTAGAAGGACATGTGGGTATCACAAATTTTATCTCCAGTACCCTCTGCCAGCCAGGCCCCGCGTGCTGGGGCGTTGAGCATCACCCTCGCGCGGGACTGGCGAGCCTCTGGAAAGGCCAGAGTCCGTTGCGGGAGGGCGGGCGGCCATTTTGAGGACCGGCAAGAGGGGCGGGACTGGAGCCACCTAGTACGGTTGGCCCGTTTTACCTAAGTGACAGGTACCGCGGGGCGGGGAGGAAAGGGAGGTGCCTGGTGCCGCCATCCCAGGTTGGGATTCGGGCGGAGGGGGAGGAAAGGAGGGAGAGGCAGGGGACGGGAGGAGGGTGGAGGGACCCGGCGGAGAAAGGGCGGGCGAGAAGCAGTGAGACACTAAAAGATGCGATGAGTAGAGGCGGGGCTAGAAGAGGCCGGGCGTAGAGCCCGAGGTTGTCGGGCATGGAAAGGGGATGTCGAGGGCATGAGGAAAGGGAGTGGGACGAAAATACGTTGCGGTTCGGCAAGAACATAAGGTTCTAGAGGTGCTGACCTACAAGTAGTCTTGGCGTGGAATGAGGAGACGGGTGGAGGGCGAGGAGAGAGCGAAAGGCAAAGAGAGGGTGTCTAAGGGGCGGGGCCATAGGAGGCGGCGGGGCGAGGAGCTGGCCCGGGAAGAACAGCTTGGCAAAGACTAGGGAAACGAGGCGTCGATAAGGTACCGTACAAGGAGGAGAAGCAGATGGGAAGCGATTTCTAAGCGAGAAACAGGCGGGGACAGGAGAAGGGGGCGGGGACAAGAGCAAGGCCCGGGCGGGGTGTGGAGAAGATCCGAGACCGGGAGAGGGGCGGGGCCGGGTGCCGGGTGCTGCACGCAGGCAGTCCCGGAGCGGGGAGAAAGGGGCGGTGCGAAGGGAATCCGGCCGGCGGGGCGAGAAGTGGGGGCGGGGCGGGGTACCTGTGCGCGTGCAGGTGCGAGATCAGGAGTGGCCGGAGTGGGGCAAAATAGGTGGGGCGCAGCCAAAGCGAGGAACTGAAACCGAGACCCGGTGAAGAGCAGAGGAGGGATGCAGAGCAAAGAACAAGGAAGGGTAGGGCAAGGTTAAGGGGCAAGACGGGAAATCGGAGCGAAACCAGGAGCAGGGGCGTAGCCGGGAGCAACGGTAAAGCGGAGGTGGGATTCCATATAGGAACAGATGTAGGAACTGGGGCAAGAGTGATGAGGTATGGAGCAGAAGCAGAGCCCAGAGCAAGAGCAGTTTTGGAGGCAGAAGTCCTAGCAGAGGCGAGGCCAGGAGAAGGAGCAGGACCAAAGCGCAGAAGGCGGACCCGAAGCGCAGTCTTGCCGAGGAATGTTGACCCCCCTATTCTCTAGATTTGAGCTGTGCTGCGCGCTGCCCCGCAATGAACCCTGCTGGCCCTGCGTGGCCGAGACTCCGGGTCCAGTGGGCGCTATGGTCACTGCTGGCGGTGCTGTTGTCACCGTGGAGGCTGTGGGCTGTCGAGGATAACAAGGGGTGCACCTGGCTCGTTGTTCTGAACAAGTTTGAGGCGGTAGGCAAGGACCAAGGGAGTGCCCGCTTCATTGACCAAAAGCCCATAGACACAGTGGACAGCTTCTTCAGCCTTCTGGTAGACGCACCCGTTGACGCAGATGAGGTGAGGGGCCTGGGCCAGGCGAAAGGGAAAAGTCCTGAACCTGTACTCCACTGAGCCTAGGACATTTGTCCAACCTCTCCTTGCAGAAATTCATGGCCTTCCCTTACTACCTGAAGATCAACTACTCTTGCAAGGGAGAGGTGAGTGAGTGCAGCTGGAGGAGGCTCATTCTGGGTGAACCTCAGTTTCTCCATCTCTAACATTTTAATAGTGGTGGCACCACCAGACCCTTGGGGCCTTCAAGGGTTCACAAAGATTGCCAGTGTCCCACCAGGCACATAGTATGTTTTTAAGTAAGCTTTTATAACTTTTGCCACTTAAAAAATTGAGATAGAATTCATATACATACCATAAAATTCATAATTAAAGTGTACAATTAAATAGTTTTAGTGTATCCACAAAATTGTGCAACCAATACCACTATCTTAACTCTAGAACATTTTTATTACCTCAAAAAGAAACCACAAACCTTCCTCACCCCTCCAGGACCTGGAGACCGCTAATCTACTTTTGGTCCCTATGAATTTGCTTAATCTGGACATTTCATGTAAATGGAATCATACAATATGTAGCTTTTTGTTTCTGGCTTCTTTCACTTATCATGTTTTCAAGTCTCATCTGTGTTATAGTATCAGTGTTTTCTTTTTATGGATGAATAATATTCAACTATATATGTTACATTTTGTTTATTCATTAGTTTATAGACATTTGGGTTATTTCCACTTTAATGGCTATTGTGAATAATGCTGCTATTAACATCTCTGTACAGATTTTTGTATAAACATGTTGGGCAAATAAGTTTGTAAAATCTGTATTTTCTGGTTTTGCTCACTTTTATTGTTAAAAATGGCTGCTGTCCAGGTAAAAGGGCTAATTACCTTCCTGCTTGGGAAGGCCCATTGTTATGCTAATGTTTACTTGAAGGGAGTTTCTGCCCCCACCACTGAGAGGTATGGGAGAGTTTCTTTTTCTCTCCTCCCTGATCCCTTGCCCTCCATGGGAAAAGGAGGTTTCTGCTTTTCCCTTGGCTTTTCTTGTGGCTTGCCTGTCTTGGTGAGACACCAATAAACAGAATGGCCCACCATCCTCTGACTCTGCGGTTTCTTTACCTTCTGCCCGAATCAGTGAGAACCTGCATGTGAGTGGCCACGATGGCGGCCCCTGGCCATACAAGCATTTTTCAGTTCTTTGGTATCTTAGAAATTGAATTACTTGATTATGTATTAGTTAACTATATACTTAGTGTGTGTGTGTGTGTGTGTGTGTATATATATATCAATAGTTAGTACTGTACTTCTAAGGAACTGCCATACTGTTTTTCAAAGCAACTGTACTACTTTACATTCCAATCAGCAATCTATAAGGGTTCCAGTGTCTCTTCATTCTCACCAGCACTTGTCATTTTTCATCTTTTTTATTATAGCCATTCTAGTGTGTGTGAAATGGTATTTCATTGTTTTAGTTTGCATATTCCTTATAAATAATGATATTGAACATCTTTTCATGTTCTCATTAGCCATTTAATCTATCTTTGGAGAAGTATCTATTCAGATCTTTTACCCATTAAAAAACTGAATTGTCTCTTTTTTCTTTCTTTTTTTTTTTCATTGTTTTACAGAGACAGAGTCAGAGAGAGGGATAGATAGGGACAGACAGACAGGAACGGAGAGATGAGAAACATCAGTCATTAGTTTTTCGTTGTGCATTGCGACACCTTAGTTGTTCATTGATTGCTTTCTCATATGTGCCTTGACCGTGGGCCTTCAGCAGACCAAGTAACCGCTTGCTTGAGCCAGCGACCTTGGGTCCAAGCTGGTGAATTTTTGCTCAAACCAGATGAGCCCACGCTCAAGCTGGCGACCTCGGGGTCTTGAACCTGGGTCTTCCGCATCCCAGTCCGACGTTCTATCCACTGCGCTACCGCCTGGTCAGGCTCTTTTTTATTTCTTAAGTGAGAAGTGGGGAGGCAGAGAGACAGGCTCCCGCATGCACCCTGACCAGGATCCACCTGGCAAGCCCACGATGGGGCAATGCTCTGCCCAAACCACCAGAGCCATTCTCAGTGCCCAGGGCCAACTTGCTCCAATGGAGCCATGGTTGCCAGAGGAAAAGAGAGAGATAAAGAGAGAGAACAAAAGGGGGGAGGGGTGAAGAAGCAGATGATTGCTTCTCCTGTGTGCCTTGAACCAGAATGTCCAACCTGGAACATCTACACACTTGGCCAACACTTTACCACTGAGGCAGCCAGCCAGGGCCAGGTTGTCTTTTTTTTTTTTTTTTTTTTTGTATTTTTCCGAAGCTGGAAATGGGGAGAGACAGTCAGACAGACTCCCGCATGAGGGAGGGGAAGAGAGAGACAGAGAGGAAGGGGGGGGGGTGGAGAAGCAAATGGGCGCTTCTCCTATGTGCCCTGGCCGGGAATCGAACCCGGGTCCCCCACACGCCAGGTTGACGCTCTACCGCTGAGCCAACCGGCCAGGGCCCAGGTTGTCTTTTTTTAAAAATTGATTTTAGAGAGGAAAGGAAAGAGAGAGAGAGAGAGAGAGATAAAGAGAGAAACATCAATTTGTTGTTCCATGTGTTGTGCACTCATTGGTTGATTCTTGTATGTGACCTGATGGGGATCAAACCTGCAACCTTGCTTGTGGGTATACACTCTAACCTCCTGAGGTACCTGGCCAGGGTTAAACATTGTGTTTTGTTTTTGTTTTTTTTTATTGTTGTATTGTAAAATTTTAAATATATTTTGAGACTAGCTCCTTATCAGATATATAATTTGTAAATATTTTGTCACTTTCCATTGGTTGTCTTCACTTTCTTGACGGTATCCTCTGAAGCACAAAAATTTTATGTTTATTGAGATATAACTTAATACCATAAAATAACACCAAAGTGTTAAATTTCAGTGAAGTCCAATATATCAGTTTTTTGTTTTTGTTATTTGTGCTTTTGGTGTTGTGTTATTTAAGGCTTTGCCTAACCAGAGTTCATGAAGATTTATCCCTGTGTTTTTTTCTAAGAGATTTTTTTTAGTTTCTGCTTTTATGTTTAGGTCTTTGAAACATTATGAATTAATTTTTGTACATGGTCTAAGGTAGAGTCCAACTTTGACATGTGAATACCTAGTTCTCCCAGTACCATTTGTTGAAAATACCATTCTTTACCCTCATTGAAATGTCTGCCCCCTTGTCAAAAATTAGTTGAGCATTCTGGCCTGTGGTGGTACAGTAGATAGAACTTGGACCAGGAATGCGGAGGTCGCTGGTTTGAAACCCTGGGCTTGCCCCATCAAGGCACATACAAGAGGCAATCAATGGACAACTAAAGTGAAGCAACTATGAGTTGAGACTTCTCAATTGCCCTCCCCCTCTCTCTCTTTCCTCTATAAAATCAGTAAATAAAATCTTTAAAAGAAAATCAATTGACCATAAATGTAAGGGTTTATGTCTGGGTATAACTCTATTCCATTGTTCTACAATGACCAACTAAAGTGGCACAGAGCCTGACCTGTGGTGGCGCAGTGGATAAAGCGTCAACCTGGAAATGCTGAGGTTGCCGGTTCAAAACCCTGGGCTTGCCTGGTCAAGGCACATATGGGAGTTGATGCTTCCAGCTCCTCCCCACCTTCACTCTCTCTCTCTCTCTCACTCTCTCTTCCCTCTCTATAATGAATAAATAAAATAAAAACATAAAAAAAATAAAGTGGCACAACTCTGAACTGATGCTTCCTATCTCTCTCTTTTCCTCTCTCTCTCAAAAAAAAAGAAAAAAATTCTATTCCATTGCTCTCTATGTTCACCCATATGCCAGTACCACACAGTCTCCCCCCCCCCCGATTTATTTATTTATTTATTTCGAGATTGGAAAGGGAGTGAGATGAGAAATACCAACCCATCATTGCATCACTTTAGTTGTTCACTGATTGCTTCTTATACATGCCTTGACTAGGTGAGGGGGGACAAGCTAAGCCATTGGCCCCTTGCTCAAGCCAGTGACCTTTGGGTTCAAGCCAACAGCTTTGGGATCATGTTGATGTTCTGTGCTCAAGCTGGTGACTTCAGGGTTTCAAACCTGGGACCTCACTCTCCCAGGTCACTGCACCACCAACAGTCAGGCCCACACAATCTTGATTACTATAGCTTTGTAGTAAGTTTTCAAATTGGAAAGTCTGAATTCTCCAACTTTAATCTTTTTCAAGGTTGTTTTGAGTCAGGAAAGGTTGTTGAAGACAGTGGAATGTTTTGGTCTAGAAGTGAAGTTCTAGAGGGTGCAGAACTGGGTTTGAGTCTGCCATTGATTAGCATTTACTTGGAAGTATAGGATGACAGTTGACCCTTTGAGCCAGGCTGCCTGGGTTCAGATCGCATACCATAATACCTGTGATCTCAGGCAAATTACTTAACCTCTCTGTACCAGAGTTTCCTTATTCTTAACAAGGCTAAGGTAATGAGCACGCCCACTTCGCAAAATGATTAAACATGTGTGAAGCACGTAGCACAGTGCCTGGTTCACAGAAAGGGCTCAGTGAATGCTAGTAACAAGTTTCTAAAGTATGACCCGGGGCATAGAATTTTACTCCATGAACCTTCCCTCCTTGTCTGTAAAAGTGCAGTAATAATACCTTTATTTGTTCATTTTACAATGAGATGAGGGTACAATAATAAATAACATGGCCATGCTTTTCTTTCTTTTTTTTTTTTTTTTGTATTTTTTTCTGAAGCTGGAAACAGGGAGAGACAGTCAGACAGACTCCCGCATGCGCCCGACCGGGATCCATCCGGCACGCCCACCAGGGGCGATGCTCTGCCCCTCCGGGGCATCGCTCTGCCGAGACCAGAGCCACTCCAGCGCCTGGGGCAGAGGCTAAGGAGCCATCCCCAGCGCCTGGGCCATCTTTGCTCCAATGGAGCCTCTGCTGTGGGAGGGGAAGAGAGAGACAGAGAGGAAGGAGGGGGGCGGTGGAGAAGCAAATGGGCACTTCTCCTATGTGCCCTGGCCGGGAATCGAACCCGGGTCCCCCGCACGCCAGGCCGACGCTCTACCGCTGAGCCAACCGGCCAGGGCCGGCCATGCTTTTCTTATGGCTTCAGCCTACCAAGGAAGTGGACAATCTGCAAGTAAATGCATAAAATAATTTATGAAAAGTAATCAGTGCAAAGAAGAAAATAAAAGGAGGTGATATGTTAGAAAGGAGGGTGTTAGCTGGGGTCGTTGGGGAAGGTCTCTGAAGAGGCTTGAGCAGAGATTTGAATGGTGAAAATGGATGACTGTGGGAACTGGGGAAAACATTCCAGGCTGAGGGAACTGCCAGGGCAAAGGCCCTGAGGTAGGAAAGAGGCCAGTGTGAGTGAGGACCTCGAAAAGGCTTCCTTTTGCATGGAGCAAAGTGAGTGAAGGGGATAGTGAGAGGGGATAGGTCAGGGAGGTGATTAGGGCCTTATGAACCCTAGTGAGGACTTGGCTTTCACTCTGAGTGAGATGGAGCCACAAGAAGGTTCTGAGCACAGGACGGACATGATCTGACTCAGGTGTTCACAGATTTCCTCCTGCTGTGTGGGGGAAGCAGATGCAGGGCGCCAGGGTGGGAGCAGGGAGACCAGGGAGGCCACTGATGCATGGTCTAGGTGGGACATGAGGGTTGACAGGAGCCAGGGTGGTCATGGCCAATCTTGCCCAGACAGGAAGGAGGTCCCTGCTCCTCCACCACCTGCTTCTCTGGGTGATGGGAAACCCAGAGGCAGGGCTGTGACAGGTATTTTGGGCAGGATTGAAAGGGTCCTGGCTGAGGCATTCCTCAGGATGAAAGCCTGTGCAAAGGTGGTCAGACCCTTAAATGCCTCACCCTGGTCTTGAAGCCCACCCCATCCCCCATCCGTCGTGGCCCAAGTGCAGCCTTCTCTTGTGGATCTGTCCAGCCCTTTGCATATGCTTGTTCTATACACTTGGAACACTCTTCTCCCCTCCTTTCATCTCTACTGTAAGCCCTGCCTGCCCTTCTCAGCCCAGCCAGCATCCTGGCATCTCTGGGATGTTGTCCCTGGCTGGCCCCTTACCTTCTTTTTCAGTCTTGTCTGTCCCCTGTCCCATCCCTCCCTTATGCCAGGCCCCAGCCCCAAACCTGGCTATTTTATGGCTCTTGGAGGTGGCAGAGAGTCTTATTTCTGCAGGGAAGGTGGAAACCTCAAGAGTGGGCCTGGAAGTAGGAAAGAGGCTACTAGCAGTTCTAGGTTCAAGAGGTTCATTCCCACCACCACGATTTTACTTATCCCATGCTGTGCTTCTCTGTGTATTCTCTACATCCAAATTCTATCTAAAGACTTTGGCCCTGGACTCACCTCCTCCAGAAAGACCTCCTGACTCCACAGTCCCTAGCCCCTCTGTCCCTCTCCTAGCCTGGCCCATACCCCACCACAGCTCCAAATCTAGACCGTGTTCTCTCACCTCCCATGGTGAAGAGTCCTTCTCCCTACCCAGCCCAGGAAGACAGACTACCAAAGGTGGGTCAAGGCAGAGGGGGTCTCAGAGGTTATCTTATGTGACCATCTCGCCCTCAGTCCTCCGAGGCTCTGGTCCGCAAAGGCCACCTGACAGGGCTGAAGCCTGTGGTGCTGGTCACCTTCCAGTCCCCAGTTAACTTCAATCGTTGGGGGGTAGAGCAGCTGCAGCTCCAGATGGAGGCAGCCCCTTTCCGCAGCAAAGGTAGGTCTGCGGGGTGCCTGGAGGGGTCATAAGCCCGACAGGAGTGTGGGGGGATTTGGGGGGGCTTCAGATGGGTCCATGCCTTGGAGGGGAGGCTGGGGTCATCAGAGGGGTCCATGACCTGGTGGAAATGTGGGGCTTGTTGGGGGCCCTCAGTGTGGTCTGTGACCTGGAGGAGGGAATGGGGAGGAGGCCTCAGCAGGTTTCACGGCCTAGATGAGGTTATATCCCAGTGGAGTCTGTGGCCTAGAGGAGAACTTGGAGTTTCAGGGAGATCCCAGCGTCTCTGGCCTGGAGGGGGCTCCGGGAGGCCGCAGCAGCCTCAATGCCCCCTGCTTACCAACAGAGCAGTGCAGCGCAGAGGAGGTATGTGTCATGAGCTGGTACACACCCATGCCCGTCAAGAATGGCAGTGTGGTCATGCATGTGGATGTTAGCAGCAATGGCCTGGGGCCCTTCATCCCCAGTAAAAGGTGCCCTTCCTTATGTTTGGGGTAGGGGGTAGACTCTGGGAGGGACTTCCTTGACTCCAGATTCCCCGAAGAAGCCAGGAGGAGATCAGTGGGAGGGGACAGGATGAGGAGGTGGCTGTGAGCTATGGCAGGAATCCCTGAAACCGGAACCCTCGTCTGTGCCTGCCTCACACTTGCTGCCAGGTTTCAGGTGAACATCAATGGCTACATGAAGAGATGGCTAGACAACAGATACAAGTTTACTATAGGAAATGAGGTAAGGGGGCTTGGGCAGTGGAAATTGTAGAAGACGTATGTTAGACAGTGGGCTGGAGCTCTGATTACTTTCCACACAAATGGCAGGCTCCCCTTAATGACCACTTCCTTTGTGCCAGACCCCGGGTGAAGTGCTCTACTAAATCACAATCATGTTATGTCTTAGCACTGATCCTGTGAGGGAAGGTACACTTACTACCCATTTTAGAGAGAATAGTTTAGGCCCCAAAGGGATGGAGAGCCATTTGCCCGCAGTCTCTCAGTGTGTACATGTGAAACAAGATTTGAAACTGCCTGTTTTCTGTACCCATACTCTTTTTTTTTTTTTTTTTTGAGCAAGTGAAAGAGAGAGAGGAGGGGGAGAGAGAGAGCTAGGAAGGGAGATGGGAAGCACCAATTTGTAGTCGTGGTACCTTAGCTGTTCATTGATTGCTTCTCATATGTTCCTTGACTGGGGAGCTGCACCTGAGCCAGTGACCTTTGGGCCCAAGCCAGCGACCATGGGATCATATTGATGGTCCCATGCTCAAGCTGGGACCCCACACTCAAGCTGGTGAGCCTATACTTAAGCCAGATGAGCCCGTGATCAAGCTGGTGACCTCAGGGTTTCAAACCTGGGACCTCAGCATTCCACATTGATGCTCTATCCACTGCACTACCATGGGTCAAGCTGCACTCATATTCTTCATCACTGCATTCATTCATTCATTCACTCACTCATTCATTCATTTGGCACTTAACTGAGCACACCAGGTGGCCACATGGAAATAAAAGAGTAAACACAGACCCAAACCCCTGAAGTCTTAGAGCTGACATTCTAGTCAGAAAGATAGACAGCAAACCAGTAAACATGAAATCAAGTAAATTCCGCCTGACCTGTGGTGGCGCCGTGGATCAAGCGTTGACTTGGAACACTGAGGTCGCCGGTTCAAAGCCCTGGGCTTGCCTGGTCAAGGCACATGTGGGAGTTGATGTTTCCTGCTCCTACCCCCCTTCTCTCTCTCTCTCTCTTCTCTAAAATGAATAAATAAATAAAAATAATTAAAAAAAAGAAATTAAGTAAATTCCATACTGGGTTAAAAGGTGAAGTGCTCTGGAGAATTAGAGTGAGGGAACTGGGACTGCAGGAGGGAACTGCAGTGTTTGATGGAATAACCAAGAAAGGCAGAATTGAGAAGATTGGCATTTGAGTAAAGTCAGGAGGAAAGGGAACCCTGCAGATCCCAGGGGAAGAGTTGTGTACAGAGGGCATAGTCAGTGTTGAGGCTCTGACTATGGTGGGAGTGTGGGAGTGTGCCTGGTCAGTGTGAGAAGCAGTGAGGAGGCCCATGTGGCTGGGAGAGAGTGAGCGAAGGGGAGAGGGGTGGAGATGGGGTCAGGGAGGTGCAGAGGGCGAATCTTCCAGGGCCTTGTGGGTCAGGGAGAGCACTTTGGCTTTCACCCTAACTGAGATGGAGCCACGGGATGGTAACGGGGTATTGAGAGCCCTCCTGTCCCCTCCCTGGCAGCTCTCTGATCTGCCAATCCCGTACTTTATAAATGTCTCCTCGAGACCCCTGTGGTTCACTGTGGACCAGGCACCTGTGCTTATCCTGGGTGGAATTCCTGAAGAGAAGTCCATTCTGCTGACTGACACTAACTTCAAGGACTTTTTTCTTGTGGAGGTGAGAGGTGCAGGGCTGATGGTGGGCTGGGGTCTCTCAAAGGGTGCTAGATATCAGCCCTTAAGAGGGCTTGGGGCCTGGGACTATGGAAGGGTCCCCAAACACATCCCCATCCCCACAAGAGGCAGATAGCATGAAGGAAGGACTCTGTAGCCAGACAATCTGGGTTCAAATCCTGGTTCTGCCATCTCTTTGCTGTGTGACCTTTTGTAAGTCACTTCACCCACCTGGGCCTCAGGTTCCCCTTCTGTAAAATGGGAATATTTATATTTACCTCCGAGAATCAGTGTAAGGATGATATATGTTAATATCAGCTGGACCCAGAGTGAGCACTCTGAGTAAAAGCTATTATTTATTCATAGGTCCACTATTTGTAAATCTGAAATCCAAAAAGCCTTGAAAATGGCATTTTTACAAATTCAGGACTCAAATGCATTTGTTGAGAAACCCTGATCCAAAGTAAGAAAGTCTGCCTCATCCTTTAACACTAAATGGGAAGCATCCCATTTAGCGTTAATATTCAGGTTCTGTTCTGCAGGAATCTTAAGGAGTTTAATGATGGGTGCAGCTCTAGACCCCACTAGTTTACATAAGAATGCCATATAGGTGCCATACTACCTTCTAATGCTGGGAAATTCTGAATTGCAATATATATCTGACCCCAAGGTTTTTGAAATCGGCATTATGAGCCTATAGTATTCCCAGAATGGGTGAGGAGTGTCTGAAGCAAGGTTCTTTTGAGGTGAATGACAGAAACATGTTTGAGTCGGTATAGCAGTAGGCAGAGCGTCAGCCCAGTGTAGTTTCAGTAGAGGAATGGATTTAGTAGGTGCACATAACTGCAAAGCCCAGATACGGAGCAGACTTCAGGCGTGGTTTTACTCGGGGCTTCAAATGAGGACTCCAGCTTTCTGCTCCAATTCTTCCGGATTAACCCTGACCTCAAAGTGGCTCGTATTACCACCACTCCCAGGCCAGAGAATGGGAGCACCTCTTTCCTAAATAGCTTTTTTAAAAAAATTCTAAAATTTATTTTCTTGGTCCTGATTATTTGAGTCATGTGTATTGTGTACCTAAATGATGGAATATGCCACCTGGCTTAACACAGGTCACGACCTTCATCCTTACAAGGAGGGAAGCTGAGAAAAGAGGCAGAGCGAGTGAAATTAGTGTAGCTTTGCCACAAGTTGAGGGGAGAAGATGCTGTTTGTTGTTGGTGTCCAGGATAACAACTGTGCTTCACAACAACCCCAAAAGGTTGCCTCAACCTCTTTCCATCAAGGTTGAAAGCCCCACCCCTGATTTTTTCTTAAAAAAAAAAAAAAAAAAATTTTTTTTTAGCGAGAGAGAGTAAGAGAGAGGGAAAGAGATGAGAAGCATCAACTCATAGTTGCATCACTTTAGTTGTTCATTGATTGCTTCTCATACATGCCTTGACCCAGGGGGGCTCCAGCTGAGCCAGTGATCCCTTGCTCAAGCCGGTGACCTTGGGATTTTGAACCTGGGACCTCAGTATCTCAGGTCAACACTTTATCCACGGTGCCACCACTGGTCAGGCACCCCACCTGTGATTCTGAGAAGCCCATGTGGATTAATATTCTGGTTCCTTCAAGCTCTGAATTCCTGTATAACTGAGTTTGTTCAGTTTGTACAGTCTCCCTGTCCTGTGTCAGCGTTCTCCCATCTAGACCAGGTCTTTACAGACATTGCTGTTTTCCCCTTCCTGACCCGAAGACACCCACAGGAGAGATGTAGTTGATACGGATTCTGCTGAAGAGATTTGGAGGGCAGAGAAACGGGTTTATGTCACAGAATGAAGAGTTCAATAATAACCTCAGGCATCTTTATTCTTGTTTTGTTTCTTTAATTTATTATGGTGAAAATCATAAAATTAACCTCTTCAAAGTGAACAATTTAGTTCCATTTAGTACATTCATATTTTGCAACCACTACTTTTATCCAATTCAAAAAATTTCCATCACTCCAAAATAAAAACCCGTTTATTCTCTAATCATGGAGATTTCTCCCATGTTGCTGTCTCCTCTCCTTTCCTTCCTCACATTTACATTGCCCCTAGGAATCCACAGGAATCCCCCCTCTGCACTGCTCTCCTCAACAACGTGTTGGTCAGGATGAGATGATGTGACAAAGAGACCCCTGACAGGGAAGGATTAGCTTAAACAAATGCTATTGTCCAGAAATGAGAAAGTCATGTGCTTTTATTTTTTCTTGCTTCACCATCCCCTAGGGCAGGGGTTGGGGACCTATGGCTCCCGAGCCAGCTGTGACTCCTTTGATGGCTGCATCTGGCTCGCAGACAAATCTTTAATTTAAAAAAAAAAATGTTAAAAATATAAAACATTTTCATGTATTACAATCCATTCATTTCCTACCGCTCATGTTCATGGTTGCGGGTGGCTGGAGCCAATCACAGCTGTCCTCTGGGACAACACCAAATTTTTATTGGATAATGCCTAACGTACACGGGTCGTTGTACGGCTCTCACGGAATTACATTTTAAAATATGTGGTGTTCATGGCTCTCTCAGCCAAAAAGGTTCCCGACCCCTGTTCTAGGGCCCCCTGGTGCTGATCTTGTCTGTATGATGAGAGCAGGGTCCAGCCCTTATCCATATTCCAGCAGATGTATAGGGGAAAGAGAAGAAGCAGAGAGCAAGCTGGATTTTTTTTCTTTTCTCCCTCCCTTCCTCCCTCCCTCCCTTCCTTCATTTCATCTTTCTTTTTTTCTTTCTTTCTTTCTTTCTTTCTTTCTTTCTTTCTTTCTTTCTTTTTTTCTTTCTTTCTTTCTTTCTTTTCTCTTCTCTCATTCCCTTTCTTTCTTTCTTTTTAAAGATTTTATTTATTGAGTTTTGGGGAGGAGAGAGAGAGAGAGAGAGAGAGAGAGAGAGAGAGAGAGAAGGATGGGGAGGAGTCAGAAGCATCAACTCATAGTAGTTGCTTCTCATATGTGTCTTGACCAGGCAAGCCCGGGACCTTGAACCAGTGACCCCAGTGCTCCAGGTTGAGGCCTTATCCACTGTGCCACCACAGGTCAGACCAAGCTGTTTTTTTCAAGCAAGGTTCACTTCCACTCACATTCCATTAGTGAGGAATTAGTCCATTGGCTACATCCAACTCTGGTACCTAACTCAGGGGTTCACATCTTAGGGTGTTCTATTGAAGAAGAAGACCTGATTGTCGCAAGGTAGTTTATTTATATACTTGCATCCTGTAATGGTCTCGGGTTTAAAATACAAAGCTCTGTCTCCCTGAAGGGAGGTTTAGCTGTGGTTTATATACACTGTTTGGTCAATTACATGTTGCTTCTTGGCAGCTGGCTAGCTTAATCTGGTTAGGTTCCTCTCCAGCTCATCCTGTTTACAGCAAAATACTGTGCTACCTTTTTTTTTTTTTTTTTGTATTTTTCTGAAGCTGGAAACGAGGAGAGACAGTCAGACAGACTCCCGCATGCGCCCGACCGGGATCCACCCGGCACGCCCACCAGGGGCGATGCTCTGCCCACCAGGGGGCGATGCTCTGCCCCTCCGGGGCGTCGCTCTGCCGCAACCAGAGTCACTCTAGCGCCTGGGGCAGAGGCCAAGGAGCCATCCCCAGCGCCGGGGCCATCTTTGCTCCAATGGAGCCTTGGCTGCGGGAGGGGAAGAGAGAGACAGAGAGGAAGGAGGGGGTGGGGGTGGAGAAGCAAATGGGCGCTTCTCCTATGTGCCCTGGCCGGGAATCGAACCCGGGTCCCCCCCACACTCCAGGCCGACGCTCTACCGCTGAGCCAACCGGCCAGGGCCTGTGCTACATTTTAACACTTTGCAAGAATAACAGTTAATAAGAATCAGACCTTGAGACTCTTGTCCTATCTAACATCTAACATGACTGCAAGGGAGGCTGGGAAATATAATATCTACCTGGTGGTGGCACATACTCTGTTAAAACTCAACAGAAGCCTGACCAGGCAGTGGCACAGTGGATAGAGCCTCGGACTGGGATGCGGAGGACCCAGTTTCAAGACCCCGAGGTCGCCAGCTTGAGCGCGGGCTCATCTGGTTTGAGCAAAGCTCACCAGCTTGGACCCAAGGTCGCTGGCTTGAGCAACAGGTTACTCAGTCTGCTGAAGGCCCACGGTCAAGGTAAAAAAAAGAAAAAAAAACTCAACAGAGAATGTGGGAAATGGGTTTGGGGGTTAACTAGCCATCTGCCAAAAGTGGAAGAGGACATTTATTAGTTCATGTAATGGAAAAATTCAAGAGTTCTGGTCTAGTTTGATCCAGGGTTAAACAGTGTCATCAAAGCTAAGTTTTTCTCCATCTCTTGGACCTGGTTCCTCTGTATTGACTCTATGCTCAAAACAGCTCTGTCCTCTGGAAACTGCAGAGGCTACATTTTTTCAAGCCCACATCCAATGGGGAAGTTATTTTTCATTACCCCATAATCTCATTTGTTTTTCCTGGGTGTTTTAAAGAAACTATCAGCCATCATAACATTTAACCTGTAAATTCTTGAAATGCTTAAGGAACTATCTCTAATATGAGGACTTTTAAAAAATAAAACCACGCCCTGGCCAGTTGGCTCAGTGGTAGAGCATCGGCCTGGCGTGCAGGAGTCCCGGGTTCGATTCCCGGCCAGGGCACACAGGAGAAGTGCCCATCTGCTTCTCCACCCCTCCCCCTCTCCTTCCTCTCTGTCTCTCTCTTCCCCCCCGCAGCCAAGGCTCCATTGGAGCAAAGATGGCCCGGGGTCTGGGGATGGCTCCATGGCCTCTGCCTCAGGCGCTAGAATGGCTCTGATTGCGGCAGAGCAATGCCCCAAGATGGGCAGAGCATCACCCCCTGGTGGGCATGCTGGGTGGATCTTGGTCAGGCGCATGCGGGAGTCTGTCTGACTGCCTCCCCGTTTCCAACTTCAGAAAAATACAAAAAACAACAACAACCCCACAATGCTATTATAATATCCAGCAAAATTAACAATAACACCTTAATATTATCTAATCTGATCATAGTCAATTTCCCCCAACTACCTAAAAATGTGTTTTAAAGACATGTACAAGTCCTTCTTTTTCTTTTTTTGCAAGAGAGAGACAGAAGGAAGAGAGATGAGAAGGATCATCTCTAATGTTGTGGCACCTTAGTTGTTCACTGATTGCTGCTCATATATATCTTGACCATGTGGCTCAAGCTGAGCCAGTGACCCCTTGCTCAAGCCAGTGACCTTGGGCTTCAAGCCAGTGACCATGGGATTATGTCCACAATCCCACACTCAAGCCGGTGACCTTGGGATTTTGAACCTTGATCCTCAGTGTCCCAGGTCAATACTCTATCCACTATGCCACCACTGGTCAGGTGGTGGTTAAGTCTCTTAAAGTCTTTTTTTTTTTTTTTTTTTGACAGAGAGAGAGAGACAGACAGACAGGAAGAGAGAGATGAGAAGCATTGATTCTTCATGCGGCACCTTAGTTCATTGATGGCTTTCTCAGATATACCTTGACCAGGGTGCTAGAGCAGAGCTTGTGACTCCTTGCTCAAGCCAGCAACCTTGGGCTCAAGCCAGTGACCTTGGGCTTTAAGCCAGAGACCTCTGGGCTCAAGCCAGCGACCCTATGCTCAAGCTGGATGGGCCTGCACTCAAGCTGGCAACCTCTGGGTTTCAAACCTGGGTCCTCTGCATCCCAGTCTATTGCTCTATCCACTTCACCACTGCCTGATCAGGCTTAAAGTCCTTTTTACCTGTAAGTTTGCCCCCTGTTCCTGTACCCTATCAACTACCTTTTTTCAGGCAATATAAGAAACCAGGCCTTTTTTTCTATAGAATTTGGCTGCTTGCTTCTTTACAGAATCAATTTGCTTTTTTCTCTGACCCTGTGTGTTTATTAGCTCAGGCTGCCATAATAAGGCACCATAGACAGGGTTGTTTAAAAAACAGAAGTTTATATTCGCACAGTTCCAGAGGCTGGAAGTCCTAAATCAAGGTGTCAGCATGGTTGGTTTCTGGTGAGACCTCCTCCGTGGCTTGTAGAAAGTGTCTTCTCACTGTGTTCTCACATGGAGTTTTCCGTGTGCATGAGTGCAGACAGAGCTCTGGTGTCCCTTCCTCTTATAAGAAAACTAGACTAGAGCCTGACCTGTGGTGGCACAGTGGATAAAGTATCGATCTGGAATGCTGAGGTCTCCAGTTTGAAACTAGGAGCTTGCCTGGTTGAGGCACATATGGGAGTTGATACTTCCTGCTCCTCCCTACCTTCTCTCCCTCTCTCTCCTCTCTAAAATGAATAAAAAAACCCACACACACACAACAAAAACCCACACCAGTCTAATAGGATTAGGGCCCCACCCTTATGATCTTATTGGACTTTAATTATGTCCTTAAAGGTCCTAGAACTTCAACATATAAACTGAGAAACTGAGGAGGGGGACATAATCACCTATTCCATTAACATCTCATATTGCCAGTAAAGTGGTAATGAGCTCTAGAAGCTTGATTAAATTTAGAATAAGTCTTTTAGGCAAGAACCCTCTGTTGGTGGTGCTTCACCACTGCCGGTGGTATTGCCAATGTTGGTGATCAGTCAGTGAGTTCAGAAAGTGTCAGCTGACAGCTAGTTGTGTTCAGGGTAGAATGGGATTATTAAAAATGTGCCTTGAGGCCCTGGTCAGTGGGTCAGTAGATAGAGTGTCAACTGGCATATAGACATCCTGGGTTCAATTCCCGCTCAGGGCACACAAGAGAAGCAACCATCTGCTTCTCCCTCCTCCTCCCCCTTTACTTGTTTTTCCCCTCCTGCAGCCAGTGGCTCAGTTGGTATGAGTGTGGCCCTGGGTGCTGAGGACAGCTCTGTTAAGAGTGCACCAACCTCAGGCACTAAAAATAACTTGGTACTTGAGCATCAGCTCCAGATGGGGTGGCCAGGTAGATCCCGGTTGGAGAGCATGCAGGAGTCTGTCTCACTATCTCCCCTCCTCTCACCTAAAAAAAAAATGTGCCTTGGGCCAAGCATGGAATTTCTCATGGTTACAACCATCAGGGGTTTGGGGAGCCAGGACTGCTTAGTAGCATTGAGTATGCTGTACACTGTAAATGTAGAGCACACAAGTCCCAGGCTTCTGCCTGGGTTACCTGCTTCCCTGCTCCATGTTGGGTCACTAAAGTGCTGCTGTGGGATGATGAGGGAGGGCACTCTGGGGCTGCTGCATTTCCTTCCCAAGCAGTTGTCAGAGCAGGAGCCTTCCCCTAAAGCAGGACATGGGGGCTTAGGCTAAGGCCACCTGCTCACCACTGGCTCTGCTCCTCTGCAGTTGAGCATTGACAGTTGCTGGGTAGGCTCCTACTACTGCCCCCAGACCAGCTTCACTTCCACCATCTATGATGCCATCGCCACAGAGAGCACCCTCTTCATTCGGCAGAACCAGCTCGTCTACTACTTTACAGGCATCTATACCACACTCCATGAGAGCAACCATGGCAGTGGTGAGGGGCTATGGCCGGGTCATTTGTCTGGGGCTCTGTGGCACCTTGGGAAAGGAGACTGCCTCTGGAAGCCCCAGGGGGTTGCCTGAGTGAACCCATCCACCATCCACAGTGGTACCTAAGGCTGCGATTGCTGTGGGTAGGAAGTGGGTACTGCAGGGACTCTCCAAGGTCCTAAATCACCCTGCCTATGCGGGAGGGTCTTCTCCCACTCTCTCTGTACTGGCATGGGTCCTTCATCCAGACCTTCCCAGGAACTATGAACCAGCTGAGGGAAGAAGGAGGTGTGACAGTGAAGGGAGGAAGCAGAGAGAAAGAGGAAAGCCCTCCATACACTCGCACACACTCATGCAGACACAGAGGGTCAGAAAGACAGAAAAAGACTTACTGAGAGAGGCATACTAAAGGAATTGGGTGTGGGGTGGAGGTGGGGAGAAACATTGGGGTCAGAGAGAAAAACAGAAATAGAGAGGAGCTGTTGGAGAGGCAAAGCCATGAAGGAGACAGAGAGAAAAGACTTGATTCAGCCTCTTATTTATTCATTTATTTATTTGAGAGAGGGAGAGAGAGAGAAACATCAGTTTGTTGTTCCACTTATTTATTTGAGAAAGAAAGAGAGAGAGAGAAACATCAGTTTGTTGTTCCACTTATTTATGGCTGATTCTTGTGCCCTGACGGGGATTGAACCTGCAACTTTGGCATATCTGGATGATGCTCTAACCAACTGAGCTACCCAGCCAGGGCTCAGCCTCATCATTTAAATGATACCAAAGCTCTCCTAGTTCTAGGGTTTTCCCCCCCAATTCAAATGAGAAATATCATTTAGATACAGGGTCAGTTGGACTTACAAGTCACAGAAATTTGTTGTCACCTATATTTCATTAGTTAATGTGTCTTCTCATTTTTCTCTCTTTCTTAGGGAACTTTGACAGTGGGAGGAACCAAATTAATAGGAGCTCAAGACAAAAGAGGGTTTTGTTTTGTTTTGTGGTTTTCTTTGCTTAGCGGAAAAAGCCAGGAATATGTTAGTTTGAGGCATAGTTGGCTCTCGGGGTTCACTGTAGTAGTGTTAAGCCCCTCCTGTGGTTCTGTGGGGACTCCCTGCTCACCCAGCAACTGCAGACTTTTATACCCTCAGGGGTCCCAGGAAAGAGCATCTCTTTGTTAGTGGTTGCAAGTTTGGACTCTGATTTTCCCTGTTTGGCCACACACCCAGCTCAGAACCAATTGCTCTGGCCAGGGCATGGAAATGTGAAGGTGGGTCAAGCCCAATCTGAGTGTGAGCCAGGAGGATTTTCTCAAAGGCAGCTGAGGCCATATGCCAAAGGCCCCTCAGTCACTACACTGAGCAGCTGCTCCAGGGGGAGAGGACAATAACAGGCTCATTAAGGCCAAGGAAATGTGGATGGGGGGCCTAGGTCTGCAGGCCTGGGCCTGAGGCCCCGTGCTGGCTCTTGCAGAGAGCTGGGTTCGTGTGCTAGCCAGTGAGTGCATCAAGAAGCTGTGCCCCGTTTACTTTCCCGGCAATGGCTCTGAGTACATCATGGCCCTCACCTCTGGGAAGCATGAAGGTTACATCCACTTTGGGACCATCACAGGTAAGGGTGGGGCCTCTGGCAGCCCAAGAGAATTCTCCATGCTCTTTCACCTCCCAAGAATTCTGACCTCAGGCTCTCACCTCTCATCAGGTGCCTTCAGAAGGGGTCCCAGGCTAGAGGTTGGCTCTGTGAGTGGGGATAGGTTTAGGTATTTGTAGGATAGTGCCTGGGATGTATTATATATCTTGTGTGATGTATAGTATTTGGTTTCAATGGGCATAAGCCTAAGTCAAAAATCATTTAGACATAAAGAATTTGTGGCCAGGGTCCAACTTCAGGCATTGCTGGATCCAGGTGCTCACAGGATATATATTTAAGATTCTGTCTAGCTCTTGGTAAAATAGTATAGCATAGTGATTATGGCACAGTTCTAAAGAGAGACTGCTTCAATATACTCAACCCAAGTCACCTGTGGTTTTGGACAGATGATTTAACTTCTCTTTTTGGCCTCATTTCCTAATCAGCAAAAAGGAACTTATGATACTACTAGTACCTGCTTCATTATGTTGATATAAAGATTAAATAAGTTGGCATCTATGAAGGTCTTAGGACAGTGCTAGAGACATGCTGAGTGCTAGAGCCCTGTGATTTAACTATATTTTTAGGTAAACACTCCTCTTCTGGAAGTTATAGGTGGTTCCCAGAAGCTCAAGGATCTTCTCCCACCAGATTGAGTCACCCCAGGAGAATGAGAGCAGCCTCTTCCCCATTAGCTCTAGCATGAATCCAGGATGCACTCTGGACGATTCTAGGTCACGTGCCTGGATGTGAGCCAATTACTCTGACCAGAGGCAGACATATTCTGATAAGCCAGGTGTGAGTGAGTGAAAGGCAAGGGGGTGAGACCTCTCTGCTGGAATCTGTAGGCCTGAGGAAGAGGAGGGCATGGGCATTCCACTGTGGTGGAGTGCCTGTTGGGCTGGGAATGGGAAGGGCCTGAGCATGGACCTGCCCTGCTCCGCAGATGGCCGCGTGTCCTTTGAGATGCTGCCCAGGCGGACGTCCGTGTGCCAACAGATACAAGGTACCCACCTCCCAAATGGGTCTGCAGTGGGAGAGCATGGGAGAGCAGGGAGGGTGGGAGAGGTCACAGGAAAGGGAAAGAAGGCAGTGTCTTGGGAGAGGTGGAGAGTTCCAGGGGTGGGCTGGGAGTGGCAGTCACAGAGAGAAAGGAAGTGATGGGGAGGGGCTGGGTCAGGGGCTACTCTGGACCTACCTCTTCCCATCCAGCTGACATCTGCTCCATACTCTATGCTGTATACATTCCGGGTGATTACAGACTACTGTTGCTGGTGGAGATTGAAGATGACCTTGCTGCTAAGGTGTATTACGAGGTCATCAGCTATGACTTAGGTAATTGGGGCAATATGGGTAGGGGGTTGAGCACAAAGCAGACAACAGGAAGGGAATGTTCCTCGTGCCGTTCCTAGGTAAGTGGTAGTGGTGGAGAACAGGCTTGGTGGGCTGGAGCAACCTAGAGGAAGTCAGTGTGACTGGAACGGGGGGGGGGGGGCGGTTGAAGAGGTGAGCAGAAGCCAGATCTGGAAGGGCCTTTGGCTCATAATAAGATTTGCTTTTGTTTTACATGAGCTGAGAATAGGGCTGCCATGTGCAGTTGTATAGGCTGTGCACTGTACTCCCTAGCCAAGACGCCAGAGAGGCAAGTCCTGTGCCCTAACAGGACTGTGTCTTCTTAGAGGCACCTCCCTTTTTAAAATTCATATAAAGAAACAAGTAAGGCCTAAGAGGCTCAAATGGGAAGCTAGTGGAGGGTTTGGAAAGTTGGTGACTTGCCCAGTTTCAGGTTTTTGAAAGTTCAGGGCCTCGGGAGATTTTGCTGTGTTCTCTTCACCTGTAGTCACTGATGACCTGGATATTCTCTACACCATCCCGGAATTCATTCCTGATGGTGAGGAAGGGAAGGCAAAGGGGGCCTCAAAGGTGGGGGGGTGCAGGAAGGGCCCAGGCAACCCCACCTCACTGCCATGTCCATGCTGCCTCTGTCCCGGCCAGCTCGAGGCCTGGAGTTCCTGATGATGCTAGGAACAGAGTCTTACACCACCTTCCCCACGATGCCCAAAGGCATGTCCTACAATCCATTTAACAACCTGATGTTCATCTGGGGCAACTTCCTCATGCAGAGGTAGGGGCTGGATATATCCTACCACCTCAGCTCCATCAGGGTGGGGGCCCTTTCTCAAGTCACCAAGTTTTCAGTTTGCCCAAGTCCAGAAATGATAAGGATTGTGATGGGGAAAACATGGGCTAGGGTAGTGAGGGCTAGGATGGGGTTATCTATGGGGAGTTCTGATGTGAGGTCCCAACCTTTGTAAGCAACAGAAGGCATTGTCTGGGAAGGTTAAAACACTTTTCACCTCTCAGGAACCTAGGGGCCCCTGAGTCAGTTCCACCGGCTGTTGGCAAAGTGCCAGGTTGGCCCAATGCTCCTGTTTACAGATGGACATATCACCCAGAGGGTTTAGAGTCAGGAGTAGAAACAAGAATCCCATGCTTCCTTTGCATGTTCTCCCAAGGCTAATGGAAAAGTGAGAAAACAGCTCCCCTTTCGCGTTCAGCGCGGAGTTGGGGGAAGCAGATAATCTCCTGGGAAGCTCTACATTCCATCTCTACCCCTGCAGCTACGACTCAGAAAGCTTCATCTACCTGGCGGACTTTCCCAGGGAGCTCACCATCAAGTACCTGGTCAACTCGTTCAGTGGGGATGTAGCTATTGTCACAGAGACCGAGGAGGTGGGCTGCCCTGCCTTCTTCCTGCTTCCCCTCTCTCCACCGAAACTCTAGAGGTCTCCATTCTCCCCTTCAGTGAAAAGGGGCCAAGGGAAAAAGAACACCCTCCAGGACTGTGGGGAGGGGCAGCAGAAGCTCCCTTTGTAGCTGAGAACGCTGGAACTCAAAGAGGCTGTGTCTTTTCCAGAGTGCCTCAGCAGAGTGAAAGACCTGAGCTCAGAGTTACCCGATCTGATTTTCAGGGGGAGACCTCTTTCACTTCATCCTGTAGGCGTTCCTTTCTTTTTTTCTTCTTTTTTTTTTTTTTTTTTTTGCATTTTTCTGAAGCTGGAAACAGGGAGAGACAGTCAGATAGACTCCCGCATGCGCCCGACCGGGATCCACCCGGCACGCCCACCATAGGGCGAAGCTCTGCCCACCAGGGGGCGATGCTCTGCCCATCCTGGGCGTCGCCATGTTGCGACCAGAGCCACTCTAGCGCCTGAGGCAGAGGCCACAGAGCCATCCCCAGCGCCCCGGCCATCTTTGCTCCAATGGAGCCTCGGCTGCGGGAGGGGAAGAGAGAGACAGAGAGGAAGGAGGCGGAGGGGTGGAGAAGCAAATGGGCGCTTCTCCTGTGTGCCCTGGCCGGGAATCGAACCCGGGTCCTCCACACGCTAGGCCGACGCTCTACCGCTGAGCCAACCGGCCAGGGCTGTAGGCGTTCCTTTCATAAACGTGGAGCACTTAATGGGTGCCCGACCCAGTGCTGGGGACATAATGGCAACTGATTCAGCCCTGGGCCCTGCCTTTACAGGGGGACAGGCCAGTTGGGAAGACAGATTCGTTCCCAGACAGTGACAGCTGAGAGTAGTCAGGCTGCAGCAGGGGACCTTTGTGTACGTTCAGAGAAGGGGCCCGACTCAGTCTGTGTGTGTGTCTGTGTCAGTCAGTCAGAGAAGGCCACATAGATGTGTGTGTGTGAGAGAGAGAGAAGGCCACATAGATGTGTGTGTGTGAGAGAGAGAGAAGGCCACATAGATGTGTGTGTGTGTGTGAGAGAGAAGGCCACATAGATGTGTGTGTGTGAGAGAGAGAGAGAAGGCCACATAGATGTGTGTGTGTGAGAGAGAGAGAGAAGGCCACATAGATGTGTGTGTGTGAGAGAGAGAGAGAAGGCCACATAGATGTGTGTGTGTGTGAGAGAGAGAGAAGGCCACATAGATGTGTGTGTGTGAGAGAGAGAGAAGGCCACATAGATGTGTGTGTGTGTGAGAGAGAGAGAAGGCCACATAGATGTGTGTGTGTGAGAGAGAGAGAGAAGGCCACATAGATGTGTGTGTGTGAGAGAGAGAGAAGGCCACATAGATGTGTGTGTCTGTGTCAGTCAGTCAGAGAAGGCCACATAGATGTGTGTGTGTGAGAGAGAGAGAGAAGGCCACATAGATGTGTGTGTGTGAGAGAGAGAGAAGGCCACATAGATGTGTGTGTCTGTGTCAGTCAGTCAGAGAAGGCCACATAGATGTGTGTGTCTGTGTCAGTCAGTCAGAGAAGGCCACATAGATGTGTGTGTGTGAGAGAGAGAGAAGGCCACATAGATGTGTGTGTGTGAGAGAGAGAGAAGGCCACATAGATGTGTGTGTCTGTGTCAGTCAGTCAGAGAAGGCCACATAGATGTGTGTGTGTGAGAGAGAGAGAAGGCCACATAGATGTGTGTGTGTGTGTGAGAGAGAGAAGGCCACATAGATGTGTGTGTGTGTGAGAGAGAGAGAAGGCCACATAGATATGTGTGTGTGTGAGAGAGAGAGAAGGCCACATAGATGTGTGTGTGTGTGTGTGTGGGGGAATCCTGGAGGCTGAGGTTCAGGAAGAAGTGAGGTCTAGACTCAAATGTGCTGGGAGGACCCTGGCCAGGTAGCTCAGTTGGATGGAGCATTGTCCCAATGTGCCAGGTGGCAGGTTTGGCCCCCAGTGGGGTGTGTGCAGGAAGCTACCAATGAGAGCATGGCTGAGTGGAGTGTCAGGTTGATGTCTCCCTCCCTCCTCTCCCCCCTCAAATCAATAAAAAAAAATTTAATGTTTTAGGGGGATGGGGTTTACGCACCAGGGCAGAGATGAGAAATTGAGGCCAAGGGGATAGTGAGACCCTGGACAGTGCAGGGTGAGAATGAAAAAGAGCTCACCCCTAGAAATCCAGGCCACTAGGGGATGTATGTATTAGAATGCTTAGGTTGTAATAGAAACTCAAGCAGACTGAAACACTGAAGAAATTTATCATGGAGATTGGGGGCTGGAAGCAGAGATAGTGGGTTCTGGGTTCTGAGAAGTGAGAGGCTGCACTACAGAGACAAGGTAGTAAACTCACCTGGTCCCAGCTGGAGGTGTTTCCCAGTCTCCTTAAAGAATGGGACCGCCACCACTCAGCAGAGGGAGAGAGGGCTCAGAGGTCCCCATGGCCTTCACACACCTGGCTGTTGCACCCTCAGATCTGGTACCTCCTGGAGGGCAGCCATCATGTGTACAAGCTCTTTCCATCCAAGGGTTGGGACGTGTATGTCAGCCTACAAGAGATGCACCAGTCCTCTCTCTACGCCCCCAGTGAGACCATGGTCACCCTCTTCTATGAAGGCCACAGTCTGTACCAGGTGCCAGGCAGGGGCTGTGGGGAGACGTGAGGGAGGCACAGGGTGGCTGACACCAGCTCACCTGGCCCTGCCTTCCTACTGCAGCTGGTGTACCTTATAGACCACCAGGAGGGCTGGCTTGTCAAGAGGCTTGTACCCGTGGAGCAACTACTGATGTACCAGCAGCTTGACAGCCAATACTTCTTGAAGTTGCGAAAGTGAGAAGATACTGGGTGGACCACAGTGGTAGTCAGCCCCAAGCACTTGCCACACAAAGCTCTCATTCTGGAGGGGGTGGGAGGGAAAACAAGCCATTCCCAACTGGCAACCTCAGGGCTATGATGGGGGAGTTAGGGCTGGTAGAAGCTCAAAGGAGGAGTCTAAGCCAGTTTGGGGAGCAGGAGCATCAGGAAAGGTTTACAAGGAGGAAGATGTGCATGAGCTGTGACCTGAAGTGTGAGAAAGGGTTGGCTAGGTAAGATGGAGAAAGGTGTTCCAGATGGGGAACCATACGTGCAAAAGCTAGGAGGAGGAAGGGAGATTGGGTGTTTGAGAACAGAGAAAATACAGTGCGGACACAGTATAGTGGTGGTGGCAGGGCAGACAAGGTGAGCCAGCGTCATAGGGAGAACTTGCACTTCATCTTGAGAGTCCTGGGGAGCCATCATGGGATGAAGGGGAGGGACTTCTTGGTCAGATTTTACTGTGTTTAATAATAATCCTCTGGTCACTTGCAGAGGAGCCCGGAGAAGAGGGCAGTGGGGGAAGGGGGAGCAGAGTCTAGGATGAAGCCCAAGACTCTGGTCTGAGGGAGCCAGGGACTTGAAGGGGAATGTGTCCAGGGGCACCAGGGTCTGGGGCTGAGGAGGTAGGGCTGGGGAGTCACAACGCAGGGGTGGGAAGCAGGCTTGTGGGGGCCCCTAGGAAGCAGGGGGCAGAAAAATAAGCCACTGTCCCCAACTACCACCGCCCAGGGGTCACCTGACACTCGGCTTCACCGACTTATGCCCCTTCTCGGTGATGCGCCTGCGGGATCTGCCCAATCCGAAGATCTACTCGCGCGAGGAGCGCTACCGGGCAGAGCCGCCAGGCGTCCTGGAGCCGTCGGGCTACCACACGGAGAACTCCCTCGCGGTTTATCAGGGCCTCGTCTACTACCTGCTCAGGCTACACTCCAAGTACGACAAGGTGGGCGCCTGGTGGCAGGGCGCTGCCCCGGGCTAGGGCTTGTCTGAGACGGGACTTTGGAGAGTGGGACGGAGCGGAGTCTCGAGTCTGAGGCTAAGCGGGGCTAGGATGGGGCATGAACAGGGCTCTAGGAGATGACTTTGCGGATGTAGCCATTGGGTGAAAGCGGGACGGACCAGGGTATGACCTTTTGCTTTGGGTTAGGGGCTAGGACTGAGACTGGGAAGGGGTCTGGGATGTTGCCTGCCTGCAGACGCCCCAACCCCCTCATGGTGATGTCGGTCTCTGCAGCCTTACGCTGACCCGGTGCACGACCCCACCTGGCGCTGGTGGAAGAACAAGAAAGAGGACCAGGTGCATGGAGGGGGTTGCGAGTCCAGGAAGGGGTGATCCTGTACACCCCACTCCCTACCCCGCACTGTTCCTCTCTAGGGGGCTGACTTTGCCCCGCCTCCCATGCCCCAGGACTACTACCACTACCTGGCAAGCAACTGGCTGAGTGCAGGTAACGTGTACATTGAAATGACCAGCTACGAAAAGATCTACGACTTCAAGACAGAATACCAGCTGCCCCAGCGCATCTTCCTGGATAAGGGCACCAGCTACCGCTTCTCCATCTTCCTGACCGCCCAGGGCCACTCGTTCAAGTCCGAGCCTGAGCCGGGTCTGTGGGCAGGGCGTGACTGGAGCTGGAGCAGCAGGGATGGGATACGTGGGACCTGGGCACCATCTGGGGTGGGGGGGAGTCCTGTTTCAGGTCCTAACTCCTTCTGTGCTCTGAGCAGGCAACATCTTCCAGTTGCAGAGCCAGGTGGACCTGGGCGTGGTGCTGGCTGACTCAAACTGCATTGAGGCCATGGTGAAGCAGAAAGTTCTTACTAATCGCAATTCGGTGCTTTTCTGGGTGAGGCCAGGTGGTGAGGATGTGTAGGGGCAGATCTACCCGGACCGCGTACCTGTTCCCTGAAACATTATCCCTGGATCTTCAGGCATGCCTGCTGACCCCTTCATTTTCATCCCCTCCCCCAGATAACGCTCAAAGATAAAAGTCTTTGCTTTGACCAAGGCATTAGTGGACATAACCTCATGAAGACCTCCATGCTGGTCAAGGTGCAGTCCAAGCCTGGAGGGGAGGGAAGCAGGATGAGGGGAAAGACTGAGTCCATGGGACTCACCCTCATCACCTGCTCCCACCCCCAGGTGGTGGGGTCAGCCGGGTATTGCTTCCAGAACACGATCCAGGGGCCTCGCATGCAAGTATTGGACCTTGGGGTACTGCATTCCTGTGCTGGGAGGGAGAGGGTTGGTGGAGTCTCAAGAGGATTGATTCTGTGTGCTCTCCCACTTACTCCTTTAATCCATTCCTGTTTTCAGAAAGGGCTTCCTTTGCAGTTACAAACAGTCCCTAGGTTATGAAAGAGATAGGTTCTGTAGGTTTGTTTGTTTTTTAAAGATTTTATCTATTCATCCTGGCCAGTTGGCTCAGTGGATAGCACATTAGCTTGGCGTGCGGACATCTTGGGTTCGACCCCCAGTCAAGGCACACATGAGATGCAACCATCTGCTTCTCTTCCCTGCCCTCTCCCCCTTCTCTCTCTCTCTCTCTCTCTCTCTCTCTTTTTTTTTTAACAATTTGGGGGTTTTTTGTGTTTTTTTTTTTACAGAGACAGAGAGAGAGGGATAGATAGGGACAGACAGACAAGAACGGAGAGAGATGAGAAGCATCAATCATCAATTTTTCGTTGTGAAACCTTAGTTGCTCATTGATTGTTTTTTCATATGTGCCTTGGCCATGGGCCTTCAGCAGACTGAGTAACCCCTTGCTCAAGCCAGCAACCTTGGGTCCAAGCTTTGCTCAAACCAGATGAGCCTGTGCTCAAGCTGGCGACCTTGGGGGTCTCGAACCTGGGTCCTCCCTCTGCATCCCAGTTCGACGCTCTATCCACTGCGCAACCGCCTGGTCAGGCCCTTCTCTCTCTCTTCTCCTCCCACAGCCAGTAGCTCAGTTGGTCCCAGCATTGGCCTCAGGCACTGAGGATAGCTTGGTTAATTTCAGCACTGGTCTCAGATGATTTTTTCAGTGAGAAGAGGGGAGATAGAGAGACAGACTCCTACATGCACCTGGACCAGGATTCACCCAGCAAGCCCTGTCTGGGGCTGATGCTGGAATCCACCAAGCTATCCTTAGCGCCTGAGGCCAACACTCAGACCAATCGAGCCACTGGCTGTGGGAGGAGAAGAGAGAGAGAAAGGGGAGAGGGAGGGGAAAAGAAGCAGATGGTTGCTTCTTATGTGTGCCCTGACCAGGGATCGAACCTGGGACGTCTGCACACCAGGCCCACACTCTATCCACTGAAGCAACCTGCCAGGACCAGTATTATATTCATTTTAAAGAGAGGAGAGAAAGAAGAAGAGGGGAGGAGCGGGAAGCATCCACTCATAGTTGCTTCCCCATATGTGCCTTGATCAGGCAAGCCCAGGGTTTCAAACCGGTAACCTCAGCATTTCAGGCTGGCACTTTATCCACTGCACCACCACAGGTCAGGCAGGTTTGTTCTTTTTTTTTTACAGAGACAGAGAGTGAATCAGAGAGAGGGATAGACATGGACAGACAGACAGGAACGGAGAGATGAGAAGCATCAATCATTAGTTTTTCATTACGCATTGCGACACCTTAGTTGTTCATTGATTGCTTTCTCATATGTGCCTTGACCACGGGCCTTCAGCAGACCGAGTAACCCCTTGCTCGAGCCAGCGACCTTGGGTCCAAGCTGGTGAGCTTTTGCTCAAACCAGATGAGCCTACAGTCAAGTTGGCAACCTTGGGGTCTCGAACCTGGGTCCTCCGCATCCCAGTCCAATGCTCTATCCACTGCGCCACCACCTGGTCAGGCCAGGCAGGTTTGTTCTTAAGTTGAATTTGTATGTAAGTTGGAACCTATTAAATGCGACTTAGATGTTTATCTTAACATAATACTAATTTTATCTTTCTGTACATATAAATACTTAAACATTTTCTTTTTTATGATTTTTATTTATTGATTTGAGAAAGAGAGGAAGAGGGTGAGAGAGAAAGAGAAACATCAATCTGTTCCTAGGTATCAAACTGGCAACCTCTGCACTTCTGGGTGACGCTTTAACCAACTGAGCTATCCAGGCAGGGCAATACTTAAACATTTTCAAATACAACTTTAAACAATCTTGGATGATGCAGAAGATGATGGACTTGTTGGATAGGACGGGACTGGTGATAGAGAGTCAGGGTTTGGTTCTGCTGCTGGAGTCAGGTTCTTGAAGTAGCATCAGGGGAGGCTTGTACAGAGCTTTTCTTTTTCCCATCATAAGTGGCCCTGTAGCATCTCAGGCCGTCGGTAACTGTACAGTAAACTCTGGTGAACCTCTCTGTATTAGGATTTTGCTCCTCTAACTTCACCATTTCTGCTTCAATGAGATGAAAAGCATCAGCTAAATCTTTTATAGAAAACGTTTTTGGTTCTGGAGTTTCTAAATCCCTATTTTCTTCCCTAAATGTTATTATCTGCTGCTCTAGTTCCATAAGGTCTTTATTGGTTAGTTCTTTGCCGTGGGGGTCGAGCGACTCTATGACATCATTTTCACTGATGTCCAACTGCAGTTGATAAACTCTTATGGCGTTCTGTTCATAAGTATGAGTTGTATGTCAGTTGGATGTTTGTAACCTGCGGACTTACTGTATATAGGTTGCCTCCAAGCTTTTATGTTTCTTCTGATACTTTTATGCACAGGAGAAGTAAAGTATGTATGACATAGGCTTCTTTCTCAAATTGGCACATAGGCACCTGTGGGCCAGCTTGGCCCTATTCCCACATGTCGCTCTTCATTTGCTACCCACATGTGCCTTATTCATTCCTTTGGGTCCCTGATTCTTCACTTGCTTACACATGCAATATCCCAATTATATAGAGGCAGACACTGAGGCCCAGAGAGGTGCAGACATCCACTCAGAGTAACCCAGGGAGCTAATAAGTAGTAGAAGAGGGACCTGACTCAGACGCCTTGTTCTCACCCACTACCCTGCCGACTAACCAGCAGACAGACTCTGCTGCTTCTCCCTCCTGGCTTGGTATGACCCAGGGCAGTAAAAACAGGGGTTGTGATAGTCTCAAATCCTTGGGTTATAGATCAAGAGCAGGGTAGTGTCTCATCTCAGTCTCCGTAAGTGTTTTGTGCTATGCTTAGTGACATGCTTTGTTTTCCTCTTTATCATAACCCCAGAAGGTCAAAGTTAACATCCCCATTTTTAACCCAGCAGATTGCTTCTGGGAATCTAAACACACAGCCAAAGGTCAGAAATAACCTAAATTTCCATGAATAAGAGAGTTATTAAACAAATTATGGTACATCCATGAAATGGAAAATTATGAAGCTGTAATAAAGAAGGAAGGAAAGGAGGGAGGGAAGGAGGGTGGGAGGGAGGGAAGGAGGGAAGGAAGGAGGAAGGAAGAAAGAAAGGAAGGGAGGGAGGGAGGGAGGGAGGAAGGAAGGAAGGAAGGAAGGAAGGAAGGAAGGATCTCCATATGCTGATGTGGAATGGTCTCCAAAGTGTATTTTATTCTTAATAGAAAAAAGCAGGGTATAGAACAGTATATATAAAACACTAGCACAAAAGAGGTTCACTGAGAACATATATTCACATTTGCTTTTTCTTTTTTTGAGACATGATTGCTACTCATATGTGCCTTGACCAGGGGGCTCCAGCTGAGCCAATGACCCCTTACTCAAGCTAACAACCTTGGGCTCAAGCCAGCAACCTTTGGGTTCAAGCCAGTAACCCTGCGCTCAAGCCAGATGACCTCTGGGTTTCAAACCTGGGACCTCAGTGTCTCAGGTCGACCAACGCTCTAACCACTTTGCCACTACCTGGTTAGGCTCATGTTTGCTTTTATTTGGATAAAGAAACTTTGGAGCCCTGGCCAGTTAGCTCAGTTGGTTAAGAGTGTCTTCCCAGCCTGACCTGTGGTGGCGCAGTGGATAAAGCATTGACCTGGACCGCTGAGGTCGCCGGTTCAGAACCCGGGGCTTGCCCAGTCAAGGCACATATGGGAGTTGATGCTTCCTGCTCCTCCCCCTTCTCTCTCTCTCTCTCTCCTCTCTCTAAAAATGAATAAATAAAAATCTTAAAAAAAATTTTTTTTAATTAAAAAAAAAAAAAAGGAGTATCTTCCCAAAATGACAAGGTTGCAGTTTTGAGCCCCAGTTAGGGCACACATAGGAAGTGACCAATGAATGCACAACTAGGTAAAACAACAAATGAATGCTTCCCTTCCCCTCCCCTCTCTCTACCTTCCTTTCTCTGTCTCTCTAAAATTAATCAATTAAAAAAAAGTTATGCCTGACCAGGTGGTGACACAGTGGATAGAGCATCAGACTGGGATGCGGAGGACCTAGGTTCGAAACCCCGAGGTCGCCGGCTTGAGTGCATGCTCATCTGGTTTGACCAAGGCTCACCAGCTTGAGCCCAAGGTCGTTGGCTTGAGCAAGGGGGTCACTTAATCTGCTGGAGCCCCCCAGTCAAGGCACATATGAGAAAGCAATCAATGAACAACTAAGGTGGTGCAACAAAGAATTGATGCTTCTCATCTCTCTCCCTTCCTGTCTGTCTGTCTCTATCTGTCCCTCTTTCTGTCACACACACAAAAAGTTACGTATTTCCCCACATATAAGATGCTCCCATGTAAAAGACGCACCTTAATTTTGGGGCCCAAAATTTGAAAATAAATGTATTACATAAAGTTATTGAACTCAAGTTTTATTCATCATAAAATCTATACAACTCCTCAAGCAGGAAATGCAAGTAAAAAAAAAACCTACAACGATTGTATAAGAGACACCCAATTTTTAGACCACACATTTTTTGAACAAGGTGCGTCTTATACATGGGAAAAATACGAAAATATGGCTGGGTTCAGGGGAATAGACCAGGAACAGTTTTCACTCGTGCTGGAAGCTCATTCATGCACCAATATTTATTTATTTATTTTTGTTTGTTTACCTATTTATTTAGAGGCATTAATTCATTGTTTCACTGAGTTGTTCCATTTAGTTATGTATTAAGTGATTACTTCTACATGCCCTCACCAGGGGTTGAACCCATGACTTCTGGCATGTCAGGTCGATGCTTTATCTTCTGAGCCATTGGCCAGGGCCTCAACCAATATTTATGGAGTGCCTATTAAAATTCAGCATTGTTTTAGTGCTGGAGTTACAGCAGTGAACAAAGCAGACAATTTCTGTCCTTGTGAAGCTGATGTTCCAGTGGAAGGAGTGTGTTCATTCCTAGGGCTGCCATAACAAACCACCACAAATTGGGAAGTTTATTCTCTCTCAGTTATGGAGGCCAGAAGTCTAGAATCAAGGTTGGTCCCTCTGGAGGTTCTGAGGGAGAATCTGTTCTAGGCCTCTTCTCCTGGGTTCTGGCAGTGGTTGACAATCCTTGGAATTCCTTGGCTTATACATGCATCACTCCAATCTCTACATTCATTTTCACATGGCTTCTCCCTGTGTGCCTGTGTCCAGATTTCCTCCTCTGATAAGGACTCCAGTCATTAGAGTAGGGCCCAGCCTAATCTAGTACTATCCCATCTTAACTTGATTACATCCATAAACACCCTAGTCCAAATTAGATCACACTGGTAGGTTCCAGGGGATTTAGAACTTCAACTTATCTTTGGGATACACAACCCAAACCACAACAGAGTCAGATGATAAGCGAGATAAATAAAAGATATTGTGTATTAAGAGGTGATGAATGTTAAGAGGAAGATGACAGACAAGGGGCCTGAGGTAGGTCAGCTCCGGGAAGGCCTGGCCGAGGAGGATACATTTCAGCAAAGACCTGAAGGAGGGAAGGAAGTGAGCCATGTGGTTATGTGCCAGAAAGCCATGCCAGTGAGAGGGAGTGGGTGGTAGAAAGGCCTGGAAGTAGAAGTATATTTCATGTGTTAGACTAAAGGAACATGGAGAGGCAAGTATGGTTGGATCAGGGCCAGCAAGGAGGAAAGTGGGGAGAAATGAGGTTGAAGTGGTGTTGGGGGCAGATCACGTGAGGCCTAATGGGCACGGTGAGCGAGGCTGTATTTGGGAAAGGCTCTGAGCAAAGGAGTGACTCAGGTATTCACAAGGTCCCTCTGGCTGCATGTGGGGGACATATGAGCAGTGTTGCGAGGGGAGACCAGGGAGGAAATAAGGTTAGACAGTCAAGGGTGGAACAAAGGAGTTGGTGGGGGAGAAAATGGCTCTATTTTAAAGTCTAGAGACACAAGCTATCCAAATGGACTAGATGTGGGGGTAAGAGAAAGGTAGGTTTCCAAGATGAGGCCAAGGCTTTTAGCCTAAACATGAAGGGATGAGGAGCTATTAGTTGAGATGGGTTATGGATAGATTAAATTGGAGATACCCATTTAGACTGCTGGTAAGTGAGTGGCCGATAGGTGTAGTCTTTGGCCCAGGTCTAGCCTGAGAAGGGCTTAATCTATGGCTAGCAGCTCTTCTCTACACTTGCCATCAAGCCCAGACCACAGCTTCTGGATGCCCATGTCCCTCTGACAATTGAATTAAAGCCTTGTGTCCTACCCCTGAAATGGGCCAGAGGTCATTCATTGTCTGAAGACAGTGTCACAGGGATTCCCTGACCCCTTTCCCCGACCCTGGCTGCATTTGCCGCACGTATCCCGTGCTCCTCCAAGTTAACTGTTTGAGAATTCAGACCCAAGTTAAGCCCTATAAAGCCTGACTAGGAGTTGGCCGCTCCATAGGTGTAGGCGTTACTGGTTTTGTATGTCTTTTTCTGGAGGCAGATGGAGGCTACCTGGCCCAGTTTCGATCCCAGCTCCACCACTTCACACCTGTGTGGCTTTGGATAATTAAGTTGCCTGGCCTTTCTGTGTCTCTCACTTTTGTCATCTCTAAAATGGAGATAGTAATAGTCTCTATGATGCAAGACTATTTGGAGAATCAAATGCATTTGAATATGTAAAGCACTTAGAACACCAGTGCCTTGAACACAGTAAAAGCTACATTAAGTATTTGCAGTTTTTAGGGCAGCAGTTCTCAACCTTTGGGTCGCGACCCCGATGGGGGTCGAACGACCAAAACACAGGGGTCGCCGATCTGCAGGTTGAGAACCACTATTTTAGGGTACTGTTGTATGGAAAAGAAAAATAATGATCAGATGACCCCCTCGTGAGGGTGAACCTGGCAGGTGGTGATGATGTGTGTGGGAGGAGGGGAGTCCCCTCCCCCCCCACTTCCCAGTGTGAGGCTCTCTTCCCACTCAGGGTAACCTGATGGTGCCAGTGCTTATTGGCTGCCCACCTGGCAAGCGCCTAGCTTTTGACATCACCTACACACTGCAGTACAACCGTTTGCAAAACAAACACTACTTTGACTGCATTCACGTAGACCCCGAGATGCCCTGCTTCCTCTTCCGTGACAGTGAGTGTCCAGTCCCCTCCTCTGCATTGTCCACTGTCTTCTACCCTCACCACTTTGCCCTCCCTGCCCACTTACCTCCCTACCCACCCACCTCTGCTCTTCTCCTTGGTTCTCTCTCTTTTCTCTCCTCTCCACCCTCCACTTCTCTGATCAAGCTAATTTCTCCTCCTCTTGGCTTCAACCTACCTCCACCCCACAGCCTTCTACCCCTTCTTCTTGATCCAAGATATGGTGACGGGAGAATCTGGCAGTTTTCAGGGCAGGTAAGGGCAGGGCTAAGCTAGCGGCTGACGGGAGATAGGGGGAGGGAAGTTGGAGGCGGGGAGTGGGGCTTTTGGCGGGGGGTGGTGGTGGTAGATTTGACGCACGGATCCGGACATTGAGTCTAGTCAGTGCACACCTCTGCTTCTGGCAGCTATGTGATGAAGGTGGTGGGCGGCGGGCCCACCATGGACACCATCCAGGAATACAGTCAGGAGGAGATTTACCGCTTCAACAGCCCCCTGGACAAGTAATCCCGGTGGGACCCAGCCTGTAATGGGGCTTTCCTTCCCCTGCACACCCACAGCAAGGCTCCTAGGGTACCGCAAACTCTTGCCCGCCCACAAAGTGAGCCCCCCGCCCTTCTCCAAAGGTTCCAATCCTGGCCTCCCACTGCTCACACTGCTGCCCTCCCTCTGCGGCAGCCGAGGCCCCGCCCCCACTGGGGTTTCGTCATCTTCTTCCACAGCACCGACAGCCTCATCTGGACCACCAAAAACACAACGACCACCAAGGACTCACCCTTCAGCATCATGTCCCACCAGAGCTCGGAGGTCGAGTGAGTCACATCCTGGCTGCAGGCCTTTTTATCCCCCACCTGCCCACAATCTGTCGAGCCTGCCCCTTCTGCTTCTGGGTGACTTCTTGATCCCCAAGCCATGCTGACTGCCTTTATGTTCCTCAAATGGGTTGACCTCTACATAAGCTGGACCCTCTGTCAGCAGTGCAGGTCATTTTGGCCTTAATTCAAATGCCTCTTCATCTAGGAGGATTTCTGACTGTTCTAGATATTACAGTTGGCTCCCATCTTTCTGTGCTCCCCCATTAAGCCTTTACTCCTCTGCCTGTGGCCCCATCCCAGCCTTTACTCCTCTGCCTGTGGCCCCATCCCAGCCTTAACCCCTCTGCCTGTGGCCCCATCCCAGCCTTAACCCCTCTGCCTGTGGCCCCATCCCAGCCTTAACCCCTCTGCCTGTGGCCCCATCCCAGCCTTAACCCCTCTGCCTGTGGCCCCATCCCAGCCCCCTGGGGTCTGTCTTCCTTATAGGTTCAGGTTCAGTGTAGTCTTTGTGGAATGAGACAATGAACAAATTATTTCATGGTAGGCATTACTGACATTTGACTGGAGGTCTTAATAATGAATAAAACAATGGAGGAACAAATTAGTATATAGGGGCTTAATTACTATTTTTGGTTCGATGAAAGGAGGAGAATGATTCTATGAGCAAATGAGGGAAGTGAGTGAATGAATAAAGTAGCTAATTTGCACCTAGTCAGCTTTTTTTTTTTTTTTTTTTTTTTTTTTACAGAGACAAAGAGAGGGATAGATAGGGACAGACAGACAGGAATGGAGAGATGAGAAGCATCAATCATTAGTTTTTCATTGCGCATTGCGACACCTTAGTTGTTCATTGATTGCTTTCTCATATGTGCCTTGACTGTGGGCCTTCAGCAGACCAAGTAACCCCTTGCTCGAGCCAGCGACCTTGGGTCCAAGCTGGTGAGCCTTGCTCAAACCAGATGAGCCGCGCTCAAGTTGGCGACCTCGGGGTCTCGAACCTAGGTCCTCGGCATCTCATTCCGACGCTCTATCCACTGCACCAATGCCTGGTCAGGCCCTAGTCAGCTTTTGACCTATGTTGTTGAATAAATGAATAAAGGAAAGAGTAAATGAATCAAGATGTAACTTTGTACCTAGTAGGTACTGAAGCTGTATTTGTGGGATGAAGACATGTAGGCAGCAAGGAGTAAGTGAGGAGCTGGCACATAACAGGTGTACAATCCATAATCTAGATGAATGCATAGTAATGGAGGAATTGGCAGGTGGACATGGAAAGGCAGGAGAAAATGAATGAGTAAGCAAATTACCTATCAGTTACTAAGCATTCAGCTAGCCTTATTGGATGAATGAATGAAGGAGCAAATCAGAGATGAAGGTGTAAGATTGTTCCTAACTGGTGCTCACCCAGAGGTTTTGGGGCGGAGGGAGAAATCAGGGGTTGGCATGAGGTAGGCATGATTTGCAACACAAATGCCTGAACTTGTGCCCCCAGGTGGCTGTGTCTGGAGAACTCCCCATGCCATGATACCGTTCCCAATAGCATCTTTGCCCCTGAATTCTTTTTCAAGGTGTTGGTAAGCAATAGGTAAGCCAGGGATATGGCCTAATTGGGGTCAGGGGCTCCCTGTAGAGTACCTGACTCATCCGCAATGCTGAGCCCCTTTCCCCACCAGAGGTGTGGACGAGAGTACATACTGTGACTACCAGCTCATCTTCCTGCTGCATATCCATGGGCTTCCACTGAGTGCCAAACGGGCGCTCTTCATCCTCATGGTGAGCGGCTGCTCGGGAGCTGCCCTGTGGGGTGGAGGGGGCGCACAGGCTGCCCATTGCACCTGTTATGCCAGGGGTCCCCAAACTACGGCCCGCGGGCCACATGGGGCCCCCTGAGGCCATTTATCCAGCCCCCACCGCACTTCCGGAAGGGGCACCTCTTTCATTGGTGGTCAGTGAGAGGAGCATAGTTCCCATTGAAATACTGGTCAGTTTGTTGATTTAAATTTACTTGTTCTTTATTTTAAATGTTATATTTGTTCCCGTTTTGTTTTTTTACTTTAAAATAAGATATGTGCAGTATGCATAGGGATTTGTTCATAGGTTTTTTTTTATAGTCTGGGCCTCCAATGGTCTGAGGGACAGTGAACTGGCCCCCTGTGTAAAAAGTTTGGGGACCCCTGTGTTCTGCTGTGCTTGCAGGTATCAGCGGGTGTGTTCCTCAGCCTGGTCATCCTCTACATCATCTTCTGCCTCCTGCTGCCCCTCTTTGTGAAGCTGTGGAACATGCTCCGCTTGAAGATCAACAACCTCATCGCCACAGAATCTTACTACACTCACAGCTCCTCTTCCGGAGGCTTCAGCAGCTCGTCTCTGGCAGAGTCCAATGTTGACGTTGTGGTCAGCTCCAAGGTGGCAGAGAACAAGGCTGAACAGGAGGTAACTGTGAAGAAGTCACTGACCTGAACCTCTGACCTGCCGCAACCACCCTCATTCCTCACTTCTTGAACCATCTTGGAAACGCACCTTGTCATCCATCCCAACCCTTCCTTTTTGTTTTCCTTGAATTTTTATTTCTCCTTCACACTACATACCACATAGGTCATTAAAATACCAGAATCCTTCTGTGTCAGCTGGTAAATATAGGCTTCTCCATGTGCCCGCCAACTCAGCCCCTCTTCAACTGTGCTCCTGACCTCCCCGTAGGGCAGTAGGGTCCTCCATGACCCAGGCCCATTGTTACGGCCTGAAATCTGTGCTGACTGCCCAGGTTTGGTAGCGGTCAGTAACTCTTTCATATGTCAACACCTATCTGGTGTTTAGCTTAAGGAGGGGACTCTGGAGAGGTTAAGATTTTTGTTTTAGTTGCAAGTAGCAAAAATATCACTCACATAGTCCAAATGGAAATGATGATATATGGGTTTTGTCAGTGTGAGTTTCAGGTACAGTTTGACCCAGAAGTCTTTAATATCCACAGAACTTTTGCTCCATTTCTCAGTACTTTGCTCTGCTCTGCCCTCCTCTGAGTGTGGTCTCTGACCTCAGTCCAGCTCCTGTCACACATCCCCGTGTCTTATTGCCCAGAGGAAGAAAGGGCTGGAGCTCAACATTCCCAGGCCGTCAGTCTGATTGGAAGGGGTTGGGTCATAAACTCACCACTTTACCGCTCACACTGCCCGAGAAATTCGACCTTGCGTGGTTTAAGCCAATCAGAGCCCAGCCCTGGATCTGAGGGCAGTCAGTCTTTTTTTTTAGGGCGGTTCTTATAAGGACAATGTGCTATCAAGAGGAGAAAGGGAAGCTGAAAGGCAAAAAGCAATTGTGCTTTTGTACTCCATTCCCTGTCCACCCACTGGGCTCAACTCCAGCCCCACCCCAGGAGTCTCAATTGAATGATCCTCTGATCATCCCCTTCCCCTCCTCCACTCTAGTAATAGAGGCTCAGGGGACATGTACTCCGAAGAGACACCAGGGAAGACAACCAGACCAGCTTGATGAGACGGCTCTAGAGCAGGCAGGGCCACTGAGGTCATGTTATTAAGTTAGGAATTATCAGAGAAGCACTCAGAGCTGAGAAGCTGAAGAATGTGGTCAGATATTACAAAGATGTTCCTGGTTGCCCTGTGGAGAATGGCTCAGGACTAGAGGCAGAGATCCTAGGGAGGAATTAGGCCAGGAACCTGGGCAGAAGAAGATGGTGCTAGACCAAAACCTAGTGGAGGAAGGAGAGGAGGAAGCAGGTGGGGAGATGCTCGGGAGGCCTACTGAACATACTGGGGGGGTAGGCACGTAAGAAATGGGACCAAGGGAGAATTTAGAAAATGGCCCAAGACTCTGCTGTCCCAGAGATGAGGACAAGTTTGGGAGAAGAAGCAGAGGTGGGAGAGACAGAGGCCAATTGGGGTCATGGTGAGTGTAGGCGGTCTGAGGAATTTCTAGAAGAGGCTATCCAGGAGGCTGCAGGAACCTCAGACTTGGGGCTCAGGAGGGAATTCAGGGATGATCAAGCAGTATGGAACCATTGTCAGTAGTACAGATCCTTCTATTAACAAAATTAATTGCATTGATGCAATCATGGAGAATGTATGAAATAATATCCTGGTTTTACCTGTCCTAGTTTTGTTCAGGCTGCAATAATAGAATACCATAGATTGTGTGGCTTACAAACAACATAAATTTATTTCTCAGTTTTGGAAGCTGGGAAGTCAAAGATCAAGGTGCTGGCAGATTCGTGTCTAGTGAGAACCTGCTTCCTAGTTCACAGATGGCTGTCATTTTGCTGTGGTGGAATGAGTGAGGAGGTCTCTTTAATAAGGGCATTAATCTCAATTCTAAAGGCCCTACCCTCATGACCTAATTCCCTCCAAAAGGCCCAATACCATTATATTGGGGATTAGGGTTAAACATGAATTTGGGAGGATATAAACATTCAATCTATAGCAGATTTCCTTTATTGGATTATTTAGTAATCTTCATGATTTTCTATCAGGAAAATTCTATCATTATCCGCATTTCACAGATGAAGAAACAAATGATCAGGTGTGAAAATATGTATGATTACATAAATAAGTGCCTGAAAATACTTTTTCTAAAATTACTTCCTCCTGACCTGTGATGGCGCAGTGGATAAAGCATCGACCTGGAATGCTGAGGTCGCCGGTTCGAAACCCTGCACTTGTCTGGTCAAGGCACATATGGGAGTTGATGCTTCCTGCTCCCCCCCTTTCTCTCTCTCTCTCTCTCTCTCACTCCCTCTCTACTCTAAAATAAATAAATAAAATAAAAATAAATAAATTAAAAAAATAAAATAAAATAAAATAAAATTCAACTTTCATTCCTTATATATTCCAAGTCAAATAAAAATATAAGAAAACTATTTGAACATGATTATTAAATTACATGATTACCAAAGATAGCATATGGCATATGGTATTTAAATGCCAAAACCATTTTTTTTAATTGAGAACAAAAGAAGAATGACTCACTACTGTTTCCAACATTGTGATTAAAGGCTTTACCTAATACAATAAGACAAGAAAAAGAATAACTACACATTGGAAAAGATAAAGCAAAAATTATACGCAGAAAAAAATGCTGTATATCTAGAACATTCAAGTGACTCCTGTAAGAAAAGAAACTGGCCCTAGCTGGATAGCTCAGTCTGTTAGCACATCATCCTGAAGCTCGGAGGTTGCTGGTTCAGTCCCCAGTTGGAGCACATACAGGAGCTGCTTGATGTTTCTCTCTCTCTCTCTCTCTCTTTCTCTCTCTCTCTCTCCTTCCTTTCTCACTAAAATCAATAAATAATTTTTAAAAAATTAAAAGGAAAGAAAAGTAACCTAAATAAATTAAGGCCATTTGAAAGGTTTCTCTCTACAGAACAACTGTACAAAATCAATAGCTTTTCTTGGTGCTAGAATGAAATTCAAAATGAAAAGAATTTGATCTAGGAATAAATTTGTTTGGAAAAGTGACAAATTTAGTGAAGAAAAATATACAATCCTGCTGAAAGATGGTAAAGCTTAAAAGTGATTGAGAAGATGCATGTCCCTAAAGTGGGTGGTACGTGTACATTGTATTAATGTTTCTAAAAACAACAAGAATATGTACGGTATTAGTCTTTTCTCACCACAGAGGGAAATTTTGGACCCAATTTTGGCTAGAAGCCATTTCCACACAATATCAAAGCACTCTAAATGACAAGAAAACCTGATAATAGCAACAGAGCTGGCAATGTCCATGTGTGCAAGTTCTTTTGGCTAAAGATGTTCTCACAAAAATAGAGAAATTCTGTAAACTGGCACTAGGATTTCCATCAAGTCACTTCATGGGCCAGATGAACATATTATAAGTTTGCATCAGCCATATCCATTTCTGGCCAAAACTGAGTAGACTGAGTAGCAGGAATTAGATTTACCCCCATACCTGAAACAATAAAAACAGACAAAATACATGAACAGTGGCTTTCAAGACACTGAACATCATGCAATGCAGGCATCATGCCTGAGACATAGTAAACAAGGCGTTTCTACAGTTGCCCTAGCTTACTGTCCTGAATGAGTATTGAGATCAGGTGCAGGGAGGGGGAACTGAGGTGGAACCTAGAATGTGCTGAGCTGAGGAGATGGAGATTAGGTCTGGGAAGACCAATACAACTAGAGTTTAAGACAGAATACTGAAGAGAAGAGGACTGCATCCCATAGAAAATCTCAGCGATCTGCAGAGCACTAATCAGTGATTGGTGCATATGTATAAGGAAATCACATGGGGCTAGGAAATAAAAAAAGATTTAAAAGGATTAGAGGGAACAATGACAGCACTCACACAGGGCTGATGGCTACCTATTCTCACCAGCCAGACTGTTAAACCTCAGAATTCATGGAGCACTGGGTACAATACTCAGGAAGTTCTTGCCACTATTAGCTCAATATTGCTCTGGACCCACCTAACCTATAAGCTGGATCTGAAGCATCGACTGTTTGCGTCTCAGGAAAACCATCAAAAATATTTACTGAAGTACAAAAAACATCCAATACCCAACAATGTAAAAGTCAATGCTTGGTCTCCAATAAAATATCACCAGGCATGCAAAGAGACAGGAAAACAACCCTCAAGTGAAGAGAATAATCAATTGAAACTTACCCAAAGCTAACACGGATATTAAAGTTAGTAGAAAAGAAATGAAAATATAAGAAGAGGATAAATGGCAGCAGCAGCCTGGGAGAAGTGTGTACAGGCCTAGTACATTAGCTCACTAGGTGTTATCAAAGATCTGATGCATCTATATTACAGGCAGGAAGAATTGGAAAAGGCTAAAGGGGGCCAGATAGACCAGTAGGTTCACTTAAAAATTTTTCCCAGTGACCAGGCAGTGGCACAGTGGATAGAGCATCAACCTAGGATGCTGAGGACTCAGGTTCCAAAAAAAAAATTTTCCAGAAGTGCCACCCAGTGACTTCCTCTTATATAATTATATGTCAAATTAGTCACATGAATATCTCTTGCTGCATAGAAGTGTGGAAAGGTTAACAGTTTAGTTTCCCTGCTTTCACAGTAGTAGAAGGCAAGGACAAAGGGAAAGGTCTTGGGAAGCTAATCCACAGTGTGTTTCATGATAGGGGAAATAACGGTTTAAAATATAACTAAGAAGTTATGAAGTAAATAAATGGATGACAATAACCAAGAGAATTATTTAGATCAGTAAGAAAGGATTTATACCACAGGTACTAAAACTTAAAGCATTAAACCACTGTGGTAAAGATATAATATTGCCTGGCCAGGAGGTGGCACAGTGGATAGAGCTTCTACCTGGGACACTGAGGACCCAGATTTGAAACCTGGCGGTTGCCGGCTTGAACATGAGATCACTAGCTTGAGTGTGGGATCATAGATATGACCCCATGGTTGCTGGCTTGAGCCCAAAGGTCGCTGGCTTGAAGTTCAAGGTCACTGGCTTGAGCCCAAGGTCGCTGGCTTGAGCAAGGGGTCACCGGCTCAGCTGGATATCCCCACCATGAAGGCACATATGAGAAACCAATCAATGAACAACTAAAGTGCCGCAACAACAAGTTGATGCTTCTCATCTCCCTTCCTGCCTGTCTGTTCTTCTCTCTCTCTGTCTCTGTCCCTGTCTCTCTTTCTCTCTCAAAAAATAAAAAAAATAAAAAAGTTAAATTAAAATAAAACTTTTTTTTATTAAGTGAGGGACAGGGAGGCAGAGACAGACTCCAGCAGTAATTACATAGATGAATATAAAAGCCAGTATTATTATGCTTTTGGTTGGTAACTCCTTTTTCTATATTATTTTAAAGGCAATTGCATGAACCCTGCCTGGGTAGCCCAGTTGATCAGAGCATTGTCCCAATACACTAAAGTTGCAAGTTTGATCACCAGTTAGGGCACATACAAGAATCAACCAAGTAATACATAAATAAGTGGGACAACAAATTGATGTTTCTATCTATCTATCTATCTATCTATCTATCTATCTATCTATCTATCTAAAATAATAAAAATAAGGAAATAGCATAAACAATAATTATAAAATTATGTTAATGAGCACACAATGTATAAGGATGTAATCTGTGACAATAATAATATAAAAATGGAGGGGTGGGGATGTGTAGGAGCTAAGTGTCTGTATACTACTGAAACTAATGAGTTATTATTTAAATTAGGTTGTTGGAAGTTCATGATATTAATTGTAATCCAATCCTGAAGCTTACCACTAAAAAAATAACTAAAAAATACACAGAAAAGATAAAAGAAGGGAATGAAAATGGTACAATACAAATAAACAACTAGGTTTATTTTAAAAACTGTAATAAAGAAGTTGAGGAATAAAAGACATAAAACATATGGAAAATAAATAGCTAAATGGCAGAAGTAAATCCATCCTTAGTAGTAATTACTTTAAATATAAATGAGTTAGAGTAATCTATTAAAAGGCAGAGATTATCAGATTGTGTATTTAATAAATGGTCCATGTTTTCTAAATGCTGTTTGCAAGAGATTCATTTTATAGGTCCAAAGAGGTTAAAAGTAAGAGCATGAAAAAAAGTATTCCATGCAAATAGTAACCAAAAGAAAGCTCGGGTGGTTATATCATTGTCAGAAAAAATAGGCTTTCAGTCAAAGAAGGATATGAGACAAAAAAAGAGATTATATATTGATAAAAGTTTCAATCCAATAAGAAAATGTAATAGTTATACATACATAAACCTAAAAACGAGCCCCAGAATATGTGAAGCAAAAATTGATAGAATCAAAAGGAGAAATAGTCAGTTCTGAATAATAGCTGGAGATTTTAAGACTCCATGTTGGGCAGATAAAATATATTATGTGCTCACTTTATTAAAGATGGTGCTGCCTACATGGAAGCCCGTCGCCCAGGTGATGGTATTGGTTGCCCTTCTTGCTTGGGATGGGCGTGATTATATTAATATGTGTTGGGAGTGGGCTGTAGGCAGGCAGGATCCTTGTAGCCTGGGGCTTGGTTTTGGGACTAAACCTTTCCCACCCTTTTTGATGTGGGGTTGTGCACTCTCATGAGGCATCCCATTATGCCTCAGATAAGTGACTTTGTATCAGAGACTTCCTTGTCTGTATATTGGATTAAAAGTTTTGGCTTCTACACTATAAAGTGGGGTAGACCGGGAGCTTGCCCTCTCTCCATTCCTGAGATTAGCATTGGAGAGCAGAGAGCAGAAAAAGACCACGTGGAGGAGAGGATAGAGGCAGCCAAGATGGCAGAATGCTGAAGGAGAAGCCAGTTTGTGCAGAGTTTGTGCAAAAAGAAGGAGAAGGGGAACAGAGGTGAATAGGTCTAGTGAGCTAGAAACCTTTGATTCTAGGAAACTCGGATAAGTCAGTAGCTTTGTGAGCACTGAATGAGTGGGTTTGGAGCCCAGTGTGTGTTTTTACTTGTCTGTTGGGTACAAGCTAGGATTAAAGGTAATGGCTCACCAGTTCTTGGCTCTGATGTTTCCTTACCATGTGTCCGAATCTAATGCGAACCTGCATGGGCCAGGTGGCTGTGATGGTGGCCGTGGATACTGGTTTTACACTCCACTTTCTATATGAATAGAACAACAAGATAGTACATCAATAAGAGAGTAGTGTATTTGAACAACACTAGTCTTTAGATCTATAGACATATAAAGAACACTCCATTCAACAACAACAGGATGCACATTCTTCTCAAGTGCACATGGAATATTCTCAGGATACATAAGTTAGGCCTCAAAACATGTCTTAGTAAAATGAAAAATATTGAAATTATATAAAATATGCCCTATAATTACAATAGAATAAAACTAGAAACTAACAGAAAGAAAACTGGAAAAGTAATAAATATGTGAAAATTAAGCCATACACTCTTAAATGACCAATGAGTTCAAGAAGAAATCACAAGGGGAAATTAGAAAATACCTTGAAAAAAATTAAAACCCAATCACAACATACCAAAATTATGGGATGAAGCAAAAGCAGTGCTAAGAGGGATGCTTGTTCTTTTTGTGTGTGTGTGACAGAGACAGAGACAGAAAGAGAGACAGATAGGGACACACAGACTAGAAGGGAGAGAGATGAGAAATATCAATTCTTCATTGCAGCACCTTAGTTTCTCATTGATTGCTTTCTCATATGTGCCTTGATGGGGGGGGGGTAGGGGATTTGGGGGAGCTACAGCAGAACGAGTGATCCCTTGCTCAAGCCAGTGACCTTGGGCTTAAGCTGGTGAGCCTTGAACAAACCAGATGAGCCCGCACTCAAGCTGGCAACCTCGGGGTTTCGACCCTGAGTCCTCCGCGTCCCAGTCCGACGCTCTATCCACTGCACCACCGCCTGGTCAAGCAAGGGATGATTGTTCTTAAATTTAGTTATAACTCCAGTTTGGTCCTGGGAGGTAGCAACTGGAACATCCATGTATTTATAACTATACATACAAACATTTAAAGAGAGCAAACTACATCCAAAACTAGCAGAAGAAAGGAAATAATAAAGATGAGTGGAAATAAGTGAAATCAATGGAAACAAAAGTTAGTTCTTGGAAAAGATCAACAAAATTGACAAGTGTTGGGCAAACAGCTGTGTAACAAGTGTGTTAGGCTTACTTGTATTTTGCCTGATTGGTGCATGAGCACAAGACAGCGCCATATGTGTATAGTTTATGTAAGGCTGCTGGTGCTTGCCCTCAGCGGATTTCCTGCCTGCTTGAGAGGGGCCATTGTTTGCTATTGTTTACCAGAGAAGCCTCCCTCCACCTCTCGGCTTTTTGGCTTGGGTGTCCAGGTAGTCCAGAGAGAGTGAGGGAAGCGGTTTTCCTTTCCTGCTTGCCCGTCCGTGGTTGTTAGACTCTAGTGAACAGAATGGCCCACCATTTTCTGGCTCCACAGTACCTTTATTGTCTGCCCGAATCTAATGTCAACCTGCATGGCCATGACCACTGGCCTTACAACAAACCTTTAGCTAGACTGACTATGAACAAAAGAGAAGATTCAATAAATTAAAATTGGAAATGAAAGTAGAGATATGAGTACCTATTTTACAGAAATAAAGAGGATTATAAGAGAATGCTTTGAACAATTATACCAACAAATGGGATAACCTAGATGAAATGGAAAAATTCTTAGAAATGTACAAACTACCAGGAATTCCAAAATGGCAATGGAGTAGGTAGATGTTCCGGTTGCCACCTCCTAGGACCAAACTGGAGTTATAACTAAATTTAAGAACAATCATCCTGAAAAACCAATTTAGGACTAAATTAAGAGGAGTCACAGAAGAAGCCACATCAAGGCTGGTAGGAAGGGCAGAGATGTGAAAAGGCTGCCCCCAGTCCCTGGAGCGAGCAATGGCCGAGGGTCCAAAGGGACTCTCAGATATTGTCCCTGAGGAGAGGTTGTCCCTGAGAGGTGAGGGTCCTAAACCCCAGGCTGGGTGCCTCAGCTTAAAGCACCAGAGACTAAAAGAGGTGCCCATAACATTTGGCAGTGAAAAGGGGTGGTATTTCTCTCTGCAAGAAAGAGACAAAAGTTCTCAGAGATGCAGACACCCTCTCCAAAGGGCCAAAACAGAAAATCTTATTCACAGCCATTTACCCTGGGCCCCAAGTGAAGAGATGGCTGAGAGGACTAGAGTCCCATGAGGAGAGTGTGAAATTGGCAGCCCTGGGGAGAGACTCAGTTCTGAATCCTGTGCTGAGTTGTTATCTGGTACTGCAGTCTCCATCTTTCTTGGGAGGAGCAGTCCCCTCCATGCAGCATCACCTGGGGGAAAGCAACTGTCCCACCCTCAGGCATCTCTTGCCTCATCTTGATAAGTAAGCAGCCTTGGCCAGGAAGCAGAAGGTGTGACAGTAACTCAGTTGTCTGATGTTGAGGCCAGAGGTTTTACCCCCACTTTCCTGAGAATATGGTCCCTCTGCTCATGCGGATTCAGTAGAAACTGTCCAACTGTGGGCAGACCAAATCTCTGGGTTTCAGAAGCCACACCCACTGGACTCCTAGTGGTCACACCCTGCTAAGGTCTGTGAAAAAATACAGGACAGACTGACACCTGGGACCAGGGTGGGAGCCACACCCACCACCCTTCCTAATCCATGAATTGCTGCAGCCTCTAGACTCTACAGATGTTCAAGGGCCAAGTCCAACAAGCATCCAGAAGACAGAGGCAGGAGGTGGATCTGGAAACTTTGGACCTTCTGCTGGCTTGTCCCCCGGCCCGGTGCTGGTAAAAACCACCTAGGTGTGCAACTTGGTCCTTCTATGTGCACATAAGCCCAGCAGAGGTAGCCACAAACTCTGGATTGCTTATAGCTCCAAAAAGTTTGCTGAGGGACAGTCATGGGCAATGTCTTACACTGGTCTGCACCAGGTTTCCTCCTAAGAGGCCTAGAATCAACACATCCAGTGGCCAGTTACAGACTACAGTAAAGCAAAGCCAACTAGCATATCCAAAGGCAGAGCTCGGCAGGCTCTAAACCTAGCTGAGGCAAATTCCACTTTTTATGTCAACACCTGTGTAGCAGCTTGCACGCAGTGGACAAAGTAAAGCTTCACAGCCAGCCAGTTCAAGTCCTGGGAGAGAGGCTTAGAGCACAAACAGTCAAAGTATGAGTTCCTTGGAGCTTATTGTTGAGACCAGTCAAGGGGCTTAGCCACCTTCTTAGGTCGGGGGCACAATCAGCCCCAGTGGAAGACTCTTTCAATCTTCCTCCCTAAGACCAGGGGCTCCCCAGCTGAAAGAACTTCTGCAGAGGGGAATGTCAACACCACCCAATCTGAACCTGCTGCTCACCTTGCTGGGGAGAAATAGAATAGGAGTATCCAGCAGTGTCTGGAGATTAAGCTATGAAGTAGCAGCCACTCTCTCCAGACTGAGCCCCTGACCAAGAGACCCCCAATGTAGGTAGGGGTCCAACTAATGTTATCATCCCAACCTCAGCTGCCCTAACCCACTAAGCTTGCAAGCTGTGGAAGGGTTGGTGGGGATGAGGCCATTCTACAGTTTTCCCACAGAAGACTCTGTGGGAAGACCAGGAAGCTGCAAGAGGAGGTGGAGCAGCTGAAAAGTGGGGGCAAATCTTAAGGAAATTGGGCCCTTTTATGGAGCTGCTGTCAGCTCTAAGCAGGAGGAAGCTGATTCTTATACACAGGTTGGACCCTAACCCCCCCCACACACACACTGTTACAGAAAATGCAGACACAAACAGTGAATAGAGTGGTAGCACCAAACAGATAGCTCATAGTGGGTTACAAACAATACCTGACATCAACCCAAACCTGAATCCTACCCAAGAGAACCCAGAACCAACACAACCAGTAGTGGGTGGCAGACCATACAAACACTAGCCTCAACTAGCCACACAAGTGGCACACCCAAAAGAGGAGTCCAGCAGGCACTGGATCCTGCTGAGAATAACAATGCCCCATAGGACAGACCTTACATAACATCTAATACACATGATCAAGGCCGACCCTTAAAGCCAGCCAGCCTGGAGGGTTAGCTCCACCTACAAAAGGGGCAATGCACTGAAGACTCACATACAACAGGAGAGTAAATATAATCCTCAAGAAACATTCCTAGAGCAAGGAGCTCAGGTGACCCAGAGGTTAATATCACTGAGCCCACCTTCCCCATAAAGATGTCAGAACAAATCTGGGAATCAGAGTAGAGCTACCTAATACACAGATAAAATTGGCAGACAAAGAAATATGACCCAGATTAATCAACAAGAGAAATCCCCAGAAAAAGAATGAAAGGAAATGAAAGTAACCAAACTACCAGATGCAAAGTTTAAAATAATGATTATTAGGATGCTCAAGGATCTTAGAGTAAGAATGGATAATTACAATGAGAACTTAGTAAGCATTTAAAAGGACATTAAAACCATAAAAAAGAACCAGTCAAGCCTGACCAGGTGGCACAATGGATAGAGCATCAACTTGGGACACCGAGGACCAAGGTTCAAAACCATGAGGTCACTGGCTTGAGCATGGGCTCACCAGCTTGAGTGGGAGGTCGCTGGCTTGAGCATGGGATCATAGACATGACCCCATGGTTGCTGGCTTGAGCCCAAAGATCGCTGACTTGAAGCCCAGCATCACTGTCTAGAGCCCAAGGTCATTGGCCTGAGCAAGGGGGTCACTAGCTCAGCTGGAGCCTTCTGGTCAAGGCACATATGAGAAAGCAACCAATAAACAACTAAAATAGCCTGATCAGGTGGTGGCACAGTGGATAGAGCATCAGACTGGGGTGTGGAGGACCCAGGTTTGAGACCTCGAGGTCACCAGCTTGAGCATGGGCTCTTTTGATTTGAGCAAAGCTCACCAGCTTGTACCCAAGGTTGCTGGCTTGAGCAAGGGGTTACTCAGTCTGCTGTAGCCCCATGGTCAAGGCACATATGAGAAAGCAATCAATGAACAGCTAAGGTGTTGCAATGAAAAACTGATGATTGATGCTTCTCATCTCTCTCTGTACTTGTCTGTCTGTCCCTATCTACCCCTTTCTCTGATCTCTGTCTCTGAAAAAAAAAACTAAAATAAAATGCTGCAATTATGAGTTGATGCTTCTGATCTCTCACCTTTCCTGTCTCTCTGTCCTTATCTGTTCCTCACACCCTCTCCCTCTCTCTCTCTGTCACTAAAAAAGAAGAAAAGGAAAGAAAGAAAGAAAGAAAGAAAGAGAGAAAGAGAGAAGAAAAGGAAGGAAGAAACAAAGAACCATTCAGAAATGAAGATTGCACTAGAAGGAATCAACAGCAGGCTGGATGTAGTGGAAGATCGAATCAGCGACTTAGAGAATAAGAAAACATAAGCACAGAAGTATAGCAGCAAAAAGAAAAGAGGCTTATAAAGGCTGAGGAAACTGAGACCTCTGTGACAACCTGAAGAAAAACAACATCCGTATCATTGGGGTTCCTGAAGGAGAAGAGAATGAATAAGGAATAGAGAACTTGTTTGAAGAAATCATAGCTGAAAACTTCTCTAAATTGATGAAAGAAAAAGTCACACAAGTATAAGAAGCACAGAGTCCCATTAAGGATGAACCCAAAGAGGCCCACACCAAAACACATCATGATTAAAATGCCAAAGATAAGAGACAAAGAAAGAATACTAAAAGCTGCAAGAGAAAAGCAATTAATTACCTACAGAGCAGCACCCATAAGGCTGACATCTGCCTTCTCAATAGAAACACTTCAGGCCAGAGGGAGTTGGAAAGAAATATTCAAAGTGATGAAAAACAAGGCCTGACCAGGCAGTGGCTCAGTAGATAGAGCATTGGACTAGGATGCTGAGGACGCAGGTTCGAAACCCCAAGGTCTCCAGCTTGAGCATGGGCTCACCAGCTTGAGTATAGGGTCATAGACATGATCTCATCGTCACTGGCTTGAGCCCACGGTCGCTGACTTGAGCAAGGGTCACTCACTCTGCTGTAGCCCCCTGGTCAAGGTATATTTAAGAAAGCAATTAAGCCTTAGTTGGTTGGCTCAGTGGTAGAGCATCGGCCTGGCGTGTGGAGATCCTAGGTTCGAGTCCCAACCAGGGCACATAGGAGAAGCACCCATCTGCTTCTCCACCCTTCCCCCCTTCCTTTCTCTCTGTCTCTCTCTCCCCCCAACAGCCAAAACTCCACTGGAGACGTTGGCCCAGGCACTGGGGATGGCTCCATGGCCTCCACCTCAGGCGATAAAATGGCTCCAGTTGCAATGGATCAATGGCCAGATGGGCAGAGCATTGCCCCCTGGTGGGCATGCCTGGTGGATCCCAGTCAGGTGCATGTGGGAGTCTGTCTCTCTGCCTCCTCGCTTCTCACTTCAAAAAAATACAAAAAAAAAAAAAAAAAGCAATTAATGAACAACTAAGGTGCTACAACAAAAAATTGATGCTTCTCATCTCTCTCTCTTCCTGTCTGTCTGTCCCTATCTGTCCCTGTCTCTGATTCTTTCTCTGTCTCTATCCAAAAAAAAGGCCTTTCCAAAGTGATGAAAAACAAGAACCTACAACAAAGACAACTCTATCCAGAAAAGCTATCATTTAAAATTGAAGGAGAAATAAAGAACTCCCCCCCCCAAAAAAAGGGTCAAATTCATTACTACCAAACAAGAAATGTTAAAAGGCCTGCAATAGAAAGAGGAAAGAAAAATAGAAGTCAAAATAAAGAGGATTAGGCCCTGGTCGGTTGGCTCAGTGGTAGAGCATCGGCCTGGCATGCAGGAGTCCCAGGTTTGATTCCTGGCCAGGGCACACAGGAGAAGTGCCCATCTGCTTCTCCACCCCTCCCCCTCTCCTTCCTCTCTGTCTCTCTCTTCCCCTCCCGCAGCCAAGGCTCCATCGGAGCAAAGTTGGCCCGGGCACTGAGGATGGCTCTATGGCCTCTGCCTCAGGTGCTAGAATGGCTCTGGATGCAACAGAGCAGTGCCCCAGATGGGCAGAGCATCGCCCCCTGGTGGGCATGCTGGGTGGATCCTGGTCGGGCACATGTGGGAGTCTGTTTGACTGCCTCCCCGTTTCCAACTTCAGAAAAATACAAAAAAACCAAAACAAACAAACAAACAAAAAAGAGGATTATAGGTTTAAAGAATAAAATGGCAATAAATAAGTACATATCAATAATAACCTTAAGAATAAGTGGATTAAATGCTCCAATCACAAGACATAGTGTAGCTGCATGGATAAGAAAACAAAGACCAGCTTGGCCAGGTGGTGGTGCATTGGTCTGTGATGCTGAGGACCCAGGTTAAAAACCCCGAGGTCGCCAGTTTGAGCATGGGATCATAGACATGACCCCATAGTTGCTGGCTTGAGCCCAAAGGTTGCTGGCTTGAAACCCAAACTCACTGGCTTGAGCAAGGGGTAATTGGCTCAGCTGGAGCCCCTCCCAATCAAGGCACATATGAGAAAGCAATCAATAAACAATTAAAGTGCCACAACAACTAGTTTATGTTTCTCATCTCTCTCCCTTCCTTTCTGTACCTGTCTGCCCCCCACCCCACCTTGCTTAAAAAAAAAAAAAAGGTCAGAATGGAAATAAATGACATAGAGGCCAAATGAACAACACAAAAGATCAATGAAACCAAGAGCTGGAGCTGGTTCTTTAAAATGGTAAACAAGATTGATGAACCTTTAACCAGTTTCATAAAAAAAAAGAGATAGGACCCAAATAAATATAATTAGAAATAAAAGAGGAGAAGTAACAACTGATATCACAGAAATACAAAGGACTGTAAAAAAATATAAAAATATTATGCCAAAAAATTGGACAACCTGGGTGAAATGGATAAATTCCTAGAAACATACAATCTTCCAAAACTCAATCTGGAAGAATCAGAAAGCCTGAGCAGACCAATTACAACAAATTAAACTGAAATAGTTATCACAACCTCCCAGCAAACAAAATTCTTGGACCAGACAGTTTCACAGACGAATTGTTCCAAACATTCAAAGAACTAATGCCTATCCTTCTCAAGCTATTCCAAAAAATTTAAGAGGAGGGAAGATTTCGAAGCTCATTGTACAAGGCTAGCATTATCCTAATTCCAAAACCAAGTAAAGATACTACAAACAAAGAAAACTATAGACTAATATTGTTGTACGGTGCCAAAAGCTACAGAATTAATATTAACATTTTAGAAAGCTTAAAGAACATTTTGTTGATTTGGGCTGGGCGTACAGAAAGGTTTTGTGGATGACCTCTCTGTACTTGTGTGATTAGCATAAAATCAATATGGCTGATGGCATTGTGTTGTAAATGCAGAAGAGGAAGGAGACTTGTATTCTCTGACCTTCCTCATACCTATGGGGGGGAGGGTAAATAGCTAGCCAGGTACAGGAAGAAAAAAATTAAATTAAAATATTTTCTTATACTGATGAACCTTTTACAGGCATTTGTCCCTATGGGAACTACCCCTTCCCTCCTGAAAGCATGTAGTTAATGTATGTATCTCTAAACAGAAGGCATAAACTTATGCTGTGATGTCAGGTTTTTTTCCCCTCCCATGTATAATTAAGAGTATATAAACAGCCCCTGAACTATTTTTGAGGGCTGCACAATTTGGGTCTGTGGCCCTGTGTTAGCCATATGTGGCCGGCATATTTAATAAATTTTCTCCTTTAATAAAACTTTTCAAAAACTTACTTGGACTACGTGTCTCTACAAAAACCCATGGAATTGTGGATTGGGTACTTTATAACAATATCCCTGATAAGATGCTAAAATTCTCAACAAAGTATTAGCAAACCATATTCAGCAATACATTAAAAAGATCATACATCATGATCAAGTGGGATTTATTCTGGGCAATAAAGGCTGGTACAATATTCACAAATCAATAAACATGCTTCATCACATAAACAAAATGAACGATAAAAATCACACAATTATATTAATAGATGCCGAAAAAAGATTTTTTTTAAGTGAAAGGAGGGAAGATAGTGAGACAGAATCCCTCATGCACCCCTACCAGAATCCACCTGGCAACCTCCATCTGGGGTCAATGCTCAAATCAATTGAGCTATCCTCAGCACCTGAGGCCTACATGCTTAGACCAACCAAGCTATCCTCAGCACCAGGGCTTGATGCTTGAACTAATTAAGTCACTGGATGCAGGAGAGGAAGGGGGGGGGGGAGAAGCAGATAGTCATTTGTCTTGTGTGCCCTGACTGGGAATCAAACCTGGAACATCCATACACTGGACTGACACTCTATCCACTGAGCCAACTGTCTAGGACCAGAAAAAACCATTTGGTAAATCTGTTGAGGACTGAAAAATCAACAGAGTATTTTGCAGTTTGGACAGAGGTGCCGGGAGCTGACTGTAAGCTGACAGTCTGCCCAACCTTCCCACCTCACCTGCCTGATTAAGTTACAAAGTGCTGTGCTTTAGTACTCGTCCCACCTCCCATGTTCCTTAGAAAGAGTAGAAGAAAATTATTAAAGTTGTGTATGTTAAGTACTGGTGAGGGTTTTTCTGCACCTGGTGGTTTTCTTGTGTTGCCTTGGAGACATGATTGATTTGCTAATGGTGACCTAGTCCAGTAAATAAAGAAGGATGTTTTCTGGGGGTTGCCATGATTTTGCGGCTTGACCAGTGACAGATCAAGCAATCCTGTCTCATACTATTCATCACCAGAACGCTGCAGCCCTGCATAAACAGTTTCAACTTTCTTGGGAAGCAGCACGGCAGATTGTTAAATCCTGTCCAAGGTGTCCAATACTACAATCTGTCCCTTCGTTTGGAGTTAACCCTTGAGGTCTCCTATCAGGACAACTTTGGCAAATGGATGTAACTCATATAACTTCATTTGGCAAACAGTCCTTTGTCCACGTTGGAGTGGATACTTATTCTGGATTTATAGTAGCCTCTGCCAGAACAGGAGAGGCTTCTAAGCATGTTATAGCTCATTGTTTGTATGCATTTTCTACTATTGGACTTCCTAAATTGATTAAAACTGACAATACTCCTACATATGTAGGGAAAAGCATTTACTATATTTTGTCAAACCTTTCGAATTACGGGCATTTCTTACCATCTTTATTTTTATTTATTTATTTTTTTTACAGAGAGAGAGTCAGAGAGAGGGATAGATAGGGACAGACAGAAATGGAGAGAGATGAGAAGCATCAATCATTAGTTTTTTGCTGCGACACCCTAGTTGTTCATTGATTGCTTTCTCATATGTGCCTTGACCATGGGGCTACAGCAGACCGAGCAACCCCTTGCTCAAGCCAGCGACCTTGGGTCCAAGCTGGTGAGCTTTGCTTAAACCAGATGAACCCACGCTCAAGCTGGTGACCTCAGGGTCTCTAGCCTGGGTCCTCCGCATCCCACTCCAATGTTCTATCCACTGCACCACTGCCTGGCCAGGCTCTTACCATCTTTTTTTTTTTTTTTTTTTTTTTTTTCCTGAAGCTGGAAACAGGGAGACAGTCAGACAGACTCCCGCATGTGCCCAACCGGGATCCACCCGGCACGCCCACCAGGGACGAGGCTCTGCCCACCGGGGGGGTGATGCTCTGCCCCTCCCGGGCGTTGCTCTGCCGTGACCAGAGCCACTCTAGCGCCTGGGGCAGAGGCCAAGGAGCCATCCCCAGCGCCCGGGCCATCTTTGCTCCAATGGAGCCGTGGCTGCAGGAGGGGAAGAGAGAGACAGAGAGGAAGGAGGGGATGGGGGTGGAGAAGCAAATGGGCGCTTCTCCCATGTGCCCTGGTCGGGAATCGAACCCGGGTCCCCCGCACACCAGGCCGACGCTCTACCACTGAGCCAACCGTCCAGGGCCAGGCTCTTACCATCTTTAAAGCCAAAGTATTATTAAAGTGTACCCAGCAAATATTTATTTATTTATTTTTGTATTTTTCTGAAGCTGGAAACGGGGAGACAGTCAGACAGACTCCCGCATGCTCCCGACCGGGATCCACCCGGCACGCCCACCAGGGAGCGATGCTCTGCCCACCAGGGGGCATCGCTCTGTTGCGACCAGAGCCACTCTAGCACCTGAGGCAGAGGCCATAGAGCCATCCCCAGCGCCCGGGCCATCTTTGCTCCAATGGAGCCTTGGCTGTGGGAGGGGAAGAGAGAGACAAAGAGGAAGGAGAGGGGGAGGGGTGGAGAAGCAGATGGGCGCTTCTCCTGTGTGCCCTGGCCGGGAATCAAACCCGGGACTTCTGCATGCCAGGCCGACGCTCTACCACTGAGCCAACCGGCCAGGGCCCAGCAAATATTTAAGGTCAATTTTAAAAAATATAAAAGGGGGAGTCATATCCTGTAACTCCTACAAATCTACCTTATCTTTAAATTTTTTCTTCTGAATTTTGATGTACAGGAGACGCCAAATGTCTTTCTCCTGCAAACTTCTACCCTCTTTTATTTATTTATTTTTTCTTTTCTTTTTTTCTTTTTTTTCATTTTTCTGAAGCTGGAAACAGGGAGAAACAGTCAGACAGACTCCCGCAGGCGCCCGACCGGGATCCACCCGGCACGCCCACCAGGGGCGGTGCTCTGCCCCCCAGGGGGCGATGCTCTGCCCATCCTGGGCATCGCCATATTGCGACCAGAGCCACTCTAGCGCCTGAGGCAGAGGCCACAGAGCCATGCCCAGCGCCCGGGCCATCTTTGCTCCAATGGAGCCTTGGCTGCGGGAGGGGAAGAGAGAGACAGAGAGGAAAGTGCGGCGGAGGGGTGGAGAAGCAAATGGGCGCTTCTCCTATATGCCCTGGCCGGGAATCAAACCCGGGTCCTCCGCACGCTAGGCCCTCTTTTATTTGATCCAGCTAATAACATTGTTTTGTCTTTTTCCAAATAGCTCCAGATATATAGGCAGATAAGGACCCTCAAATCCCTCAGTGAGATCTTCTGAGCATGGCTTTTAAGGTCTATAATGACCAAGAGGCAGACAAAGCCCAAAAGAGATCAGGTAAAATACCAGCTCTTGGCATACACCCTTAAAGGCTCCAACACCCTGAAGGGGCCTCATAGGACTCCATCTGGGCCCTTCTTCAATAGTGGAAAGGAACGTCATTAAGCCAAACCCTGCCAAGCTTACATGCCTTTGCTGTGGGAAAAAAGGGACACTGGAAGGTAAGCTGCCCCCTCACTTTTCTAAGGGAGGGTTCAATCTCTTCCAGCCCTGCTCCAGCCACCTGTGACCTAACCTTGCCCAGACTGCTGGTACTTGCCACTGAAGGTTAAAGGTGCACAGGGCCATCAGCACCATCTCACATCACGTTGGACAAGCCTAGGGTACTTCTTCTAAGTAGCAGGTAAACTGATCTCATTTCTTATGGTCACAAGGGCCACTTACTATGTCTTGCCTGAATATTTGGGTTTTTACTCATCCCTCAAAGATCTCTGTTGTGGGTGTTGATAGTTCTATTTTCTGCTGCTTTGTTTAATATATAGTGTCTCCTTTATTCCCCTTGCCTCAATGCCCCATGCATATTTTAGGCTGGGACCTACTCCTAATTTAGAGCTCTTTTTCTCTTTTTTTCCAACTTCTATTACAAATTTACCTCTGCCATCCAGCTTTAGTGTATCCCAGGCTGTATCTCCTCACCATCCCACAGCTGGAAAGCTCCAGGGAAAGGCCCCCTAGGTTTATCTCTCCAGTTTTGAAGAAAACGGAAGCTCCATCTCCACACATGCTGCAGATGGCTTTTCCAGTCTACCTGAATCATTACCAGCTAGAAGCAGCAGTCATTGAGACTTGGATGCGAGCTGCAAAGTATAGAAATGTGACAACAATTCCAGTGCCATGTGGACTTCTGGACTCCTGCTCCTTGTGTCAGTTCCTAATGGACTGAACTGGGGTTGAGTTGCATTTGCAGGAAATTTGGAATGGTGATGGTACCACCATGGACTTGGTGAAATTACATTAACATATTAAGGACATTTGAAATAGTAAAGACTCTTATTATAGATCCTGCTGTACTGGCTAAAAATTTGCTTGATTGGCCTGACCTGTGGTGGTGCAATGGGATAAAGTGTCGACTTGGAACGCTGAGGTCGCCAGTTCGAAACCTTGGGCTTGCCTGGTCAAGGCACATATGGGAGTTGATGCTTCCTGCTCCTCCCCTTCTCTCTCTCTCTCTCTCTCTCTCTCTCTCCCCCCTCTCTCTAAAAATCAATAAATAAAATATTTAAAAAAATTTGCTTGATAATCTAAAAGGCTTTAATCTCTTTAATGTATTAGAATACTTGTTTGGGTATCTGTTAGCATTGGCTATACTAATTTTGTGTTTGTTCTGTATTTTTTCAGTCTGCCTCCAAATTAGAATCTGGGAAACTAGGAAATCAGATGAGTGCAAATCTCAGCACACAAATTAAAAATAAAAAATAAAAGGGAGATATGTTGTGGACTGTAAATGGCAAAAAGCCTTTGTAGATTCAAGGCTTAGGAAAATGCTAAGTTCTCCCCCCTTCACCTCCATATTGGCTATGATGTTGAGTATTTGCACTCACTTCACTTGCTTGCTTAAGTTGCTGGAAGCAATTTACATGCCCTTCTTCTTACTCTTTGTTTATTCAGATGTTGGTTGATTTCACTTATGCATGGTAGGGGGATTCCTGTTTATGCCTTGGGAGAGTTCCTGTTTTAGCATCAGATGTGTAACTTTGTATCAAGGACTTCCTTGATTTGCATATGGTAATATAATAAAGCAAATTGGGGCTATGGGGCACTTGGATATTGCCATCAGCATTGAAGAGTACTCCCGATCCCATCCTTTTTTCTTAATAATAATTCTGTTTTCTTAATTCTGCACCGTTCTCACTCAAAACCCAGAATTAGGAGCCGCGCTGGTCTGCAACAGGCCAGGGCAGGAGTTACTGCTGGCAAGGAGCTGTGGAATCCTCCCGAAATCCATCTTATATATGTCTTTAAGTCTTTGTGTATTTTTCATTCATTTTTGCACCATTCCTGCTTGAGACTCTGGAATAGACTCTCGTCGCACAGGTTGTGGCATAAATCCAGCACCCATTTATGATCAAAACTCTCAGCAAAGTGGGAATACAGGGAACATACCTCAACATAATAAAGGCTATATGTGACAAAACGACAGACAGTATCACACTCAATGGCAAAAATTAAAAGCATCCCCTTTAAGATCAGGAAAAAGACTGAAGTGTCCCTTTTCACCACTCTCACTCAACATAGTTCTGGAAGTCCTAGCCACAGCAATCAAATAAAAAGAAGAAATAAAAGGCATCCAAATTGTAAAAGAAGATGTAAAACTCATTATTTGCTGACAACATGATACTGTACATAGAAAATCCTAAAATCTCAGTCAAAAATTACTAGACCTGATAAATGAATTCAGCAAAGTGAGAGGATATAAAATAAATATTTATAAATCAGTGGCATTTTCACAGGTCAATAATAAACTGTCAGAAAGAGAAATTAAAGAAACAATCCCATCCACTATTGCAACAACAACAAAAAATAAAGTACCTAGGAATAAATTTAATCAAGTAAGTAAAAGACTCATACTTAGAAAATTATAAAACATTGAAAAAAGAAATCAAGGAAGATACAAACAAGTGGAAGCATATACTGTGTTCATCAATAGAAAGAATTAACATTATTAAAATGTCCCTATTACCCAAAGGAATCTATAGATTCAATGCAATTCCTATTAAAATACTAATGGCATACTTCACAGATCCAGAAAAAATATTAGAAAAATTTGTATGGAACCAGAAAAGATCCTAAATAACCTCAGCAATCTTGAAAATGAAGAACAAAATGGGAAGTACTACATTTCCTGTGATCAAGTTATACTACAAGGCCAATATAATAAAAACAGTCTGGTACTGGCATAAGAACAGGTATACAAATCAATGGAACAGAACAGAGAGCCCAGAAATAATTATGCCTTCATGGTCAATTAACATTTGACAAAGAAGGTAAGAGTATACAATGGAGTAAAGATAGTCTCTTTAAAATATGGTGTTGGGGCCCTGGCTGGTTGGCTCAGCAGTAGAACGTCGGCCTGGCATGCGGATGTCCTGGGTTCGATTCCCAGTCAAGGCACATAGGAGAAACAACCATCTGCTTCTCCACCCTTCCTTCTCCCCTTCTCTCTCTCTCTCTCTCTCTCTTTCTTTCTTCCCATCCTGCAGTCATGGCTCAGTTGGTTCAAGCACATTGCCTCCACCTCAGGCACTAAAAATAGCTCAGTTGTGAGCATGGCCCCAGATAGGAAGAGCATCAGCCCAGACAGGTTGCTGAGTGGTCCCAGTTGGGGCACATGAGGGAATCTGTCTCTAGCTCCCCTCCTCTCACTTGGAAAAAAAAAGAAAAAAAAGATGGTGTTGGGAAAATTGGACAGGTACATGCAAAAAAATGAAACTAGACCACCAACTTACACCATTCACAAAAATAAACTTTAAATGAATGAAAGATTTAAATATAAATGTGAAACTATAAAAGTCCTAGAAGAAAACATAGGCAGTAGATTATAAGACTTCTCTCAAAGCCATGTTTTTGCCGATATATCTCTTGGTCAAGGGAAATAAAGGACAAAATAAGCAAACGGGACTATATCAAACTAAAAAGTTTTGCATAGCAAAAGACATTATTAACAAAATAAAAAGACAACCCACTCAATGGAGAACATATTCTTTGATACATCTAATAAGGAATTAATAACAAAAATTTATAAAGAACTTCTAAAACTCAATACCAGGAAAGTAAACAATCCAATTTTAAAATGGGCAAAAGAAATGAATAGACACTTCTCCAAAGAGGACATACATGTGACCAATAGGCATATGGAAAAATGCTTAATATCACTAATCATTAGGGAAATGCAAATTAAAAGCACAATGAGTCTGACTGGTGGTGGTGCAGTAGATATAACATCGACCTGGGGCACTGAAGTTCCAGGTTTGAAACCCAAAGGTCTCCGGCTTGAGTGTGGGATCATCAGTCTTGAGCACAGGGTTGTTGTCTTGAGCTTGGGATCATTGATGTAATCCCATGGTCATTGGTTTGAGCCCAAAGGTCGCTGGCTTTAAGCTCACGCTCCCTGGCTTGAGCCCAATTTTGCTGGCTTGAACAAGGGGTCACTAGCTCGGCTGGAGCTCCTGGTCAAAGCACCTATCAGAAGCAATCAATGAACAACTAAAGTACCACACTACGAGTAGATGCTTCTCATCTCTCTCCCTTCCTTTCTCTGTCTGTCTCTCTCTTGGAAAAAAACAAAACAAAACAAAACCCACAATATGTTATCACCACACAGCTGCCAGAATGACTCTCATTAACAAATCAAGGAACAAGAAATGTTGGCGAAGGTGTGGAGAAAAGGGAACCCTCCTGCACTGCTGGTGGGAATGCAGACTTGTGCAGCCACTGTGAAAAACAGTATGGCATTTCCTCAAAAAGTTAAAAATGGAACCCAGCTATCCCACTTCTAGGAATATATCCTAGGAATCCCAAAACACTAATTCAAAAGAAGAATGCACTCCTATGTTCATTACAGCATTGTTTACAATAGCCAAGATCTGGAAACAGCACAGGTGTCTGACAGCAGATGAATGGATAATAAAGCGGTGGCACGTTTACATAGTGGAATACTATGTGGCCATGAAAAAGAAAGAAATCTTACCTTTTGCATCAGCATTGATGGATCTGGAGATTATCGTGCTAAGTGAAATACGCCAGGTAAAGAAAGACAAATAGTACATGATCTCACTTATACGTGGAAAGAATAATAAACACAATAAACTGAAGAACAAAATATAAACAGAGGCAGGGTCATAGAGAACAGATGGACAGCTGTCAGAAGGAAGGGAGAAGAGGGAACAGGATCAAAGAAGGTGACAGGATTAGCCAAGTTAAATATACATAAATACAGACAACAGGGTAGCAATTCCCAGAGGGAAAGGGGGATGGAGATAAAAGGAGGGAGGCAAGAAGGTGAAATGGGGGTGGAAAGAGACTGCATGGGACATGGGGAGCGTGATGTGGTGGGTAGAGGGTGTTATATTGAGTGGAATACTTGAAACCATTCAACACAATAAATAAAACAAAATTTTTTTTTTGTATTTTTCTGAAGCTGGAAACGGGGAGAGACAGACAGACAGACCCCCGCATGTGCTGGACCGGGATCCACCCGGCACGCCCACCAGGGGGCTATGCTTTGCCCCTCCGGGACGTCGCTCTGTTGCGACCAGAGCCACTCTTGCGCCTGGGGCAGAGGCCAAGGAGCCATCCCCAGCACCCGGGCCATCCTTGCTCCAATGGAGCCTCGCTGCGGGAGGGGAAGAGAGAGACAGAGAGGAAGGAGAGGAGGAGGGGTGGAGAAGCAGATGGGCGCCTCTCCTGTGTGCCCTGGCCGGGAATCGAACCCGGACTTCTGCACGCCAGGCCGATGCTCTACCACTGAGCCAACCAGCCAGGGCCTAAAATAAATTTTTAAAAAAATGTACAAACTAGCAAAAGTGATTCAAGAAGATATGGAAAATTTGTATATATTTATAACTAGCAAGGAGATTGGATCTGTAATAAGAAATGTCCCAATGAGGAAAAGCCTAGGGTTAAATGGCTTTACTGGTGAATTCTACCAAATTTTAAAGATGAATTATCACCAGTTATTATCAAACTCTTCCAAAACATTTGACAATAACATTAAAAAAAATTTTTTTTTGAGAGAGACAGGAACATCAAGCTGCTCCTTTATGTACCCTGGCTGGGGAATTGAACCAGCAACCTCTGTACTCTAGGATGATGCTCCAACCAACCAAGCTATCTGGCAAGGGCTTAATTTTTTTTTTTTTTTTTAGAGACAGAGAGAGGAAGGGAAAGAAAGGTGAGGTGGAAGGGAAGCATTCATTTTTTGTTCCACATAGTGCATTCATTGGTTACTTCCCTTGTATGCCTTGACTGGAGATCAAACCACTATCTTGTTTCCGGATGACTCTCTTAATCAAGTGATCTAACCAGCTAGGGCTGACAAGAACATTTCTTAGCTTATTTTTACCCTTATACTTATACACTAAAACCAGACAAAGGCATTGGAAGAACAGAAAACTAAAGGCCAACATCTTTCATGAATATAAGTACAAGAATATTTTTTTTGTGTGTGTGTGACAGACACAGAGAGACAGAGAGAGGGACAGATAGGGACAGATAAGGGAGAAAGAGAAGAAGCATCAATCCTTTGTTGCAGCTCCTTTGTTGTTCATTGACTGCTTTTACATATGTGCCTTGACTGGGGGCTACAGCAGAGCAAGTGACCCCTTGCTCAAGCCAGCGACCTTGGGCTTCAAGCCACTGACCTTTGGTCTCAAGCTAGTGACCATGGGGTCATGTCTATGATCCAACGCTCAAGCCAGCAACCCCACTCTCAAGCTGGTGAGCCCGTGTTCAAGCCAGATGAGCCCGTGCTCAAGCTGGCGACCTCGGTGTTTCAAACCAGGGTCCTCTGCATTCCAATCTGACGCTCTACCCACTGCGCCACCACCACCTGGTCATGCTAAGTGCAAGGATCTTAAACAAAACACTACCAAACCTAAATTCAATAACATATTAAAAGGATTATACACTATGTCCAAGTGGGATTTATCCCTGGAATGTAAGAATAGTTCAACATACAAAAATGAATCAATGTAATACACCACATTTATGAAATAAAGGAAGAAAAAAACATCATCTCAGTAGACGCAGAAAAAGTATTTGACAAAATGTAACATATTTTTATAATAAAAACACTCAATAGTAGCATTTGAGATCTTACTTCCCATAAATTGTCATCAGTTTTGGCTGAAATAAACTCTTTATATTTAGCGCGTACATATGTGCGAGAGAGACAGACAGGAACAAACAGGAAGAGAGATGAGAAGCATTAACTCAGTTGTGGCACGTTAGTTGTTCATTGATTGCTTTCTCTTCTGTGCCTTGACTGGGGGCCTCCAGCAAAGCCAGTGACCCCTTGCTCAAGCCAGTGACCATGAGGTCATGTCGATGATCCCACGCTCAAGCTGCTTAAGCCTGCAACCTTGCGCTTAAGCTGGTGAGCCCATGCTCAATCCCAATGACCTCAGGCTCAAGCCAGCTACCCTGGAGTTTTTTGTTTGTTTGTTTGTTTGTTTGTTTTCTTGAAGCTGGAAACGGGGAGAGACAGACAGACTCCCGCATGCGCCCGACCGGGATCCACCCGGCACGCCCACCGGGGGCGACACTCTGTCCACCAGGGGGCGATGCTCTGCCCCTCCGGGGCGTCGCTCTGCCGCGACCAGAGCCACTCTAGCGCCTGGGGCAGAGGCCAAGGAGCCATCCCCAGCACCCGGGCCATCTTTGCTCCAATGGAGCCTTGGCTGCAGGAGGGGAAGAGAGAGACAGAGAGGAAGGAGGGGGGGTGGAGAAGCAAATGGGCGCTTCTCCTATGTGCCCTGGCCAGGAATCGAACCCGGGTCCCTTGCACGCCAGGCCGACGCTCTACCGCTGAGCCAACCGGCCAGGGCCTACCCTGGAGTTTTGAACTTGGGTCCTCAGCATCCCAGGCCAACACTCTATCCACTGCACCACCACCTGGGCAGGCTTATATAAACTCTTATAAATAATTTTAAAACGGATTCAATGGGAACTTTTTTTGTGTGACAGTGACAGAGAATCAGAGAGAGGGATAGATAGTGACAGACAGGAAGGGAGAGAGATGAGAAGCATCAATTTTTCATTGCAGCTCCTTAGTTGTTCATTGATTGCTTTCTCATATGTGCCTTGACAGGGGGGTGCAGGGACTAGAGCAGAGTGAGTGACCCCTTGCTCAAGCCAGCGACCTTGGGCTCAAGCCAGTGACCCCACGCTCAAGCTGGTGAACCTGCACTCAAGCCAGTGACCTTGGGGTTTCCAAGCTGGGTCCCAGTTTGACACTCTACCCACTGTGCCACCACCTGGTCAGGCTCCACAGCTTTTTAAAAAAATATTCATTTTATTGATTTTAGGGAGAGACAGGTGAAAGTGAGAGAGAGACAGAAACATTGAGCATGTGCCCTGACCAGGGATAGAACTGGCAACCTCAGCACTTCTGGACAATACTCTTAACAAATGGGAGTCCAGTCAGGACACAGCCAGTCTTTTTTTTTTTTTTTTTTTTTTTTTGTATTTTTCTGAAGCTGGAAACGGGGAGAGACAGTCAGACAGACTCCCGCATGTGCCCGACCGGGATCCACCCGGCACGCCCACCAGGGGCGATGCTCTGCCCACCAGGGGGCAATGCTCTGGGGGTCGCTCTGCCACGACCAGAGCCACTCTAGCGCCTGGGGCAGAGGCCAAGGAGCCATCCCCAGCACCCGGGCCATCTTTGCTCCAATGGAGCCTTGGCTGCAGGGTGGGGGTGGAGAAGTAAATGGGTGCTTCTCCTATGTGCCCTGGCCGGGAATTGAACCCAGGTCCCCCGCACACCAGGCCAACGCTCTACTGCTGAGCCAACCGGCCAGGGCCCACAGCCAGTGTTTTAAAGCTGTCAGCTATATTCCCATTGATCTCCAGAAATGGTTTTAATATATTGCTAAAAAAGCATGTTGCTTTAAAAAAAGAAAATATATATGATCCAGTTTTTGTTTAAAAACGTTTTTTAAAGGCACCACTTACTTTACATATGCATTCATTCATTCCTTTAATAAATATTTATTGGCTGTCTACTACATGCTAAGAATACAATAGTAAAAAAAAAAACAACAAAACGCTCTCATTAATAAATATCCTTGCTCTCATGGAGTCGACATTCCAAATTATGGAGACAAAGAGAGTTGTGTTTGAGAAAAAGTGGAGATGTTGAATATGTAGGTGTGATATATACGGAGGAATCGGAAATAAGGGAAAACAATTGGAACTCCTCCACATATATGAGGCATTTAAAGCCATAAGACTGGGTAATTTTTGTAAAGTTTGTATTTGCTTAATAAACTTGGGAGAAAATGTGGAAGGGTGCACTGAGAGACTAGAGCAGGGGTCGGGAACCTATGGCTTGCGAGCCAGATGTGGCTCTTTTGATGGCTGCATCTGGCTTGCAGACAAATCTTTAATAAAAAAAAAATAACGTTAAAAATATAGAACATTCTCCTATATTACAATCCATTCATTTCCTACCGCTCATGTTCATGGCTGGAGCCAATCACAACTGTCCTCTGGGACAACACCAAATTTTTATTGGATAATGCGTAAGGTACACGGGTGGGGTTGTAGTATGGCTCTCACTGAGTTACATCTTCTTTATTATATGCGGCTTAAGTGTCTGTTTGTCGCCAATAGCTTATTGGTTGCTTGCGTAACTGTACTAGCCAATGGGGTGAAGTTGCCACGGCATTCAAATAGTTCCGCCTTCTGGCATGCCACCTCACAAACTGAGGTTAAAGATTGGAGCAATTATTATGCTGTTAAGAAATCTTAACACCAGAAGGGGTCTTTGCAATGGTACAAAACTAGAGGTTCTCCAATTGAAAAATAATGTCATAATAGCTAAGTCTTTGACTGGCTCCTCTAAAGGTGAAATACATGTCATTCCAAGAATTGATTTGGCTCCATCTCAAACAGGGTTGCCGTTTCAATTGAGACGTAGACAATTTCCTGTAAAACTTGCCTTTGCTATGACCATCAATAAGTCTCAGGGCCAAACGCTTAAGCATGTTGGCATTTTTTTACCTGAGCCTACATTTGCACACGGTCAACTTTATGTTGCCTGTTCAAGAGTTCGTGAAAGAACGGACGTAAAATTAAAAATAATTGATGGTCCTCTGCAAGGCAAGCTTAAAAATTATGGAAAGATCGGCCCCGGCCGGTTGGCTCAGCGGTAGAGCGTCGGCCTAGCGTGCGGAGGACCCGGGTTCGATTCCCAGCCAGGGCACACAGGAGAAGCGTCCATTTGCTTCTCCACCCCTCCGCCGCGCTTTCCTCTCTGTCTCTCTCTTCCCCTCCCGCAGCCAAGGCTCCATTGGAGCAAAGATGGCCCGGGCGCTGGGGATGGCTCTGTGGCCTCTGCCCCAGGCGCTAGAGTGGCTCTGGTTGCAACATGGCGACGCCCAGGATGGGCAGAGCATCGCCCCCTGGTGGGCAGAGCGTCGCCCCATGGTGGGCGTGCCGGGTGGATCCCGGTCGGGCGCATGCGGGAGTCTGTCTGACTGTCTCTCCCTGTTTCCAGCTTCAGAAAAATGAAAAACAAACAAACAAACAAAAATGATGGAAAGATCTACACAAGAAATATTGTACAAAGAGATCTTTGACATGTGAATTAACATTTTATTATTTAAATCACCTTTATTTATTGAGCTAGCGGTAGCTCTTAAGAAATGTACCGCCAGTGGTTTCCTTCATTGCACTCTACTTTAAGCAATTAAGCAAGTAGAAGGGGGAAACCCCTGGGGCAGTAAGCAAAGGGGCGTCCTCGCCGCCTGCCCTGGGTAATTTAGTTTGAATTAGCAGACACCTTTGCACAAATCATTTTAATTACAATTTATAATATCTAGAACAGCGGTCATTTCGTATGACCGCCGGGCTTTCTAGTTTTAAAATATGTGGTGTTCATGGCTCTCTCAGCCAAAAAGGTTCCCGACCCCTGGATTAGAGAGAAAGATCTAAATTCAAATCTCAACAATTCGTCTCTTGGAAGGTTACCAGGCTCTCAAAGCCTGCTTATAAGATGAAAAGAATAAGTTTTCCAAATGGCTTCACCACTGCCACCTCCTGGCTTTTCAAAGCTGCCGTGAAGTTGGAATTTCCAAGATAGAAGTAGCGTCCTGAAAGCCCAGGCTAAAGCCAGGACAGCCGTATTGATAAGGAAAGGTGGGAAAGCGTTGCGACCGCAACCCATCCACACTTAGGGAAGGAGGCGACTTCCATTTTGGGAGGCAGCAGGCGGAGCTCTAACATGTTCCTTAACGGACGGCCTCCGAGGACACCACCGGAAGAGCGATTGAGTGATAAGAGCGGCAGGAGGAGGCAAGACTCCTAGTCCCGCCCCCAGGTTCGGGCTCCACCTCTCGGCCCCACTTCCGCCGGGCGAGCGTCGGTAGGCGTCGCTGTCGTAAATGGGGGTCTGCGGTTTGCCGCATCACGGAAGATGGCGGCTGCGACTTTGAACGGGGCCGTGGGCTCCTCGAACCCGGGACCTTCTGCGGCCTCGGGCGCAGTGCTGCAGGCCGCGGCTGGCATGTACGAGCAGCTCAAGGGCGAGTGGAACCGTAAAAGCCCCAACCTTAGCAAGTGCGGGGAAGAGCTGGGCCGTCTCAAGGTAGGGGTGGCCGGGGGCACTAAAGGAGTCTAGACCGAACCGAGCTCCGGGCCGCGGTAGAGACCTCGGTGCCGATCTCAGCAAGACTTCACCTAAGAGGGTGAAGGATTCGTAACAGCCAAAGTGCAGACTAGCAGGGTTGAAGACGTAAGAGGGGCCTGGAACCGACCAAATGCGACCCGCGGTGCGGGAGTGATGGAGATACTGGTTTTAGTACAACCAACCGAGTGAGAAGTCAAAATTTTGGTGCTGGCAGGCCTAACTGTCTGGCGTGGCATGATGGGGGTGTCGGAGTTTTTCTGGTGGCGGGTTCTGGATAAACCAAGTGGGGGATAAGGACAGGATAGGATAATGAAAGAAGGCTGAGATGATGGTGTGTATGGTGTAGACCCGAGTTTGGGTATGGGGCGCTTAGGGATGCATCTGTGGGGATTGGGAGGCCAGCCAAATTGTGAAGGCTGGACTAAACCTCAAAAACCCCCACATATTAGAGGACTAAAATGGGGTTCAGGGTGCTTCACACCAAATGTGTTTGGGAAAGTACAAATACTGTGGGTTGGACTAAGTCGCTAAGGGGGAAGTGACAGATAAGAAGTGATGTGTGGGTTGTACTGTACTGGGGAAGTTAGCGTCCCTCCCTGCCTGGCGTGGATTTGGGGTTGGGGAAGGTCTGCCTAGAACTGAAGGTGCTAGTGACCTCGCACCCCCTTGATTTCATTGGGTCAGGCATGGAGTTGGTTTCCTGTTTTCCCAGTAGAGCTATTAATAATTGTAATGTGGGTAATCCTGAATGAGCACTCACAGTGCTTTATGAGGACTGACTCTATTAATGCTCATAACAATCTTATGAGTAAAGGATGATGATGAGATACATTTTCTAGGTTGGAAAACCAAGGCCTAGAAAAGGTGAGTAACTATTACTTGAAGTCCCATCTTCTTTCCTTTCCATTCTTTTTTGTCAGCTGGTTCTGCTGGAGCTCAATTTCCTGCCAACCACAGGAACCAAACTGACCAAACAGCAGCTCATTCTGGCCCGTGAGTGTCACTGGTGTTGGTGGGGGGTGATGCATTGGGGGATCATGGCAGGAATGGTAGCAGTGATGGTCAGGAGAAGGACTCAGTCACCTCCTGAGAACCTGCCCTGTCACCCACAGGTGACATTCTGGAGATTGGGGCCCAGTGGAGTATCCTACGCAAGGACATCCCCTCCTTCGAGCGCTACATGGCCCAGCTCAAATGCTACTACTTCGATTACAAGTGAGGATGGACTCTGTCCCTGACTGGGGTGGTGCTTGTGGGGTTTACATGGCAGCTCTTTGATCCCTTATGCGCTAGCCACTTGACTGATCTCATTTTACCTGGGCACTTCCCCTTTATCTAGCTCCATCCCCAGAGGTTGCAGGGCTAGGGGGTTGACCTGGAGGTCCTGAGTCTCTGTTGGCCTCCAATCTGTTCCCCCCTCAACATTCCCACACTACATTTCCCCTTCCCAGTGTAGCCACTGTTACCTTTCTTTACTTACTGTTTTTTTTGGGGGGGGAAGGGAGAGAGAAATGTTGATTTGTTGTTCCATTTACTTATGCATTCATTGATTCTTTTATGTCCCTTGACCCGGGATCGAACCCGCAACTGTGGCTTGTCGGGATCACTCTCTGACCAACTGAGCTATCTGGCCAGGGCCTAACCACCATCACCTTTCATCTGCCCTGGCCCCAGCCTTAACCCCTTGGATCATTGCCCACCGCCTCCATGGCAGCCAATAGGATTTTTGCAACACTAAAATTTGACCATGTTGATCCTATGCTTAGAAACTGTCATGGCTCTCCATAGCCCTCAGGTTACAGGCCAGGCTTTTTCCTATGACTTTCAATGTTGTGTCAGCCCTCTTCCTAGCCTTTCCATCCCAGCCCTGACCCCTCTGCCTGTGCTACCCCATCCCAGGCCTGTCCCTCCAGCTAGAATGTGAGTCTCCTAAAAGCAGAAGGGTCTTTTTTTTTTCTTTCTTTTTTTTTTTTTTTTTTGTATTTTTCTGAAGCTGGAAATGGGGAGGCAGTCAGACAGACTCCCGCATGCGCCCGACCGGGATCCACCCGGCACGCCCACCAGGGGGCGATGCTCTGCCCATCCGGGGCATCGCTCTGTTGTGACCAGAGCCACTCCAGCGCCTGGGGCAGAGGCCATGAGCCATCCCCAGCGCCCGGGCCATCTTTTGCTCCATCCAATGGAACCTCGGCTGCGGGAAGGGAAGAGAGAGACAGAGAGGAAGGAGAGGGGGGAGGGGTGGAGAAACAGGTGGGCGCTTCTCCTGTGTGCCCTGGCCAGGAATCGAACCCGGGACTTCCGCATGCCAGACCGACGCTCTACCACTGAGCTAACGGGCCAGGGCCAGAAGGGTCTTGATCACTGCCGAGGCCCAACTTTGCCTCGAATGGGGCCAGGCCCAGGGCATGGACTCAATGGATATGTGATGAATATAAAATTGAATGATTTTGTAACTCAGTGGTACCTGCATGGGTTCCTAGTTCAAGTATTTATCGGCTGAGAAGGAGTAGGAATCATATCATTTCTACTATTAAGTTGATGATGTGGACGCGCAGATGCAAACACTGGGGGATCAAGAATTTGACATTAGTTCCTGACCAGGTGGTGGCGCAGTGGATAGAGCATTGGACTGGGATGTGAAGGTCCCAGATTCAAGACCCCGAGGTCGCCAGCTTGAGCATGGGCTCATCTGGTTTGAGCAAGGCTCACCAGCTTGAGCCCAAGGTCGCTTGCTCGAGCAAAGGGTTACTTGGTCTGCTGAAGGCCCGTGGTCAAGGCACATAAGAGAAATCAATCGAAGAACAACTAAGGAACCTCAATGAAGAATTGATGCTTCTCATCTCTCTCCCTTCCTGTCTGTCTGTCCCTATCTGTTCCTCTCTCTGACTCTCTCTGTCTCTGCCAAACACACAAAAAAAAGAATTTGACATTAGCCCAGGCCAGTTAGTTCAGTTGGTTAGAGCATTGTCCTGAAATAATAAGGTTGAGGGTTTGATCCCTGGTCAGGGTACACACGGGAAGCAACCAATGAATGCACAACTAAGTGGAACAACAAATGAATGCTTACCTTCCTCCTCCCTTCTCTCTTCTTTCCTCTCTCTGTTTCTCTAAAAATCATTAAATAAAAAAGCCCTGGCGGTTGGTTGCAGTGTCATCCTGAAGTGCAGTGGTTTCTGGTTTGATCTCCAATAAGGGCATACAAAGGAACTGCTCGATGTTCCTGTATCTCTGTCTCTTCCTGCCTCTCTGTTTAAAAAACAAAAAAGGGAAAGAAAAAATTTGACATTAGAGCTCTGGCTGGGCAGTTCAGTTGGTTGGAGCATCATTGTGATACACCAAGGTTATGGGTTCAATCCCTCGTCAGAGCACATACAAGAATCAACCAATGAATACATAAATAAGTGGGACAACAAATTGATGTTTCGCTCTCCCTTTCTCTCTGCCTCCTTTCCTCTCTCTCTCTCTCAAAAAAAAAATCAATAAATTATTTTAAAATTAAAAAAAAAAAGAAATTGATACCAGAAGTCAGACAAACCTGAGTTTGAATCTGATTTTGCTAATTCCTCATTATGTGATCTTCTGCAAATGACCTTACCTTCCTAAGCTTCACTTACCCCCTTAAAAAAAGGGTGATGATTCTTTCTTTCTTTCTTTCTTTCTTTCTTTCTTTCTTTCTTTCTTTCTTTCTTTCTTTTTTTTTTTTTTTTTTTGCGATAGAGAGGGTTAGATAGGGACAGACAGACAGGAGCAGAGAGAGATGAGAAGCATCCATTCTTTGTTGCGACACCTTAGTTGTTCATTGATTGCTTCCTCATATGTGCCTTGACCGAGGGGGCTAGAGCAGAAAGAGTGACCCCTTACTCAAGCCAGTGACCATGGGATCATCTATGATCCCACGCTCAAGCTGGTGGACTTGCACTCAAGCCAGATGAGCCTGTGCTCAAGCAGCGACCTCAGGGTTTCAAACCTGGGTCCTCTGCATCCCAGTCTGACACTCTATCCATTGTTCCACTGCCTGGCCAGGCAAAAATTAAGGGTAATGATTCTTTTTTTTTTTTATTTTCTTTTATTTTCATTTTTCTGAAGCTGGAAACAGGGAGAGACAGACAGACTCCCGCATGCGCCCGACCGGGATCCACCCGGCACGCCCACCAGGGGCGATGCTCTGCCCACCAGGGGGCGATGCTCTGCCCCTCCGGGGGGTCACCATGTTGCGACCAGAGCTATTCCAGCGCCTGAGGCAGCGGCCACAGAGCCATCCCCAGTGCCCGGGCCATCTTTGCTCCAATGGAGCCTTGGCTGCGGGAAGGGAAGAGAGAGACAGAGAGGAAAGCGCTGCGGAGGGGTGGAGAAGCAAATGGGCGCTTCTCCTGTGTGCCCTGGCCGGAAATCGAACCCGGGTCCTCCGCACGCTAGGCCGACGCAAGGGTAATGATTCTTAATATCATAGCTAACACTTATACAGTGTTTATTTGGGCCAGGTACTATTTTAATCACTTTAGGTTAAACCATTTCATTCACTTAACCCTTATTTACTTAACCCACCTTGATAATACGGATACTATGGTAATACCCATTTTACAGTTGGGAAGACCGTAGCTGAGTCACTTGACTAACGTGAGGTTACTTGCTTGAACTCATACAACTTGTGACTTCTTTTTTTTTTTTTTTTTTTATTTAAAAATTTCTGAAGCTGGAAACTGGGAGGCAGTCAGACAGACTCCCTCATGCGCCTGACCGGGATCCACCCGGCACGCCCACCAGGGGGCGATGCTCTGCCCATCCAGGGCATCGCTCTGTTGTGACCAGAGCCACTCCAGCGCCTGGGGCAGAGGTCAAGGAGCCATCCCCAGTGCCCGGGCCATCTTTTTGCTCCAATGGAGCCTCGGCTGCAGGAGGGGAAGAGAGAAACAGAGAGGAAGGAGAGGGGGAGGGGTGAAGAAGCAGATGGGCGCCTCTCCTGTGTGCCCTGACCGGGAAGTGAACCCGGGACTTCTGTACGCCAGGCCGACGCTCTACCACTGAGCCAACCTGCCAGGGCCTGTGACTTCTTCATACCTCTTTAAACATCAGTTTCATTTGAAAACCCAGGACTCAGTACCTCTCCAATGAGACAGCATGGGACAATCAATCATTAGGGTCCCTGCAACCTGGAGTGTGCAGCTCAGTAGGTACCTAAGTTCTTCTTACCTTGGTTCCCTCACCTTGGTTTGCAGGGAGCAGCTCCCCGAGTCAGCATATATGCACCAGCTCTTGGGCCTTAACCTCCTCTTCCTGCTGTCTCAGAACCGGGTGGCTGAGTTCCACACTGAGTTGGAGCGGCTGCCTGCCAAGGACATCCAGACCAATGTATACATCAAGCATCCTGTGTCCCTTGAGCAAGTGAGTCTTGGGGACGGGAAGGGGAGGTCCTAGCTAACGAGGGTGGTACAGGTACAGACATTAGGAAGAGTTCACTGGAGGCGTGGGTAGTCCATCTTTCAACCCATAGACTCGTTTATTTGTCCAACAAATATTGAGCCTCAGCCAGGTGCCAGGCACTGTGATTGGTTTTCAGACTGTACAGTGAACAAAGCAGATAAAATCGCTGGTCTTGGGAGCAGGACATTCAAGTGAGGAAGCAGACAAAAACCCAAAAAGATTAAGTAGCCTGTATAGGTCTGTCATATGTTAAGTGCTATGAAAGCAAATAAAGCAGGAAGGAGGGTGGAGAGTTGGGGGCAGAGGTGATTTTTAATAACTGTGGTCAGGGAAAACCTTACTGAAAAGGTGAAATTTGAGAAAGATTTGAGGGGGATGAAGGCCCCAACCAAGTGGACTTCTCAGGGAACAGTGGTCCAGGTGGAGGGAGCAGCTAGACCAAGGACCCCAAGGCAGAAACATGCCTGGTGTGGCTGAGGGGTAGCAAAGAGGACAGTGTTTCTAGAACAAGGTCAGCAGGGTCAGAGAAGAGCCGTAGTACCCAAGGTTTAGAAGTAGTTCCTAGGGCTGAGGTCTCGGGAGGATTTGGCTGTAGGGAGAGGTTGGAAGAGGAGGCAGTTCAGGCTGGCAGCATAGCTTGGGCAAAGGAGGAATGTGCTTGCTACGCATTTAGCTCTCTCTCCCTCGTGTGACTAAAGAATAGATGAGATGATTACATACTAGCCTAGAGCAGCTTGGAGTGTGTGTATTTGTGTGTGTGTGTAAGTAAACCAGAGAGGGCTTCCTGGTAGAGCAGGTGCCCATTCTGCATAGGAAATGGGCGTTGTAGCAAAGTGGAGTTTCTGGAGGTACTGGGAGTATGGTGAAGCCTCAGTGGGTAGGCCACTGTTCTGCCTCTGCTTCATTCTCTCATCTTCCCTACTTTTCCTGGTCTCTGCAGTACCTAATGGAGGGCAGCTACAACAAAGTGTTCCTGGCCAAAGGCAACATCCCTGCTGAGAGCTATACCTTCTTCATTGACATCCTGCTTGACACCATCAGGTGCATGGGGAAGGCCAGGGCCCTGTGGGGTTTGGAAAGAGCTCTGAATCTGAAGTCAGGCAGCCCTTAGTTGAATCCCAATCTGGCCACTTGTGATCTGGGTGGCGGGGCTGGGCACATAAGTTTTCCTTTTCCATGAATTGGAACTGGTCATGAAATTGTGGAAAACTGCCCTCATCTTTTTCTGGGCTATTTATGAGTGTGCCTATATGTGTCAGACCCAAAGCATGGATTTGGCAGCCAGACAGTATGCAGCAAACAGGGACCATGCTGCCTCCTAGAAGTGGTCTACGAGTCACGTGACCTCACTTCAGCTCACCTAAAGTGAAGCACTTAAGTTCTCCCATTCTAAATGGAGTCCAGCTAGCCCCTCAGGTTGCTTTGTGCACAAGTGACATCACACAGGCAGGTGAGCATGACATTTACAAGCCCCTTGAGGAGTAAAATGATGTCCAGGTGATGGCAGAGTGCCAGATTGAGATGGCTTTCCATTCCTTAGGTGGCAAAGCCAAGCCCAGGGAGGTGGTAGGAATGAGGAGAGTAGTTTCATGGGTTTAGGGTTTTGTTTTGAAGGGGGAAAGAGAGAAACATCAACTTGTTCCACTCATTCATGCACTCATAGTTGACCACTATTTGTGGCCTGACTGGGGATCAAACCCACAATCTTGGCGTATTAGGATGATTCTCTTCCAGTGGAGCTACCCAGTCAGGGCTCTGGCTTATTTTTCATAATGAAATATTTTATTTTTACTTACTGATTTTAGCAAAAGAGGGAGTGAGAGAGGAACATCGATCTGTTCCTATAAGTGTCCTGACTGGGGATTTAACGGCAACCTCTGCACTTCAGACAATGCTCTAACCACCGGAGTTATCCGGCCAGGGCTAATCATGAAATATTTTGACTCTTCAAAATCAACAAGGAATAAAAAATTAGTGCCCACATACCTACTGCTTGGCCTTAGAGATAAAACACATCAGAAATGGATGTACCCTCCCTGTCAGTTTTTCCCTAGAGTTAACCCCTTTTCCCGTTTTAGTGATTTGATGCCTTTTTTTCCATTCAGTGATGATCATGATGCCTCCTGGCAGGGGTGCAAGGAACCACTTTGGGACTGGATCTAGAAGTGGGTGCAGCATCCTTTGTGTGTGTGTATGGGGGTGTTTTGTAAATAGACCCCCTTCAAGGAATCCCAGGCTGGCTTTCAGATATCTTGAAGTCCTCGTGGCTGAGAGTGGAATTCAGGGTAGGGCCTGGAAGCCAGAGAGACCTGGACGTAGCCCTGGCTTTGCAGCTCTGGTCAAGTTCCTCCCTTTCTGTCTGACTTTCCATTGGTTAGACAGAACAGGTAACAAACATATTCTAGTAGTCACTGCTGAACTGAAGTGTCAGAGCTTGTGTGTGTCAGACCAGGGAGGACAGAGCCTGGATCTCTGTCTGCTCAATAGTAAGAATTTCATCTTCCCCCAGAGATGAGATTGCCGGATGCATCGAGAAGGCCTATGAGAAAATCCTCTTCACTGAGGCCACCCGGATCCTCTTCTTCAACACACCCAAAAAGATGACGGACTATGCCAAGAAGGTGGCTGGGGTGCAAGGGGTCATGGGACCAAGGACTGCACTCACTAGTATCAGTGGGGGGGGGGGGGGGGGGGGACTGGAGGTACTTTAGAACAAGACTGCCCAGGTTTAATAATGCAGATATGTAACCTCGTGCAAGTCACTGAACTCTAAGCTTCAGTTTTCTTATCTGTATGATGTGGTTAGAATTTAACATGCGGGATGATGAGCTTAGCACAGCATCTAGCACAAGGTGGACCAAACTGAAAGAGTTGAAATTTGAACTAGAGCAATAGTGATGGCTGATAGTGACTGTTTACTGTGAGCCAAATACTATTCTTAGCATTTTACAGGTATTGATTGAATTTTCATAGCAGACCCAGAGGAGTGTGATTAGGATCCCGTCTCAAAGTGGAGAAACTAAGGCACAGAGAGGTTAAGTTACTTGCCTAGAATTGTGCAGATAGCTTAGGGTTGGTGAGAAAAAGCAAGGCAGGGCCCATGTGGGTCAGTACTGGCTCTGGGGGGTGGGGAGCTAGCCTATGTGATCACCCATCTCTCATCCCTTCTTTTTTGCAGCGAGGGTGGGTCTTGGGCCTCAACAACTACTACAGCTTTGCCAGCCAGCAGCAGAAACCAGAAGATACCACCATCCCCTCCACGGAGCTGGCCAAACAGGTCATCGAATATGCCCGGCAGCTGGAGATGATTGTCTGAGCTCATCAGGCACTGGTGTGGGACAGGGCTGACATTATTGAGAGTGTTGTAGTGCAGGCTTTCCTCCAATAAAGCTGATGGACATTTTCTCTCCTAGGCCTCTTTTTCCCTAGGTGGGATCGTGGGGACATAAGTCCTTATCTCTGAAAAACTTGGATACTTGAGGGGCCCCAGGGGTCAGCCTCTGTTCAAAGTATCAAATATGCCCACTGCAGGAGCCTAGTGGCACTGTGGCTTGCAAGGAAGGTGGGGGAGCACAGGCCCTGGGTAGAGGGACTCCTGCATACAGCTGTGTACACGGGGCCAGGCCAAGGCACTACAGTATTTTAGTGAAGGGGATGAAATGGCCCAATTAAAAAACAGTGAATTAAATTAGTTTTTTCAATGATAGGAGAAATGGAACTCATACGGGCTACCAGTTTGAGACCTCTTGAAACAAAAGGCATGGGTCCTGCCATGGGCTCCCCTTTGTTCCCACTCTACCTGAGCCAGTGATTTATGACCTCCCACACCCCCAGCCTATGTTTCCTGCCTTCAAATTGTTGAGGTGTTTGAGGCAGAGTCCAAATCTGGCTGAGCCAGTGAGGGATTTTCAAGTCTTCCAGTCAGTTTTCCTAGCTGTAAAATGGAATATTCACTCCTGCTTTCCAGATTGATGTGTGTGCTAAATACCCTTGAGCTTGACACCAGATAAGCTCAAGAAATGGGGCTGATGGTATTAAGAGGAATGAGACCATCTCACCCTGGGGCCCATTAGTCTGATGAATGGAACCTCCATTACTACTGCTCTGAGTTCAACCTCCTGTTTCTAGGATGTGGTGCCCGCATGGAGATTTTGGCCCTGCTCCACCTCACTTGCAACCCTTAGTAGGCGACTTGACAGGCAGCTGCTAGGTATCTGGATGAAAATTTTATTGTCAAGGAGGGGAAAGTAGAGGGCATTGAACAACAGACTGTACTCAGTTGGAATGGGTGGCCTGCGAGTCAAAGTGCTCCAGCCCGGCTACCAGAGAGCCAGCCAACTTGATGGTGGCAACCCAGGACGGCTCACTCAGGTGGTTGGTGGGTGTACTTAGCCTAGGATAAAGGTAGAGTCAGCAGGGGTCTGGCTGTGTGGTGAAGCCCTTACCCTTAATAAGCTTTACTTTCCCCATCTGCATGAGGAACCATGTCAATGTCCCATGGGCAGTCTAGGGCAAGACTATAATCTGTTTAAGTAGGAAAGGGGGGTGCAGGTTGGTGGTAGTGTGACATCCCCCCCACTCCCACCACAGCTGAGCTCCAAGGGGTCCAGGGCAGAGAGTAGTGATTCAGGATTCTTAGGAGCCAAGGTCAGACATCCTGGTGACTGACCCCTGAAATTCAGTGTGGGGTGGGTAATTGGGTGAAACTCTCATTGGATCTTAAGACTCAGTAGTCTGCAGTACAGTGACTGGGGGCATCAGTGCCCTCTGTCACTCAAAACCGTGGGTCCCAGAGTCAGAAATTGCCAGAGACTGGAGGAAGAGGGAGGAATAGGAGTCTGGGGAGCTAGACCAGGGGCTTCTTTTGGAATTCTGCATTCTATATCAGTTTGGTTCCAGAAGACAGTCATCTCCCCTCCCATCCCTGAAAGGTTCTTGGTGCTCTCAAAAAGTGTTAAGGCTGTGAAGAGGGTCAGCTGGGACCAGCTTCTGTCCCTGAGAGTAACAAAAGTAACAAGTGGGCCTGGAGTCAGCTTGGGCGTCTGGATACCAAGGGGCTAGGCCAAGGTGTTCCTTTGGAGCTCAGCTGGGTTTGACATGCATCCAAGGAAAAGGTCACCTGGGGTCTTGAGCAAAAGGACTTAATGGGGCTCTATCCACGGAAGTCTAGTTGGGGACATAAGGAGGGGTACGCCCTCCCCTTCCTAACCCACCACTTCCCCTCACCAGGCAGACACGTTGCGTGGCAGGCGGCGACAGCGCGCCTGGTGGCGGCAGTAACACTTGCAAGGACAAGAGTTAAGCACCTGGAAGGGCGGCCAGCGGCGCCGGACACCAGTGTTAGTCGTCCCTGCTGGAGGTGCTCCGCCACCACCACCCCCTCTACCGCCGCTGTCAGTCACAGTAGTTGCAGGCGGTTCGCGAGGACCCTCTCCAGGCACGCCCTCTTCACGGGTCACGCCCCGTGCAGCTCGAGGACCCCTGTTTCTGCGCGTGCGGGTTTTGATAGGCGGGGGTGCCGGCAATGATGGCTCGGTCTTAGTGGGATGGGGATTCAGGGGTGGGGCTGGGGCCGGGTCCGGGGCCGGGGCCGGGGCCGGGGCCTGGACAGCAGTTAAAGCGAGGGGAAGGGCGGGAGCCAGGGCGGACTCCATCCCATTGCCAGAGCCTGGGATGGGACAAAGCTCCGCGAGCTGCGGCGTTGGCTGGGACGCTGGCCGCTGTGGTGTGGGCGGCGGAGCCGGCGGCGGCGTGGGTGGTGTGGGCAGGGGCGGTGGTTGTATTAAATCCTGTGAGCCTGTAGGCCCGGAGCGCACAGGCTCACCATTGGTGGGCGCCGGGAAGATGAACATAGGCGGCGCCAGGAGGGTGGATGCAGGCCTCCGGAGGCTGGGAGCTGGGTGTATCTGCCCCGGCAGAGGCGGCGGGGAGCCCCAGGGACCTGAGAGTGCGGCTGCACGCCGTCTGGGGGTTCCGATGCCTCTGCCAGCTCCGTTGAAGCGAAAGTGGCGTTCAGGGCCATTAGAAGGGCTCACCCAGTCAAATTTGGGCTTCGAGCCTGGTAAGGTGGTGTAGGGTGGCGATGGAAGGGTCTGGGCATGGGACGCAGGCGCTGAGGGGCGTCTAGAACACTCCTCACCGTCTCCATTACTGCCCTCTGCTTCCTGGGTCCCCCGAAGGACCTCTCCCGGGGGACGAGCGGCCCCAGGAACCAGAGGCCCTTGTTTCAGGACCTCGGCGTAAGAGATGGCACCCGAGGCGGAGGCGAAGAGTCCTCTGCCGCTGCCACTCCCCAGGGAGACTTTGGCAACTAAGGAACTCGCCGCCGCCGCAGGGGGTCGAGAGGAGCCCGACTTGAAGGTGACTTTGCACAGCAGACTCAGGCTGGACTCGGAGGCCGCAGGCTGGGCCATTTCGCCCTCGCCTGCTTGGGGAGGCGCCCCTCCACGGGCCCCGCCGTCCGTCTGGCGCTCGCCGCCGCTCCCGGCCTGGCTGTCTGTGGGGATTGTGGAGGGTGTGGCCAGAACGGGACTGATTCTGAGGTCCCAGGGCGGCGGTGGCTTTAGCGACTCCGGCTCCAAGGGTGGCGGAGTCGGGGATGGGGACCTCGGGACAGGGTCGGGGTCCTCTTCAGTGCGTGGTAGGGGCAGCGGCGGCTGCGGACAGAGGCTCGGAGGGTCGCCCTGGCCGCGATGGCTTGCCTCCAGAAGACCGCGGATCCGGGTCACCGGAGTCCCCGTGGTTTTTCGCCACTTAGACAGCGCGGGCAGCAAGGTACCCACGGGGGGCGGGGCTGGTGTGGAGACAGCAGCCGCAGCCACCTCCTCTGCAGGAGGCGTCACTGGCGAGGGCAGTTCTAATGTCAGGGGCGAGGGTGAGGCCTGGGGTTCCGGGGCCGCGGCGCTGCTGGGGAACCAGACGCCCAGCCCGCGACCCAGGCGAACGGCAGGGGAGGAGGGCGTCACCTTGGACTCCGCCGGGGATGTCTGGCGGGAGTCGGGGGAGCAGTCCGAGGCCGGCTCTTTTTGGGAGCCCCCGCCCGCAGACGGCTCCGACTGCACGTTCCCCATTTCTGATGGAGGTCGAGAGCTGTGGTGTAAAAAACACACAACTAAAGCCAGTCAGTCTGCCAGGTCTGTGGGGACCCGACGAGGCTCCCTGTACTTGATCCTACCGGTCCGCCCTTGTCCTCCAAGGTCCACTCAGGCATCAGTCTCTAGTCGCATTTGCGTTCCCTGACTTGCGACGTTCATGCCTTCTTCTTCACGGCCCCATACAGCTGCGGTTCAGACACAGACTTTATCCTCTTAATTTACTAAGGTTGGGTCTCTAAGCCCCTGGCTGGTCCCTCAGATCACATCCCTACACTTTGGCCACGTCCCAGGTCGTCAGGCTCTGAGACAGGTCGGTCTCTCCCGCTTTCCTGTCGCTCGAGCCACATCACTGAGGACGGTTGTGCTCAGTAGCCTATAAGGCCGACAAGGAGTTCAAGCTTCTCTCTGTGAACTCTAACCGCACCCCGATTGTGGTCCCGACCTGGATGGTCAGGGCATAGGGCCTCCTCTACACTTACCCAGGTGGCCCGTCTCCGCCCAACAAATTCCAGGTGTTCCTTCCATGCTCAACCCTCAGCCCTTACCTCTAATCCTCTTCCTCCTCTCTGTCTCTGTCTCTCTCGCTCTCGTCGATCATTCGGGCCCCGCCTTCTACCCAGGCAGTGGCAGATCCCCAAGCTTCACAAAACTTGTTCCCGTTCCGAGTCTACCCGCAGGCCTCAACCCTCAGGCCCCCTCCTTTCCCCAAGCTCCTCCCTCGCCCAGAGGTTCCCATTCACCGATTCCTGCCCACCCAAGTTCAAACCGCGGCCCCCTGGGCCCAGGACAGGGAGGGGAACGGCCGTAGCTGAAAATAACCGAAAAGAACGAAGGTGCGGGTGAAGGCAAGTGGGCGAGACAGCGAGGGCGGACCCCGAGATCAAGGCTCGGCCTCGGGGCTCGAGGACACGCCCTAAAGGCTACACAGCTGGAGCCCAGAGCCTTAAGTACCTGAGCTAGGCCTCCGAGTTCTAGGCCCCTCCCCTTTAAAACCTTCTTAGCTCCTCCTCTTTACTATGCCCCGCCCTCCGCCCTAAGCCCCGCCCCTTAGGAACACGGCTACGTAGCTCCTCCCTCCCTAGGACGATTAATTTACATCTAGAATTCCCAAAGCCCTCTCCTTTCTCAGCCCTCCCAGCAGGCCCATTCACGGTGGATCTGTCCCCTTCGTGACTCAACTCACTTGTCCGCACCTTTGGCGTCCTCGGTTTTTCTTTTCCTAGGCCCTCCGACCCCGCTCCCTTGCGAATGCTTCCTTCTCGCCCCATTTCTTTTCGAACCCTGCCAGGCACTTAGCCCCTTTCATTTGGGCGTAGACCCTTGTCTCTTTAGAAGGCTGAGACCAAGCGATGTCCCAGACCCCTTCCCCACATCCTCAGGGATCAATGACGCGGATGGGTGGGAGAGTAGAGGATTCTCTCTGGATCCTGAAAAAATGAGGGTTGAAGGGTTGCTCACTGGAGCCGGGACCGGGCTCTAGGACCCAGCGGGCAAGCAAGTCCGCCTCGCGTTTACACCTCCGCCAAGCCGCCCACTCCCCCTCCCCCCTCTCCTAGGCTCCCCCTCCCTCCCCCGAAGCTCCGGCTCCGGGAGCCCGTCTCTAGCGCCGCCGGAGCCAGCGAGGGAGCCGGAGCGAACAGGAGGAGGAGGTGGAGGAGGAGGAGGAGGCCACGTCGCCGCCGCTCAGAGCCCGGCCGGAGCCTCCCAGGCAGGTGCTGAGGGGGGCGAGGGGGCGGGGGCTGGCAGACCTGTCCTGCTGTGGGGGCGGCCTGGACTGCGCTGCGCCTCCTGCCTACCCGGGCGCCCACCAGATACCGGATGGAAGAACAAGGGGGTGGGGCCCCCAAACTGCGCGGCAGCCATTTGGGGTACCTGTCTCTATTTGGGGGGCCTGGAGTTCCTCTGAGGACACTCCATTCATAAAATTTCGTACAGGACCCCCGCCACTGAGGAACTGTAGGGGCCACTTTCCCCGGGAAACAGATATGTGGGGAGTCTAGGGCATTCGGAAATCCCGGCGTCCTATCCCATCTAGGCCTTGCAGGGAACCTCTGCCCTTTTTCTCTGCTTCACCTGTTGTCGTGGAAGGCGGGCGGACAAAGGAAGCAGAGTCACGTGACTGCTCATTCACAAAATCCCATCCCATTGAGAAAAGGGGCTGGGGGCAGCATTGCAGCCGCCCCTTTCCCAACTGAAGGGCCAGAGAAACCTGGCAGCCTGCAAGTCGGGGGAAAAGGCTAGTGCCCGTTGAATGGGTCCCTAAGTCTCGGACGCCAGGGTCCCTGCGCTAGGTGGTAGTGAGGGGATGGACTCAGATCCCGATTACTGGGCGGAGGGCTACGTCTCCTGAGCTGGGGGGCGGGGTAAGATGGTTTTGAAGGATGCTGAGGAGGGGAGAAAGAGAGATGAATAACCCCCTCCGCCCCCTGCCAATCTCTGCTCTTTGCCTTCCTTCGGCTGGGGCCTGAGGAAGCAGGCTTTTTTTATTTTGAATGAATGAATGAAATGCTCTCTGGATGATTCTCGTTCGCCGGTTTCTGGCTTCCTCTGCCTCCATCTCCCTTTCGGCCTCTCTGGCCATTTCTGGTTCTCTCCCTGACCATCTCCCGTTGCTGGGTGACTCAGTGAGCTTTGCATCCGGTCTCATTCATAAATCTGGGAAGGAGTTGGGGGAAGAGGGCCTGGATTTCTCACCCAACCTGTGGCCTGGGCGGCAGGGTCCGGAGGCAGTGTAGAGGGGACTAGAGCTGAGGTGATGGACTCTAAGAAAATACATATGCGCAGGCACCCCGCTGTGAGGGGGAAGGATGGGTGGAGCTGTGGGTATGAGGAGGAGAGAAGAGAGAAGGAGACAGGATTGATGGGAGTAAGCTGGACGGGGAAGGAAAGTGGAAAACCGAGGTTGTTGGGGTGCGTATGGGAAAGATGGGGAGAGGGGGAAAGTGGTATAGAGAAAAAAGGTAGATATGGAGAAGGTAGGCATGGGAGAAAAGAGATGGCATGAGGAAGAAAGAAGCCATGCTGGAAGAAGGGCATGGGAACGCAAGGTGGCTATGCCAGAGAAGGTGGGAAAGAAAGGTAAGCTGTGTATCAGTGGCAAAGGTTGCAGTGAATCCAGGTGTGAGAGACGGAGAGGGGAAATGAGGGTTGGGGGGACATTGAATAGAACAGGATTGGAGCTCACAGACTATGTTGTCCTTGTCCCCCCACCTCCAGGTACATGGTTCGGGTTCGAGCTGTGGTGATGGCCCGAGATGACTCCAGTGGGGGCTGGCTGCCTGTGGGGGGCGGGGGCCTCAGCCAGGTGAGCGTATGTCGGGTCCGAGGGGCCAGGCCCGAGGGGGGGACCTGCCAGGGGCACTACGTCATCCACGGGGAGCGACTCCGGGACCAGAAAGTGAGCCATTATGGAATGTGGGAATAGGGTGGGGGCTGGGGAAATAGGGAAATGGTGCTGGGAGTGCAGAGGGGAGGTCAGGTAATCTCCAAGCCTGGGAATCAAACCTGGGTGTGGGGTGGAGTTTGGAAGTGAATATGTGTCCTATGGATAAGAGTTGGGAGTTTTAAGAACATTTAGGGTATTAAGCAGATCCTGTCCACTCCCATCACCTGCTGGGCTATCACAGCAGCTTCCTCACTGCTCTCTTTGTCTTGCTCTCTCCCATATGTCAGTGTGTTGCACAAGGTCTCTCCTAACAACCGACTCAGATCATATCCCTTTTTTGCTTAGAACCGTCTCATGACTCCTATCTGGTTGAGATTCTTGCCACAAGGCCCTACATTCTAGGGCCCTGACTGCCCTAAGTATATGGAGCCATTTGGTGGGAGACCATCTAGAAATGTCAAATAGGGTTTACAATCCTATATTTCAGTTCAGCAAGAATGTTCTGGGCTGTTTGGCTCGATTTCGAAGGACAGTATTGAAGTTTCAGCTGGGGGTATAGCAGAAAGATCAGGATGACTTGCAAAGGCTTGGAGGAAGGGTTGCATTCAGAGCAGGGATTGAGAGAAACAATGCATGGGGATTTGAAGTGGTATGAAGGAATATAGTGATATTGGGTAAGGATATGAGGGAACATCTAGGGTATTGACCAGCATGTACAGGGAAATCTGTGAGAGTTTGATAGGAATTTTGGGGATAGTGTTTTGGGACATTATTGGGGCACTGAGAGGGATTAACAGTAATATTTTGAGGTGTTTAATATAGTTTGGGGAGTACTATTGAGTCAGAAGGGACTAATTAATTTTTTGAGCAATTCAACAAGATTTGGGATTCCTATTGGGATATCAGAAGGGGTATTGGAAAATGTACAGATTAAGGGGCTTGGGGAAAATACTCCAGAATTTATTGTGCTCAATAAAATTGGGGAGTGCTATTGGTCAGAATACAGGGGTATACCTAGGATTGAAAAATATGTTTTGTGGGATGTTCGGGTATGCAGAGATGCTGGGGGTGGAGAAGTCCCAGGTATGGCTGGATGGAGGTGTCTAATCTGGCTCCCTCCTGCCCCTCAGATCACCTTGGAGTGTACCCTGAGGCCAGGCTTGGTTTACAACAAGGTGAACCCCATCTTCCATCACTGGAGCCTAGGGGACTGCAGGTTTGGGCTGACGTTTCAGAGTCCTGCAGAAGCTGATGAGTTCCAGAAGACCCTGCTGGCTGCACTGGCCGCATTGAGTCGAGGTGAGTGGCACAGGTGGTCGGCCCTGGTGGCTGGGGTGGAGGAGTGGGAGAAGCTGGAGTCCACAGAACTCACTTTCTGACTTTCTCCCTGCCTCAGGCTCGCTTACCCCCTCCTCCTCCTCTTCCTCCTCCCCTTCCCAGGACACAGCAGAGACTCCCTGCCCTCTGACGGTGAGTCTTCAGGACCAGCTCTGCTGGAAGGGCAGGGGTTTATTTCTATTCTACAAACATTCTTGAGCACCTCCTGTGTATCAGGCACCATGCCACATGCTGGGACAGAACTCTGGGCCCAAACTGTCAGATCAATTAAATCCAAGTTATTCTAGTTTATGTTCTGTTGTGATAGAACACATTCACACATTCATTCAAGGGGATTTATCGAGCACCTCAATTAGTAGTGTTTTAGGCACTGGGGATACATCAGTGAACAAACCAAAGTCCCTTTCCTCATGGAGCTTCTAATGTAGTGTGAAAAGGCAGGAAAAAAAATTAAGATAAACTATAAAAATGAATAAATATTAAAAGTAAATGGATGAATAAGTTAATAACAGGTCCATCCTTTTAGCTCCTCGGGATACAAACACTGCGGTCATCCTTGACTCCTTTCATTTTCTATGTCCCTCATCTAATCTGTTAGCAAATATTGGCTTCACTTTCAGAGTGACCAGACTCTGCCTCCAACCTGGTAACTTGCCCAACCTCATCTCTGAACAGACCATCCCACCAGCTTCTCACTGTCAACTTCTTCACCCACCCCGTTCCCTACTACCTCTTTCCACACACAGCCAGACAGACCCTATTGACCTCTAAGTCAGATCATGGCCATCTAACTCAGGGTAAGGGACAAGTCCTTGCAGTGGTACATAAGATCCCCCACCATCTGGCCCCTTATTTTCCCTCTTCCTCACTCCGCTTTAGCCACCCTGACCTCCTCACTATTACTCTAAAAGGAGTAACAGGGCCTTTGCATTTGCTGGCCCTTCTGTCTTAGAACTCTCTTCCCTAAATTTCCACGTGGCTCATTCCCTTTATCCTTCAGGGATTTACACGTGTGTCACCTTCTCAGTGAGGCCCTCCCTGAGGAACCTGTTTAAAATTGCTATATCCTAATGCGCCTTATCCTGTCCTAATTTTTTTCCCCTTCTGAGATTATTTTCCTTATTTTCTTTCCCTATAGATAATTTTCTTATCTATTAGTTTACTGTCATTGCTCCCATGCTAGAATGTCAGCTCCTGGAGGGCAAGGATCTTTTGTTGCTTTCTTGCTGCATCTCCAAGGCTTAAAACAGGGCCTGGTAGGTATACAGTAAGTGTTCAGTAAAGATGTGTTGAATAAATTTATTGAATCAATAAATGCACAGAATGTCTGATGCGATTTGGCACTTGCTGGGGACAGTGGGAGTTGCTCGAGAACACTGAAGAACAAAACCGGTTTCCTGGGCAGACCAGGGGGACTCTCATAGTAATGGGAGTTGCAGGCAGGTCTACTAAAGTCATATAGACAGTTAGACAGTTCTTGATTATTGAGCGCTTACTCAGGAAAGATGCTGTGCTTCATCTCACATTCTCACAATAGCCTCTGTGAGCCTGGCATGTTGTGAGTACTCAATGAATGGCTATTGAAGATAGTAAACAGATGAGGTAGGAATGATTCCCAAGTTACAGAAAGGAAACCAAGGGTCTGAGAAATGCTGTTTCAGCTTGTGAAGGACAGAACTTGGTCTGGATGGGAAAGAACGCATTCCACGTGGGTGAAACTGCCCCAATAAAGGTGTGGTGGACATGAGGCAGGAAGGCAGCTGACTGGCCAAGGGAGAGGGCTTCTGAGAAGTGAGAAGAATGATTTGATGCTATGTAGGTTGGTGAGCTGAGCAAATAAAAAGATGGGGGTCGCCCTGGCCGGTTGGCTCAGCGGTAGAGCATTGGCCTAGCGTGCGGAGGACCCGGGTTCGATTCCCGGCCAGGGCACACAGGAGAAGCGCCCATTTGCTTCTCCACCCCTCCGCCGTGCTTTCCTCTCTGTCTCTCTCTTCCCCTCCCGCAGCCAAGGCTCCATTGGAGCAAAAATGGCCCGGGCGCTGGGGATGGCTCTGTGGCCTCTGCCTCAGGCGCTAGAGTGGCTCTGGTCGCAACATGGCGACGCCCAGGATGGGCAGAACATCGCCCCCTGGTGGGCAGAGCGTCGCCCCATGGTGGGCGTGCCGGGTGGATCCCGGTCGGGCGCATGCGGGAGTCTGTCAGACTGTCTCTCCCTGTTTCCAGCTTCAGAAAAATGCAAAAAAAAAAAAAAAAAAAAAAAAAAAAAAAAAAGATGGGGGTCAAATAATAATAATAATAATGATTTCCAGTTATTCCTGAACTTCAGGCATGTGTTATGCCTACAGAGGGTCCTAACCACAGCCTTAAAAATAGACAACATTGTGATACCCATTTTACAGAGGAGGAAACTAAGGCTCAAAGAGATAAGCTCACTTGTGGGAGGGTCACACAACCAGTCAGTGGCAGAGCCAGTGTTTGAACCCAGGCCTGTCTGACAGCAGAACCCTCGCTCAAAATGGGAGGTGGTCTATGTGAGGGCATCGGCTGGGCTGTGCTAGTCCAGCTCTGAGGCCGCCGATCTCCTCCAGTCCCACGTGGACAGCGATTCCTCCTCCAGTCACAGCCGCCAGGAGACACCTCCCACCACCGAGGCAGCAGCCCCCATGGTCACAGCGGAGTCGGCTTCTAGCTTCGGGCTGGCCACGCCCCCCCAGCTCCGTCGCTCCTCTGCTCAGGTGCGCCCTCCAACCCGCAGCGGAAGTCTGGGGCTCCCTGTGGGACGCTGGGGACCCGAAGTGGGAGGGAACTGAGGCTGCAGAGGGGGGAGAAACCGCATACATAAGGAATGGCTGATTTGAGTTAATGGGTGAGGTAGGAGGGGCAGCTTGGAGACCTAAATTCCTCGGGGTGGGGGGGTTGGGTGAGGGCATCCTGTCTCTCCAGGGCTCCTGGAGATTTTTGGACAGTTCTTAATTTCGGAGAGGCTTTGGGGACGGCTTAGACAAAAATTTTTTCTAGTATATTAAGGGTTGCTGGTTCCAAACGAAGTTCTTTAGACTGCATAATTCACAAGATGGGAGAAGGGGCTTGGCATGCAAGGGGCTAAAAGGGACCTGCTAACCGGACTCCTGCATCCTGACGGAGAAGACCGAGGAGACGGTTGGGGTCCAGAATGACTGTGTCTGGGCGTAGAGGAGGCTGGGGGCTGGCACTCCTGTATTTTGAGAGAAGAGCCAGGGTTGGAAGCTTGGACTCCTGGGTCCTTAAGATGTGGGCTTGGTGCCTAGATTCTTTTGTCTGTCCCTAGATTTCCTTTGTCCCTGGGAGAGTAGCAGTGGGCTAGGGGTTTGGAAGTCTGACTCGGGCTGCAGGATTATCGGATTAATGAAGACTGTAGCAGGGTCTTTGGATTCTTGGGTTTTCTGAGACTGGGATGGATTGAGATTGTGGTGGCATGTGGGGGGATCACAGATTCCGCTAACGGGTTCTTCTGTTCCTTCATCCCATAGAGCTACCCTCCGCTCCTACCGTTCACCGGGATTCCGGAGCCCTCAGAGGCCCTGGCCGGGGCAGGGGGTGTCGGCTGGGGCGGCTGCGGCTATGAAGATTACCGGCGCAGTGGGCTGCCCGCGCCCCTCACCTTGTCCACCTGCGTTGTGCGCTTTGCCAAGACTAGCGCGTTGAGGGGCGCAGCCCCGGGGCCCCCAGCTGCCCTACCCGCCCCTCTCACAGAGGCTGTGCCCTCGGCAGCGCCAGCAAAGGCCTCCCCGGAGGCGGAGGAGGCGGCGCGCTGCGTGCACTGCCGAGTGCTCTTCCGCCGCCGAGCAGATGGGCGTGGGGGCCACTGCGCGGAGGCCCCAGACCCAGGTCGCCTGCTGGTGCGCCGTCTCAGCTGCTTGTGGTGCGCAGAGAGCTTGCTTTACCACTGCCTGTCGGACGCAGAGGGCGACTTCTCAGACCCGTGCGCCTGTGAGCCTGGCCACCCACGCCCCGCCGCGCGCTGGGCAGCACTGGCCGCACTTTCCTTGGCAGTACCCTGCCTTTGCTGCTACGCGCCCCTGCGCGCCTGCCACTGGGTTGCAGCGCGGTGCGGCTGTGTGGGCTGCGGGGGCCGCCATGAGGAGGCGGCACGGTGAGGATGGCCTCGAGGGTACAGGACCGCGGACTCTGTTCGGATCCCAAACCCAAACCTAGGCACACCCAGAACTTGGAGCTCGAGTTTGGATTGAGACACTCCAGACCTGGAACCTGGACCCCAAATGTATGATTGAGGTATCCCAGGCCCAGCTTCATTGGGCTGTCTGCCCAAGAGGTGCCAGGCACCCTGAGTTCTGGCGTCCTCATCCCACTGTTTCCCTCATCTCATAGCCTAGACTGAAGAGACTCCAGGCATTCCCGGGCTTTCTACACAGCAAGCAGGCCTGGGAGCATATGGCTTCCTGACAGACGCTGCGCCCTGAACCCTGACTGAACCCTTAGATTACAGCCCAGAGTTAGTCAGCAATTGCCAATACTCGACCCTGACTGTATACAATTACTCCCAGATCTTGAGATCACAGGGTCCAAAATCATCCCAAATGGTCCCTGAATACTCACCTAAAACCTGGGGCAACCATATTTATGGTGTTCTTATAGCCCTGGGACCCCTGAGATGTTGAGCCCTCTTAAGATGCCCTGAGTCCTTGGATATGCTCAAACAGATATTCTCGGACCAAAATGGCTTTGGCGACCCAACTCAGAGTCACCCCCTCCCTTCCTGACTCAGACATCAGACTCCAAGATGCTCTGAGAGCCAGGAATCAAAGTCTGCTGTAGACCCACCTCTCCAACTAGTGTTCCCAGGAGCTTTGGATCTCATAAATAGGACAGTGATGTGCCTAGTAATTTCAGATTAGGACTGAAGGCCACCAACACCTCAGGGCCCAAGACACTGGTTCTAAATCCTCAGATAGCCCTCTTGGACTTACATTTCAAGGCCCAGAATGTCCTGGAACCTTTGGCTTCTTTGTACCCATGGATCCCCAATCCCTAAAGGCTAGAAGCCTAGTTCCCAGAAGATGGGATGTTCATGACAACCCAGACCTATGTCCCTTTGGTCTCAGCCCCTGAATAACTCCAAGGTGCTTTAGGAGCACTGGATCCAAGACCCCAAGGTGCCACTGACCTTTTGAATTCAGGTCTTAAGCCTACACAGCATTGGGATTGTCCCTGACCCAAGACCTTGGTCCTTTGATACCAGAGACAGATCTGAGGTGCCCCAGGACCCTAGCACCCTTGGATCTGATTTCTTTGGACTCAAACCTCTCTAGCCTGATATTCCCTGAGAACTGCTGCCCCTTGAATTCTGTTCATCGGCCCCTGAGACCCCAAGATCCCAGTCTCTGAAATTCTAGTCCTAGGGCCCCGCCCATGTCCCCAGCATATCCCACAGAACTATCCCCTTACCCTAGGGGGAAAGCCCATCATTTTTACTCATGTTCTTGGATTCCAGAACCACTGAGAGTTCCTTCGCTCTCATCTTTAGGACATGGCATTGCCATAGATGGTTGTGCAGGCTGTTTACTAACCAAAGGCACATGGCCCAGGTGGTGAGTGGGCTGGAATTCACACCACACTGCTGGCCACACTGTGCCCTCAGAGGCAGGTGTGCCTTTTTCTACATTGCACAAAGACACCTTTTGGGCTAGCTATGTATGCTGGTGTACACATGCTCTCTCTCCCCAGCCTTGCAGACTCCCCCCAAGCCCAACTTTGAGCCCTAGCTCAAGCTTTTTATTTCACCCTCCATTAACCCCTTGTTTTCCATCTCAGAGTTGCTTCAGAAAGTTTGAAAGCCTGTTTCATGGCCCTCTGAGACCCCTATTTAGGGAAAGGGGATGCCACAGTCTCTTTCATCTCTTTCTCCTGAGTGGAATGGGACTTCTAGGGTCTCTCAGATCTGATGGTCTGAATGGGCAGAGAGAGTCAAGGTCTTGGAGCAAGACAATCTCAATGTTGTATGGGATTGAGATGTTTATCTGGAAATGTGCACTTAACTTTTCTTCATTACCTAGACTTGGGTGGCTTTGCGGTTCTAGAGATAGGTCAAGGAGGCCAGAGGGATAAAACCTTCTGTCACTTCTTTTAAATCAATGGTTTTCAAACTTTTTACACTTGGGGACCAGTGAAAATAGAATTATTATGGGAACCACTAAGGCAGAAATCACCTTGAGCATAAGCAAATTCGACCAAGATCATTGGGTCTATAATCTTCATACAATATAAGGGTGGTTAACTATTTTGTGGACTGGCATGAGATTTCTGGTGGACCAGTCCACAGATCAGCAGTTGAAAAACACTGCTTTAAATAATTATTACATCTGAAACCTGTGAGATTCAGCTCTCCCAACCAGACCCTGGGATGGCTGAGATAAAATGGGGGTGTCCCTCCCATCCCCACTCTGCCCAGCTCTCATCACTGTCAGACCCACCAGAGCTGAGGGCAGAGGGACTGGGGGCTGGGGCACCTTGGGTCTTCATACCCCTCTCTGTGCCTCAGTCTCCTCCCTTCTGTAGTGGGCGGGGGGAAGCTCCATTCTTAACCTACCTCGTTTTGGGGAGGGGTGACCAGAGTGCTGTAAGGTGCTGTGGGATCTGTGGATGAAGCGGTGGGGGCTGGGGGAAGGTTTCCCCAACACCGCCTCTGCCAGGTCTCCCAGTCCTGCTCCCTGATGATACCCACCTCTGATCCATGAATCCTCTTCATCACCCCCAAATCAGGGGTGCATGGAGGAGAGACACTGGGAGCCAGGAAGACCTCAGACCCTGGAGTTCCCAGGCCCAATTTCCCAGCTGCTTGCCCCTCATACTGGATGCTTGGCCCCCAGACTTAGGGGAGGCACCCTGACATTTATCTTCCTGATCTTGATTCCAAGCCAGTCTGTGACCTCAATATTGTTATTGTTAGTGCAGGCTGAAGTGGTGGGGGAGCCAAAGACCCAGCCTTGTCATGAGGGGAGGGGGCATGTTATTCGCTCCAAGAAATGTCTTTGACAAAGTCTCATTCTGTGTTTTTTATTTGCATTGATGTGCCCCATCCACTCACCTTCCTGAACTGCCAAACCACTGTCCTATCCAGTTCTCTTCTTCTACACATAGTTTAGTCCCAAGCAGACCCTCCAGCTGAGTTTATACATTCCATTAAATACATTTATTGAACACTCTTTATATGCCAAGCCCTATTCTAGGCACTGGAGATAAAGCAGTGAGCAGAACACAAAAATAATTTCCCACAAGATGTTTATGAACTTTATAGTGAAGGAGGCAAATAAATGACATGTTAGAAGTGATACATACTATGGAGAAAAACTGGAAATGAGGGATGAAATCAATTTTATCCAGGGAGTTCAGGTTAGGCCTCACTGAAGAGCATTTGAATAAAGCCCTGAAGTAGTCCTGTGAATGTCTGTGGGAAGAGCTTTGTAGGTAAAGGGAAGAGTCAGTGAAAGGCCCTGAGGGAGGAGCATGTCTGGTGAGTCTGATGGATATCAAAGGGCACACGAGAGTCCAGAGAGGAGAAAGCAAGGAGGAGAGTACTTAGGAGATGAGGGCATATCTGAGGGGCCTTAAGATTATTTATTTATTTTATAGGGGAAAGAGAGAGAAGAGGGGGGAGCAGGAAGCATCAACTCCCGTATGTGCCTTGACCAGGCAAGACCAGGGTTTTGAACCGGTGACATCAGCGTTCCATGTTGATGCTTTCTCCACTGCGCCACCACAGGTCAGGTCTGTGGGGCCTTAAAAGCCATTGCATTGACTTTGATGTTCACTCTGAGTGAACAGGCAGGTTTTAAACAGGAGAGGGATGTGACCTGATTTACATGTTTTACATGTTCACAGGTTCCCTCTAGCTGCCTGTGGGAAACACACTGGGGAGAGAGGCCAAGGAGATAGGGAGGAAACTGCTGTGTTGGTCCTGGGGGAGACAGTGGTGCACAGGACCAGGGTGAGAGCAATGGAGGTGGGGAGAGGTGTTTTGAAGGTGGAGTTTACAAATTTAGATATAGAGTTTGATATAAAGAGAGAAGTCAAAGTTAAGACTCCAGGATTTTGGCTTGAGCAATTTCTAAAAGGTCAACAGAAGGCCTCCTGAGTACCCCGCCTTGGGGTGGTTAGGACTGAGGAGAAACCAGGTTAAAGGTAGGCTCTGCCCCTGAGGAGGAAGTTCTGGCCTTTGTTCTTCGAGGCTCAACACCTAGTCTACTCCTGCTCCCAGCAGAATTATCTAGAACTACTGAGAGTCGGTAAGAGATTAAATCTGGAACAATTTTTTTTTTTTTTGTATTTTTCTGAAGCTGGAAACGGGGAGAGACGGTCAGACAGACTCCCGCATGCGCCCCACCGGGATCCACCCGGCACGCCCACCAGGGGCGTCGCTCTGCCCACCAGGGGGCAATGCTCTGCCCCTCCGGGGTGTCGCTCTGTTGGGACCAGAGCCACTCTAGCGCCTGGGGCAGAGGCCAAGGAGCCATCCCCAGCGCCCGGGCCATCTTTGCTCCAATGGAGCTTTGGCTGCGGGAGGGGAAGAGAGACAGAGAGGAAGGAGGGGGGGAGGGGGGGGAGAAGCAAATGGGCGCTTCTCCTATTGCCCTGGCCGGGAATCGAACCCGGGTTCCTCGCACTCCAGGCCGACGCTCTACCGCTGAGCCAACCGGCCAGGGCCTGGAACAATTTTAACAGGAACAAAACAGTAGCAGTAATAACAGTAATAGGTTAAGCAGTTAAAAGCTTGAAATTTGGAATGAGTTCTGAATTTGAGTTCTGGAACCACCACACATTATTTTCTCTGAAGTTCAGTCACATGGGGATAAGATACTTGGCCCAGTGACATACAGGAACTTCTCAATATATGTTGTTATTGAGTACCACCGATGTGTCTAGTGTGAGACCTAACCCTTACAATTCTTAAAAGTATTATCCCCATTATAGGATAGGAAGAAATTTGTCAGGGACACATGTGGTGAACGGTGGAGTCAAATCCTAAACCTTGTTGGCCTGATTCCTAGGGTGCAGTCTCTTAATCGCGGTAGTATATTGCACCTGCTACCTCTCTCCAAGGCCTGGAAGACAGAGGAGCGAAGGCCTGCAGGCGCATTGTGATTTAAGAGGATGACCTCTCTTGGGGGTGGGGGGATGTGAATGGTGAGCTGGGCTTTCAGGGTCCCTGACATAATTCCAACCCTAAGCAGGGAAGGAGGAAACAAGTTTCTGGATTTGGAGCGGAGTTGTGAGTACAACTCTTGGCCTGGTGTGCTTTAAGAGCAGAGGGTATCTTTGGGAGGCTGGGGAAAAGGAAACCAAAGGTGTTTCTACATTGCAGCAGTAGCGACACTAGTTGGCCTGTCGCGATAGCCGGGACACTGAAATCACGCTCTGGATTTTCAAAGCCAGGAGGGCTTCCAGGACCTTGATTGGCTACCGAAGCGCGGCGCTGCAAATACCGGCGCCGCCGGACCTGACGGCGGGCTCTGCCTCCCCGGACAACAACCTAACGCCAAAGGCTTCGCGAGAAGAGGCTATTAGTCGGTTACGCTGCCGCGGCCGGCGGCGCACGCCGCTCCTGGGGCGGGGCCTTCCGCCCACCGGCAGGGGGCGCGCGCTCGGACAAGAGGCGCTGTTTCCATGGAGGGGGCGGAGGCCGAGGCGCGGGAGAGGGCCGCTGTGACCCGGGACCTGCTGGCTCTAGGGTAAGGAGGCCGCGTGTGGCTGGAGACGGTGCAGGAAGGGACAGGTTTGGCCTCATAAATTCTTAAGGCTTGTCATGCTGCCTCCGCGCCGCCGCAGGTATGAGGCCTTCTCGGGCGCGGCGGCGCTGGGCCCTTCGTGCCCAGACTTCAGGGTGTTGTGCGCGCGGCTGGCGGCGGAGCTGGCGACTTTGGGCGTTTTGGAGCGGGAGCGAGAGGAGGACGTGGAGGCTCTGAGTGTCGGTAATGGTACGTGTGGAGCTGCAGGCCCAGAGGGGTGGAGCGCAGGTGCCACTGCCGCGCCCTGAAACCTCCCGCCTCCCGCAGGCCCCAGCGCTGAGGAGAAGTTTCGGCGACAGGTGGTCGGCCTGCTGCAGGAGCTGCACTGCCCGGACCGTTCGCTCTACGGCGAAGATTGCGCGGCCGCGCTGCGGACGCCGGGCGCGTGCTTGCGCCTGCTGCGTGAGCCGGGGGCGGGCCCGGGATGCGGAAGTGGGCGAGGTTTCAGCCTCTAGAGTGGGCGGGCTCTGCACGTTGTAGTGGAGCCAGGGTTTTCCCGAAGGGACGTGGTGTGGAGGTCGAGACCCGTGGGAGGGGCAGAAGTGGGTGGGGTCAGGACATTGGGGCCGGTTTAAGCCTCTGCGGTAGAGGCAGGATTAGAATTTTGATGGGAGGGTCGGGTTCAGTGGTAGTCAACCTGTTCCCTGCTGCCCACTAGTGGGCGTTCCAGCTTTCATGGTGGGCAGTAGCGGAGCAACCAAAGTAGATATAAATGAAAAGATAGATTTAACTATAGTAAATTGTTTTATAAAGATTTATTCTGCCAAATTTAGCGTAAATCCGACATAAAGTACTTGGTAATTATTATTATATGCTTTAACTTGCTGTAACTTTGCTTTATAAATTTTATAAAGTAAACTTCCCTATTTTATAAATCACCATTACTGTGGAACCGGTGGGCAGTTAGAAAATTTTACTACTAACAGAGATACAAAGTGGGCGGTAGGTATTAAAAAGGTTGACTACCCCTGGAAGGAGCTTGGCAGGTGGTTCTCAGGTGAGCGAGGTTCAGAGTCTGAGAAGACTAGATGTGGATGGAGATCATTCTGGAGCTAGAACCAGGGTCCTAGGTGGGCGGAACTAGAAAGCGGGAGGTTTTGAAGCTGCTGGAGATTTTTGACCCAGATGTGTGGTCTGGGAGCGTACCTATATAGATTGCACCGTTCCCTTTCCCTACTTTTAGGCTTTCTCTGCACAGAACTCCAGGCTGCCCGCCTCCTCTGCCTACATTCCCAGCTGGATCCCAGCCGGGTGGCAGCGCCGCCAGGTGGGGAAGTGGCAGAGGAGGGAGCTGGCATGGTACAGGAACTGATCCTTATCCTCCAAGCCCTGGGGCTGCCCAGACCCACGCTGGGGACCCTCGCCAGCAGGCTGCTGCGGGAGTTGCATGCCAAGGTAGAGAGCGAGAGCCCTCCATCTTCCTTGCTGGGGGAGAGCCATTTCTCCAAAAGAGGCTCTGAGAGAAGTGTGCCCTAGCCACTGCAGTTTTCTAGGGCTGTGCCCGCCATTCTGGATTCCGTGGCTTGGGTCCTTATGACTGTGGTGAAACGGGGTCCATGGAAATCTTAGTTTCTTACAGTCCAGTCAGCTTCAAACTCCTTCTCTGTCAGGTCTCCGAGCTGCTACCTTCTCTGCCCCCAGGGTCCCTGGAGCCCCTCCTCAGCTACCCATTGGACGCACCCAGATGGGTAAGACTGTGTATGGCTGTAAGTAATGTCATCCAGAGATGGGAGTGAGGGGGGCTCTGGCATGACCAAAACCATTTTCCCTAGGAAGCGTTGGAGTCTCTATGCCAAAGCCTGCGATATCAGTACAGCTGCCGCCGCCGCCTCCTCCTCAAGCGCCTGGACCTCACAACATCTGCATTCCATTGGAGTGATCGGGCAGAGGTGTGGGCATAAGATCCTGGCAGGAGCGGGGAGCCCCAATGGTGGGATGAGGGCCAGGAATATTACCCTCTTGCACATTCTGAGGCCCAGGACATTGTAGAATCTTGTGAGGTAGGGGCTCTAGAATCTTAGGGCCTCCAGGGCATTCTAGAATTCCCAGCTCTGAGTTGGGAGTATCTTCAGTTATACTCTAAACCCTTTTTAGAGATTTGGGAAGTGAGGTCCTGAATAAGGAAGAAATGCTTCCAAAATGAGTGTTCCCACCTTGATTGGCTCTTGGACACTTTCTTCATATCCCCTCACCCCCTGCCCCCACCAGGCCCAAGGGGAGGCCATGAAGGCAGTGCTGATTCCAATTCGAGGGGCTCTGACCCCAGAATCCGAGGTTTCCATTGCACACATCCTGGCTGCTCGAGCTGACCTGTCTCGTCTTGTCCCAGCCACAAGCAAGGCTGCCCGCCGAGTGACCTGCTGTGCCATCAACAAGGTGGGCACCTGGGGGTAGGGAGGAACCCCAGCCTCTTTGGCCTTCAGACTGGCCTTTCAGCCTCTGCCCTGGCCCTGCCTTGTTCTCTCCTGCCTGGGTTCCTGGCTTCTGGACTCATCACGTCTAATTCACCCTCTCCACATGGTAGTTAGAAGGATATTTCTAATTCAGAAATCAGGTCATGACCCCACAGCCTAGCTCAAACCCTCCTGTGGCTCCCCAGTGCCTTCAAAACAAAGTCTAGCTGAGCCCCCTACCCACCTTTTCAGCTTTGGCTTAAACTCATCCCCCAATACCTCACCCTGTCTATTGTATTAGGTTTTAGCCATTTTTAAAGCAGAAATATTCTCTGTTTAAATGATTTTGTATGTGGCCTCATACTACTCTGTTTAAAGTCCTATATTTATGTGAATGAGTATAAGGGAATAAAGTCTAGCACAGCAAAGAGTAAAGTAAAGTTTATGGGAAAAAAAGTTATTTGCTTTAAGGAAATATAGTAAGGAAATAATATAGGTGATTTATAAATGATAAATATTTAGAAAAAAACACTATTTTGCTGGAAATGTTATACAAAGCCCCAACTATGAAATAGACATAAGTTGAGGTGTCCTTGTTACTTCTGGTGGGGACTTGGACCTCTATCATCACTCTTTTATTCCCCTCTTGCTGAGGCCCCAGAACCCAGTTTGAAAGTTCCAGGCCTGTATTTTCCACCAATCCAGCTCTCCAGACCCTCCCACGCATTATACCCAAATAGTCAATATCTGCCATTCCTTTTTTAACCTTATCTTGTTCCCTTAGCTCTCTGGCCCCCATGTCTAAGATACCTTTCTTCTCTGAAACTCATGTCTAATCAACTTTCAGGTGCTTATGGGCAATGTGCCAGACCGAGGGGGCCGTCCAAATGAGTTGGAGGCTCCCATGCCCAGCTGGCAGAACAGAAGAGAAAATGGAGGTGGACAGAAGGCAGGCCGCCAGTGCTGGGGCCGCAAGAAGAAGAAGAAGAAATAAAGGGGAACTGGTGTTTGGGGCAGGGGTCCTCTATGAGATGCTAACACCGTTGATAATCTCTAGGGAATCAATTTGAGGGTTTTTCTTGACACCTGGCACCCAGGCCCCACATATCCTGTTCCTGAGGCCCCAAATGTGTTCCCCCCAACCCACCATTTAACACCAAGGACCATGTTCTCTGGAAAATAAATTTAATTTATGACAACAGTAGGACCTATCTTTGTGGGGGCCGGGTCAGGGGTGTATGGGTTAAGGATGACCAGGAGGTCTTGGTTTCTTGGGTCTAAATAGGCCCCTGGTGCTCTGACAACAACACATCTTTCCCTTCCTCTGGGCATGTGGAAGGAGACACATAGGCATTGGAAAAACATTTATCAGGTAACGACCATGTGTCCACCCTGTTCTAGGTCCTGAGGATAAAGCAGTGAAAGGTGCAGATAATGAAAACCCCCGTTATCCTTGAACTGACATTTCTGGCAAGGAGGAGCAGATATTTAATAAGAGAAATAGGTAAAATGCATAATTGCCAGATGAGGAAAGGACTTTGGAAGAAAATAAAGCAGAAGGGTAGGATTGGAGTTGTGGGGAAATCGCAACTTTGAGTATGATGAGAGGTAGCCTCACTGAGGTGACACTTGAACTAAGTCCCAAAGAGGGAGTCCTGTGGGCCTCTGGGGAAGAGCATTCAAGGTAAAGGGACGAGCCAGTGTAAAGGCCCTGAGGTAGTAGTATTTTGGCATGTTCAGGGACCATGAGGCCAGGATAGCTGAAGCAGGATGGGTGAGGGGTGAGTGGTGGGAAGTACTAGGGGCAGATGGTGTGGAGTGGGCCACATGGAGGACTTTGGCGTTTATCTTCAGTGAAATAGCCATGTGCTCTGACTCAGGTGTTCATAGACTCCCCTTTCCACCCCGTCTCTAGACTTTTGTCTCTGGAACCCCAGAGTTTAGAGCTCTGCCCATCCTATCTGACCTATTGGTCAGAAGCTTCTGTTTTAGAGGCAGACAGAAGACTTGGGTTTGAGTCCTGACTCCAACACTTAAGAGCTCTGCCACCTTGGGCCAGCAGCTTAACCTCTCACTGAGCCTCAGTTTCCTCATCTGTAAAACGGAGATTTAAGGAGTTGGTGAAATAATGCCTAAGTTTAAATGTATCCAACACAGAGCTGCACAAACTAAGTGCATGAAAAGGGAGTATGATTAATAGCTATGCTGGTGCAAAAGAAAATAAATTTCTTTCAGGGTTAAGAGATGACGGACGCTTTGATGAAAGCAGTGTGAATGCAAAGGAGGCGATCCCTTTGGGAGCTCTGATGGAGGCCAAATAACATGACTTGGGACTGGCTCTGTGGGGAAGGAGTGAGAGAAGAGACCAAGGCAATGTTTAGGAATTCGGCTTGGAGGACTGGATGGGTGGCGAGGCCATCACTGGGAGGGGGACCTGGAAGGAGGAAGACATTAGATGATATGGGGGGTGTATAATGTCCAGGAGTGGTTTCAGTGCCAAGAGCAGCACTTCACCTGACTTTGTTAAGTGAGTGAATGAAGGTCCCCTGTGAACATTTTTTCCCCTAATCTGAGACTCTCTGCCTTTGAATAATGGAATTTATGCCCCTGACAGTTATTGTAGCTCCTGATATATTTGGCCTTATTCTTGCCATCTTACTGTTTTCCTTTTCTCCCTAAAATCCCTTTTCTATTCTACTAGTGGCCACCCCTTCTCCCTCTTAGCATACTGAAATTTCTGTCTTTCTAACAACATTAAAAATTAACTAGAATCTATACTCTCCTACCCAGTGATTGGGGACTTTTGCACATTGTTACTTTCCTATGCCTTCCAAATCTGTCTGGGTTCCCCAGGCAAGTGGTTGGTCTCTCCTGTATCCAGTTGGGGGTGGGGGCAGTTCCTCCTCACCGTCTCTGGTTCCCAGGAAGGGTGTGGGGGCTCTGTCTGAGTCCAAGCATGGTGAAGGTGGCACCCCGTCTCAGCTTCCAGGGGGAGTATGTAGGAAAGACTGTCCTCAGAGCCTGTTTTTGGGTGTGGGTGGGAGGAATGTAGACATGATGGAAAGGGCTTCATTACCTTGAGATTAATCCCTACTGACCAACACCCTTCCCAGGACTACTACACCCTGGGTCTTACCACAGCTGGCATGGGGTACTGGTGTGGGTGGCACAGGGGCTCCTGTGGGGCTCGTATCACCCTTGGCCCCTGGCCTCTTACATTCTTCCTTCACTCGGTCTCTGCAGTGTTTGTGGCAACACAGCCCACAGTCTGGGGGAAGGCAGTGGTTAGTGGCCAAAGGCCCAGTCCCTGGCCCCATTCCTAGACTGAAGATCCTGAATTCTCTCTCCCATCACGGATGCCCCACTCACCCTGACAGCGGTAACCTTGCTTGGTGACACCCCAGAGCTGGGAAGAGAAAGCAGAATCGGTTACCTTGGCTGGGGTAGGGGCTGTGGATGGGGTGGGAGCTGTTTGAAAGTGTGAAACCAGCCAGGTTTGGGAAATTCTCAAGGCTAGAGGTTTATGTGGGATCTGGGATTAAAGTAATTTGGAGGTTCTCTCAAATTTGGTGAGTCATCTAGGCTGTTAGGATTGTGTCAAGTTTGGAATTCTATGGGCAGGGTTTGTGTCTGTTGTCTCCTGCTGTGCCTCCCCTCACAACCCCGCCAGCACACCCTGAGCCTAGAACTGCTGGCACACTGGACCTGCTCAATAAATATGTAGTGAGCAGATGTGGGGAAGTCTAGCGTTTGTAAATGAGCCTTGGTTTGGAGATGGAGACGTCTGTAAATTATTCAGAGTTTGAGAGTAAATTTGGAAATTACCCAGGGTTTGAATGATCTAGAGTCTAAAGACTTGGAGATTGAGTGTTTGGAGATCACCTACCCAGGTTTGTAGATTAAACAGTGTTTTAGGTATTATCCATGCCTTGGCAGTTATCCAGGATGGAGGTCGTCTGCAGTTTGGGCGTCAGCTAGACTTTGGACATACCCAGATGTAGAAAATATCCAGTTTTTAGGTTTTTTTGTGAAATGTGGGGATTATGTGAGTCTGAGGGATTTTCTGGAATTTGGGGATTTGGGGGGTTTTGGGGACTGAGTGTTCTGGGGAAGGGCTGGCTTCTGAGCCCAGACTATGAGGATCTGGGACACTCAGAAGATGGACCCCAAGGGTGATAGGAGGCCCAAATGCTCACGAAACCACTGCAGCTGTCACAGAAGGTGGGCTTGCGGAAGGTGACCTCATGGAAGGAGTGCAAGAAGGCCAGGCCCAGCTTGGAGCAGATGGCACTGGCCCGGAGCAGGTATGCTGTCACCTCCTCTCGGCTAAAGGAGCCCCTCCTGGGGGTAGAGACCTCACTTCAGCATAAGTGGCCCCTTTCTCTCAGACCCTGGCGTCCTGGCAACCCCAGTATCCTCATTTTCAGGGGACCCAGGAATCAGAGCACTTACTCTTGGCATGGGGGTGGGTGAAGCCCATGGCAGGCAAATGGGAAGTTGCCTGAGAGTCGCTCGAAGTCCTCCAGAGAGATGGTTCCTTGGCCTTCAGGGTCATAATTCTTGAACACAGACTAGAGGAATGTGGGAAGGAGAGAGTAAGGCCAAGTCATGCTCCTCTCACTTTTAGATACCCTCTTCCAGGTCAGGGCTATACAGATAGCTTCCTTCCTGGCCCCCAGCAGCCAGGCCACAGTCCCCTTCTTACCTCTACCAGCTGCTCCACATGCTGACCCAAGGTGGCCCTGTCGGGCTTGGGCATCACACCAGGGGCCCACTCCACCACCAGGGGTGCTTTGAAGGGGGAGGGTGGCTGGGGTGGGGACAGAGGGGCACAGTTAGTCAGTATATAGGCTTGGGTTGGAGATCAGAGATCAGGGGTCAGGTCTCACCAGACTCTTGGGACAGCGAGGCTCCCGGGTGTAAGAAAGCTCATAGATCTCGTCCTCCGTGTAGAAGAGATCCAGGGAAAGCTGGGGGTGGGCAGGGCGTTACAGATCCTCGGTCTCCATTCTCCTGCCTACAGCCATTGCCCTGCCTGCCCTCCCAGCCTCTTCCCCAAAGCCCCCTTCTGAGACCCATTCACTCCTCACAGCACCTGTCCCCTGGTCCAGATATGCCATTTTCTCACCAAGGCTTTAAAAAAAAATCTTATTTAAAATCAAACCTTTCTTTCCTCTTCCTGCCTTAATCTTTTCTTACACTTATCATCTAAAAGCCCATATGATTTACTTATTTGCTTTGTTTTATGGTCTGTAAGCCCCACAAGAACAGCAGTTTTTTAAAAATTAAGATTTTATTTATTGATTTTTAGAGAGGAGAGAGAGAGAGAGAGAGAAAGGGTAGGGTTAGGAGGAGCCAGAAGCATCAAACTCATAGTAGTTGTTGTAAAATGACAAAAGAAAGTATTACGTTGTATTTGTAATTTTAAAAATTATAAAATTCTGATTTTCTGGGAAGCTGTTGTTCATTTGTAGCTAGGGGTATAATAAAATAATGTATATAACATTTAAAAACAAAACAAAACTCGTAGTAGTTGCTTCTCCTATGTGCCTTGACTGACCTGGCAAGCCCAGGGTTTCACACCAGCAACCTCAACATTCCAGGTTGGCGGAATATTTTTATTTTTATTTTTTAATTTTTTAGAGGGAGAGAGACAAGGACAGACAGGGATAGATAGAGAGGAAGGGAGAGAGATGAGAAGCATTAACTCAGTTGCAGCATCTTAATTGTTCATTGATAGCTTTCTCACATGTGCCTTGACCAGGGGTTCCAGCCTAGCCAGTGACCCCTTGCTCAAGCCAGTGACCTTGGGCTGTAAGCCAGTTACTTTTGGGTTTAAGCCAGTAACCAAGGGATCATGTCTATGACCCACCCTCAAGCCAGATGCACCCATGCTTAAGCCAAGGACTTCAGCGTCCCAGGCTGATGCTCTACCCACTGTGCCACTGCCTGGTCGGACCCAGATGGACATTTTATCCACTGCACCACCATAGATCAGGTTGCAATTTTTTTCTGACTTGCTCACTGCTCTGAACCTAAGTCCCTAAAGTAGTGCCTGGCTCATACTTGGTGCTCAATAAATAATTGGGCTGCTGGTCTTTCAGAGCCAACAAAGCACAGGGTTTTTGGCACCACTCATAGGGCAGGGAGAGCTTCCTGGGCAGGCCCCATACTTAGAAGGGCTCCTACTTCATTTAATGCCTGACTATCACCATCTTGAAATTATTAAGAATTTGGAACAAGAAGCCCCACATTTAGGCCCTGCAAATTATATAGCTGGTCCTGTCTTAGGGTCTGAAAATTAACTTTTCAATCTTAGACTTGGGGATTTAGACATGGCCCTCAGAATCCCAGTCTTTCAATTTGTAGCTTCTTAGAATGTTAGAGTATATACAGGGGTGGGCAAAAGGAGGCTTACAGTTATAATACAAATAAATAGTAGTACAAGCATAAACTCGCATACTCACAACTGTAAACCTACCTTTGCCCACCCCTGTATATATGTATATGCAGAATCCCACACTTCCAGTCTTAGGACATAGTGTGGTGGTTCACGTATGTTACACACATGGGTTCTGAAGCTGGCCTTCCTGGGTTCAGTCCAGGTTTTACTGCTCTGGGGCAGTGGCCAAGTGATTGTACCTCTCTGGCCCTCAGTTTCCTAATCTGTAGAATGGGCATAAGGATTCCCACCTTGGAGTTTTGTAGATGGAATGAAGTGCTCTGTAGAGAGCGTTTTACATGGTGCCAGGCCCAGAGTAAGTGATCAATAATTACTACTATCTTTTTGTTAGATTCCTGGAAATGCTAACGCTTGGAATTTTGGACTAGTGACATGAAAAGCTCAAAACCTTGCAGTTCAGAAGTGAGAAAGCCCAAAGCAATTCTGGAGCTCAGATCAAGGGCTATACTTAAGTTGTGAGGGGAATGGGGGGAAATGCATCATTTATATAGATAAATGATGAATTCCAGATATTAATTTAAGAGTTTTATGTGAATTATGTGAATTATATTATTGATTTTTCTCAACTACTCTTTTTTTTTTTCTGAAGTGAGAAGCAGGGAGGCAGAGACAGACTCCCGCATGCACCCGACTGGGATCCACCCGGCATGCCCACCAGGGGGCGATGCTCTGCCCATCTGGGCTGTTGCTCCTTTGCAACTGGAGCCATTCTAGCACCTGAGGCGGAGGCCATGGACCATCCTCAGCGCCCGGGCCAAATTTGCTCCAATGGAGCCTTGGCTGCAGGAGGGGAAGAGAGAGACAGAGAGAAAGGAGGGGGGGAAGGGTGGAGAAGCAGATGGGCGCTTCTCCTGTGTGCCCTGGCTGGGAATCAAACCCGGGACCTCAACATGCCGGACTGACACTCTACCGCTGAGCCAACCAGCCAGGGTTCAACTACTCTCTAAAGTGGGTCCTATTATTCCCATTTTGCAGATAAGGAAACCAAAGCGAAGGGGTTAAGCATGGCCCAAGGCCACACAGCTAGAAAAAAACCCTCCCTAGAAGCTCTGGTTTCTTTTTTTCTCTTTAGAATTTTTAAAAATATATTTACTAATTTTTTAGAGAGAGAAAAAAGGGAGCAGAGAGGGAGAGAGGAATATAGATCTGTTCCTGTACGTGCCCTGACCAGGGATTGAACCAGCAACCTCTGTGCTTCAGATTGATGCTCTAACCAACTGAGCTATCTGGCCAGGTTATAAGCTTTGGTTTCAAAGCCCACACATCCCAGTGTTATTTTCTCCTGGTCCTGAAGCCCCACTCAGGACCCTAAATCTCAGTACTCCAAGAGCCCAGCCTGGGCAGAGTGGCTCACCGTGAGCAGATGGAGCAGGTCCTCATTGGCACTGCAGGGAGGATGCTGCTTCTGGAGGTCTGCCAGCTCTTGCAGCCGCAGGTAGAGACTGTTTAGCTTGGGAAGGTGCAGGCGGCCATCAGGCAACCTGTCAGGCTGTGCCTCATACAGGGACACCAGGTCCTTGAGGTGCACACCCAGCACAGGCAGACGGAAGCCTGTGCAGCCAGCCCAGGTACGGCGATAACAGGTGTAGTTGTTTTGGGCAGCGAGCAGCTCAGTGAGCTCCAGCAGGGCCTGTGTGGGAAGCCATGTTGGAATGGAGGGGGGAGCATGTTATCAGGAAAGCAAGTTCTGCCCCTTAGCCTCCTGAAGGGGTGTTATCATAGCAGTCTCCTGACCCCCAGGGCCCCAATGCCATTCTGGACACCTCCTTCAGCCCCTCAATGTCCCACACTGGTCTTAGCATCTTCCCAAACTGCTCTTCCTTTTGGGTCTCCATCTCTCAGTCCCCAGGTTATAGAGTAATTTTTCCAAAAGCCAAATCCAATCATGGATGCTGCCATCATTCCCAAAGGTTCCCTAACTCCCCAGTGCCCTCTGGATAAAGCCCAGACACTTTAGTTCTGCTTGCAAGGCTCAAATGGATCTTCCCCTGGGCATCTCCTGCCACCTCCTGATCTTGGCTACACACCAGACTTATGAATCACTCACTCTCCTCAGACATTCCTAGGACATCCCATTCTATAACTCCTTCCATGGGTGTCCCAAATGTTAGCATTCTGGGTGGCATCATTTTACTACCCACTTGGACCGCAAGTTCTCTGCATTTCTCTCATCTTTCTCGAGTCCTGCTCAGGACTGAACATACAGAGAGTAAGAAGGGTTGGCATGATGGGTGGATGAGTAAAGAGAAGGAATGGCAGGGAACAGATCCTGGGGGTCTGTTGGATTTGGACAAGCAAGTTCTCCAGGTGGTTCCAGGGCCCAGGCAGGGATAAAAGAGGATTTAGGAAAAGGGGTTTAGGGCTACTGGAACTTTTGAGGGGTAGTGGAACCTCACCTTGGTGCTGTCAGGGCTCAAGTGTGCATGGGAGTCCTTAAGCCTGGAGATGGCACTGTGACACAGGCCCCCAGTGACTGCCATCAGTGTGTTGAAATTTTGCAGCTTGTGGAGTCTCTAGGAAGGGAGAGTAATATAGAGGTTATGGGTGTCTCATTGAGCACAGGCAAGTTTGGAGTTCAGATAACAGCACCCCATTTGAGGTTGGGGTCTCAGGCATGTTGTGGTGTAGGTCAGTATAGGCAGCAGACAGGTGAGATGTGTCAGACAGGAGCAGACCACAAGCAAGTATGTAGGCATTAAACGGAGGTCAGGAAGGTGATAAACTAATGCGAGGTCAGAAAAAAGTGGAGGGTGTCAGGCAAGTATGGGCTATGGGACAAGAAAAGTGTGTGTCAGGTGTGTGGCTATTAAAACAGATGTCAGGGTGTCAGGCACCTGACTGTCCGACTGCTCTGAGAATCAGGCAGATGAGGGGAGACAAGAAGGCCAGGCCCTGGGCGGGAGTTTGGAACCCGGCAGAGGTGAATGGGGCCAGAGTGATATGGAGGGGTCATGTAGCCTTGAGACCGGTGTGGGGTCAGCTGGTCATTAGGGGGAATTGCCTCGCCCTTCCCTTTTCCAAGTTTGAAGGATTCAGGTCGCTGCGGGGAGAAAGTGGAACAGAGGAGGAGTGGAAGATGCTCAGATAGAGGAGACCGTGAGGGAAACACCAAGACCACAGGGTTAATGGGTACGACAAAGGAAGCAAGGGAGTAGAAGCCAAACGAAGGGCGTGGTATGCTAGGAAGTACGAAGAGGGGCGTGGCCACACTGGCGGAAGGAGATCTTCCCTTTTCTCCAGAGGGGAGGGAATGTATCTGCAGAGGGGCGGGATACAACGCGGAACACAGAGGGGCGGGACACAACGTGATGGGAACCGATACAGTCAGTATTCCAAAGGGGCGGCTGGGGTTTAGGGATTCGGTGGAGGATGATGCAGATGTTTTCATTGCCCTGAGGATAGAATATTCAGGTGTAGGGCTTGGAAGACGGCTTGGAAGGACGTCGCCAACTGCCAAATTTAGGACCAAGGGGTGGGGCTAGGGCGAGTTCGATGAGGTGATATCAAGGCCAACAAAGAAGGGCCATAACATTCCGGGTTAGAACCACAGGACTGAGGCCTGGGGTGCGAGGCCAGGGTGGGGCGTGATGCGACGCGCGCGACCAGGAAATGGTGACGTCATCGCCCGGGATGAACATCTGGAACTGAAGGGGTGTGAGCTTCCCCAAAGCGAGAGAGCATTGGGGCAGGCTTTACCTGTGCCACGTGGATGAACTTGTCCAGCACCTGTGCGCGATGTGTGGGTCCGGGACGACTCAGCACCATGACCTGCACCCAGCGGGACACGCTGTTGCTGAGACCTACTGATCCCTCTAGGGCAGGACAGCCCCGCACGGATCCCTGTAAAACGTAGTCTCGCAGGTCCTGGGGCTGGAGGTGAAGTGGGCATGAGGGTGGGCATTGGCACTCAGGCCCTGCCCTTCACATGCCCATTCCCCTAGCAGTCATGACCTCCTATGTCCTAGTCTGGCTGTCACATGTCCCTGACATTACCATGACCCTTTTCTATCGGAGGAGAAATGTTTAAATAAAGCCAGGCATTCTCTGAGCCCTTTGTCATATTAACTAATTTAATCCTCACATCAACTCCATGAAGTGACTACTACATTCCCGTTTTAGAGATGAGGTCAATGAAGCACAGAGAGGATAATTTGCCTAATATCACACATGCTTGAGTCAGGGTGGGAACCCAGTCTGTTGACTGTTTACCTGTCTGATATACATACAGTCAGCAAAGGGAAGGATGGTGAAGAGGACATGAAACCAATTTCTATTTGTTCTGTTCAAGGGGTCAACATTCCATACCCACATGCACTGTGTTGTGTACATGTACACGTGTGTGTACAGTCAGGAAACTTTCACGTTAAGAAACCAGATCCCGCCTGACCTGGTGGTGGCGCAGTGGATAGAGCATCGGACTGGGATGCGGAAGGACCCAGGTTCGAGACCCCGAGGTCGCCAGCTTGAGTGCGGGCTCATCTGGTTTGAGCGAGGCTCACCAGCTTGGACCCAAGGTCGCTGGCTCCAGCAAGGGGTTGCTGAAGGCCCGCGATCAAGGCACATGTGAGAAAGCAATCAATGAACAACTAAGGTGTTGCAACGCGCAATGAAAAACTAAGGATTGATGCTTCTCATCTCTCTCCGTTCCTGTCTGTGTGTCCCTGTCTATCCCTCTCTCTGACTCTCTCTCTGTCTCTGTAAAAAATAAATAAATAAAATTAAAAAAAAAAAAAAAAAAGAAACCAGATCCCATCAGAGTGATCACTTTGTAAGGTACAGAAATGTCTAATCACTATGTTGTACACCTGAAACTAATATAATATTGTATATAAAGGGTAACTGAAAAACAGATTTAACAAAAAACAAAAGTATAGCCTGACTAGACGGTGGCGCAGTGAATGGAGCATCAGACTGGGACACGAAGGACCCAGCTTCGAAACCCCGAGGTCGCCAGCTTGAGTGCAGGGTCGCTGGCTTGAGTATAGGATCATAGACATGACCCCATGGTCACTGGCTTGAGCCCAAAGGTTGCTGGCATGAAACCTAAGGTCCTTGGCTTGAGCAAGGGGTCACTCACTCTGCTGTAGCTCCCCCCACCCCATCAAGGCACATATGAGAAAGCAATCAATGAACAACTAAGGTGCCACAAAGAAGAATTGATGCTTCTCATCTCTCTCCCTTCCTGTCTTCTGTCCCTATCTGTCCCTCTCTCTGACTTGTTCTCTGTCTCTGTCAAAAAGAACAACAACAAAAACATAAGTATAAAACAAACAACAAAAATACAGATCCCCACCTTCCCTTGAATGATGATGGCAATAATGAACACTTCTTAGGTTGAAGTATATGAAATTACCATTTGGGTAAGTAAAGTGTTAGCATTTACTCAGGACCAGGCACTTACTCTGTTTTTAGCACTTACTATGTGCTAGCCTTTGCAACAAGCATTTTAAAATTGACATTTAATTTCATTCTCCAATTATCCAATGAAGTAGTATGACCTCCATTTTACAAGTAAGAAAACTGAGTCCCAGAGAAGGGACTAGTTCAAAGTTACACAGGTAAGAAGGAGTTGATGGCCTGACCAGGCAGCAGCTAAGTGACAGAGTGTAGGCCTGGGATGCAGACAACCCAGTTTGAAATCCTGAGATTGCTGGCTTGAGTGCAGGCTCATCCAGCTTAAACATGGGCTCACCAGCTTGAGTGCAGGGTCACTGCCTTGAGCACGGGATCATAGACATGACCCCATGGTCACTGGCTTGAAGAAGGGGTCTGTCTGTCCCTGTCTCTCTCGCTAATAAAGAAATAAATGCGTATATATACACACACAAAAGAAGTTGATGGATTAGACCCAGAGGCTCTGTGCTCAGCCAACTTCCCTCATTTTCCTGGAAGTTCTAGTACCAACTTTGAGAGTTTCAGATCTTTGTCCAAAGTCCAGGCTGGGGTCCTCTCAGTCCTGCCTGGCCCCCACCAGGCCCTGCCCAACCACATGCCCTCCCTAGCTGGGGAGAGGGGGGTCCTCACCGTGATAGCCTGAAAGGACCGGAACTCCAGGAAAGTGAGGTGCTGAGCCAGCTCTTCTGCCTCCAGATGGTCAAAAAGCAAGGACACTTTGCACTTTTTGCCCAGGCCTGGGCTGCTCATGGAGGTCGGGGGGCCAGGACCACCAGGGCTCAGACTGGGGTCAAAGAGGGATAGGGTATTGGAGGGGCTCAGGGTGGAAAATGTAGTGGTATGGAGGGAGATGGCAGAGTGGGGGAGGGGAGTGGAGTGGGAGGGATTGACTCACAGGTTGGAGGAATCTCTCAGGCTCCTCTGGGCTGAGTTGCCTTCCTGCTCCACAGTGGCCCAGAAGCGACCTATAACCTCTTCTAACTGGGGGTCCTGGTACACTGTCTCAGGGTGTTGGGTCAGCCAATACCTGAGAGTGGTTTAGAGATGGTGGGATGGGGGTATTGGTGAGGGTAGGGAAGTTCTCTAAAATGTATCTCTAGATCTGAGGAAACTCTAGGGTCAGGCAGGGTTCAGAGGGGCACCAGGCTGGTGCCATCTCTGAGATTAGGACTGGGGGCCTCTTAACATAGGCTGGTGGATCAAAGGGAGACAGACTGGGAGAATCTCTTGGAAGTGGTATTGCTAGGAAGCAGGATAGTGAGGGGATTTCAGAGGATGAGATTTTAGGGGAACAGGGTTCTTAGAAGCTAGGGTGGGTATGTAGGAGGTCGGGGTTTGGGGATCAGAGCTAGAGGTATCTGAGCAATAGCTGCGAGAGTCTATAGGATCTGGTTAGGGGTCTGTAAGAAGAAAGGGTTCTAAGGAACAGAACTGGGAGGGTCTTATCAACCAAACCAGGGTGTCCGAAAGTGGGATTGGGTGAGCAGGGCTGGGTGGGTCTGCAGGGAACTGGGTGGGGAGTCTCTGGGAGGTGTTTTAGTGTTGCAGCTGGGTGAGAGTCTTGGGTCATGGGTATGGAGGTATTGGCCCAGCCCTACCTGACCAGGTGACAAATCTGCAGCCGCCTCAGCTCCTGCATGTTCCCTTTGGCCTCCTGGTACTTGAGTTCTGGTTAAGGCTCTGATATCCAGCATCCCAAACTTACCTGCTCACCATGTCTTCATCTTTCAGACTCTCACATCTCTGCCCTTTGCCCTCCACCCACTGTTCATGGCCCTGGGAGGATATAAGGTCAGCAGGCGGGCAGCAAGGTGGGCTGAAGGCAGCACCCAGCTGTGCATGGCCAGTACCATGTTGAGAATGTGGTCCGCGCATCGCAGGCTGCCAGTTGAGTCTGGGGTGGGGGTGGGGATGGAAGAAGGGGATTCTGTCAGAATGGCCCCTGGGCAATAAACTGCAGTCTCCAGAGTCAGTTAGACTGCTTGGTTCAAATCCCAGCTCTACTTCTGACTGCATGAATCTGGGCAAGCACCTTGGCCTCCTGGTGCCTCAGTTTCCTAGCCTGTACTATACATGAGCCAGACAGTGCCTGGCAAGTCATGTTGAAGATGGCAATATCATCAGACCTCCTTCCTCTCATTCAGTAAAGAGAAACACAGGTGTCTCTGTTATCTCTAAAGTAGTGATTGAGATTCATTCCACACACCCCATGTTATTAAATTACCCCTTAAAACTTAGGCCTAGAGAGAGGTGGGTGCTGGGCCCAACCATAGGATTGGAGAGACTGGACAGGAAGGAGGGCACTCACCGAAGGACTGAATACATTTCTCCAGCAGCTCATCTTCGCTGCAGCCAACCTCTTTTAGCATGTCCAGAGCCATGGAAGCCATGACCTTGCTGATTTCCCGGGGGCTGGGACATGTCTTGTGGCGGCGGGCCTGTCGGGACCGGCCCCGCCCTCCTGTCTTTCCTGGGCATTCCTGGTGGGACTTCCTGTGAACATCACCCCAGAGAATCATGGGAGCTCTTTCCTTCAGGTAGGTCCCAGAATTCTTCTTGACCCCAAAGTCTCAAAGGCAAAGGCCCAGTGTTACTCTTGACTTCCCATGGACTCATGGGAGAAAACCCCAGAGTATTCCAGAACATGGGAGCCTTCTCCTACAGGTAAACTCCAAGGGTATCCTACAGGAAATCAGGAAAAGACCCTCAAGACTATCTTGAACTCTCCAAGAGAATCATGGGAGATGACCTTCCAGGGAATCATAAGAAATTTCTACTCTAGGAATTGCCTCCAAATTCCCCTTGACTGTACAGTCCAAGGCATCATAGGAGACACTTCCTGTTGAGCAGACTCCTGGGATTACTCTTCATCTCAAAGGAATCATGGGCAAAGACCACCAGAATCCTGTCCTCCTCAGGGGAATGATAGGAGATTCTGCAGGGAGACTTCTCAGAATTTCCCTTTGTTCTCCTATGCCATGCCTTCTTTCCCCAGCCCTCAAGGGAGCAGCAGACCCCTGAGGTTCCATCTCCCCCTCCTCCCCTACCTTGCCCCCTCCTTCAAGCCAGCCCTTGTCAGGAACTGAGTCTTCACTGTTCACTTGAGTCCCTAGATTTGGAACCCAAAGAGAAAATATGGTTGATCTTCAGAGCTGGGTGGGGTCCAGGGCTGAGAGAGTTTCAAGGGAAGTTTTAAAATAATCTTCATGCCTGACCTGTGGTGGCGCAGTGGATAAAGCGTTAACCTGGAAACACTGAGGTTGCCGGTTCAAAACCCTGGGCTTGCCTGGTCAAGGCGCATATGGGAGTTGATGCTTCCTGCTCCTCCCCCCTTCTCTCTCTCTCTCTCTCCTCTCTATAATGAATAAATAAAATCTAAAAAAAAAAAAAAAAAAAAAAAATCTTCATGGCCCTGGATGAGTAGCTTCATTGGTTAGCGACTCCTTCTGACATGTTGAGGTTGTGGGTTTGATCCCCAGTCAGGGGACAGACAAAAATGAACCAATGACGGCATGAATAAGTGGAACAACAAAGTGATGTTCCTCTCTCTCTCCCTCTCTTTTTAAAAGTCAATATATATTAAAAATTATAAAAAAACACACAAATACCCTCATTCTGCCTTGTGCCTTACCAAGGCTTGAGACTGGAGGCTAGTGTTCCAGTTAGGGAAAGAGGGTAATGGAGAGACATGGATGGTGGAGGCAGGGGGGATCAAAATCCAGGCAGAAAAGCCTTGGCTTCCACAAGTCATTCAAAATGAGGCTGGAGAAATGTATGTTGGCTATGTGTCTGTGTTAGTTACTTCATTTCTCTTGGCCTCAGTTTCCTCATATGAAAAATGAGTTATTGTTACAGTAATATAATGTTATAGTGATTAAATATATAGAAATATAGATAAATGTGAAAGATATATAGAAATAAGTTAGGCTATAATATTAAAAGCCATTAAGGCAATTGAATAAGGCTATGCTGTCTGGATAGAAACTAATCTAGTGTGTACAGATATGATAGGCAGATTCTGCTTTTTGCACAGGGCCCAGTTAGTGTGTGTGTGAAGTTATATATAGATAAAAAGTGGCTTGAGCCTGACCAGGCAGTGGCGCAGTGGATAGAGCATCAGACTGGGATGCAGAGGACCCAGGTTCGAGACCCTGAGGTCACCAGCTTGAGCGCGGGCTCATCTGGTGTGAGCAAAAAGCTCACCAGCTTGGATCTAAGGTTGCTGGCTTAAGCAAGGGGTTACTCAGTCTGCTGAAGGCCTACGGTCAAGGCACATATGGGAGAGCAATCAATGAACAACTAAGGTGTTGCAATGAAAAACTGATAATTGATGCTTCTCATCTCTCTCCGTTCCTGTCTGTCTGTCCCTATCTATCCCTCTCTTCGACTCTCGCTCTGTCTCTGAAATTAATTAATTAATTAATTAATTTTTAAAAAAGTGGCTTGATGTGATAACTCTATAGGTTAACATAAACAAGAAGCTTCCCTAGGAACACCTTAAAAGTGGCTTGATGTGACATTTCGGTAGATTAACATAAAAAGGCTCCCTGCTAGGAACTCCCAAAAAGATTGCTTGATGTGATAATCCTGTAGATTAACACCTGTTAGAAGGCATAGGTCAGAAAGGGTATTAAAGCTAAGGGCCCCCCCTGCTGTGGAAGTCGCCCAGACTCCAACATTGAACGTGGTCTGTCTCCACACTGCTCTGACCAAAGACAGCTGAGAGTAGCACGCTGACGCCTCCCCCCCCCCCCGCCCCCACTAAGCTGTACCCAGGCACGCCATAGGATTTGTGAGTAATACACTGCCTGTGTGATTCTTGCAACTAACTTGTGTGTTAGTTGTGTCTTTCCTCTGGTGGCAATTGGTCTCGGTACTAATAAGTAGAATACTCATAGGCACCTCAAGAGTAGTCTGTAAGAGCTGCCAACCCTGCTGTTAAGCAGGAGTGTCCCACTGTGCGGAGAAGTCGAACTGGGGACGCCTGATTGACATAGAGTTCTGGCTCTACTGGGCCAGTCATCCTTGGACCTTCCCCTGGAACCTGCTCTGAACATTCAATGACACACTCTTCAAAAGTGCTAAGTAAGGGAATTAGTTTACTCAGGCTGTTAAATGGCCAGAAGTGGAGAAGTTGAACTTGAGATGCAGAGAGAGAAAGTGATGGAGCAGATTAAAGCCAGCCCTGGAGTATGGAACCAGAAATTGGGAGATCCTCAGAACAAGGGCAATGCCATGTTCCTGGCACACCTAAGGTATAAAATGTTGTTGAATAACAGCTGGCATTTACTGAGTACCAAGCCTGTCCTGGGTGGAAGGTTAAACACTGATCTAGATCAGTGGCTCCCAAAGCATCGTTTCTAACCTATACTAACAGCATCACCTGGGAACTTGATACAAATACAAGTTCTCAGGCCCCACCACAGACCTAAAGAATCAGAAATATTGGAGGTGAGCCCAGTGACCTGTGTTCTACAAACCCTCCAGACAGTTCTGATGCATGCTCAAGCTTGAGAACCACTGGTCTAGTCTCACTGAGAACTTATGCAACTTTCCGAGCAGTGACTATGATTATCCTACTGACAGAAGAAACTGAGGCACAGAACAGTAAAATGACTTACCTAAGGTCACACAGCTAGAAAATGAGGCAACTAAGTCTCCACCACTAAAGTGCTGGATATTATGGGGAGGGGACCCCTTTGTCCATGAGAGACATGCTAGAGGAGGCTGGAGAAGCCGTCCAGGTTAGAAGCCCAAACACCGCTGCCCTGAGGATAGGAGAGGCAGCTTGCCCAGGTGATAGAAGCCCCTTGCAGAACCTACTGCCCCAGCCACTTGCTTGGCCATCACCTGCAGACTGTCTGCCCCCATAGTATCTGAAGAAGCAGTCTGGAGTGGTTTAAGAAGCAGGGGAACCACTTTGCCCTGTGTCACACTCCCCTCCCTGAGGGCAGGGACTTAAAGGTGCCTAGAGTTTCCGGTCCAGGGGGCAGCAAGCAACTGTGATGGGGAACCAGGAAGACCCCAGGGAGGACAGAGCACCCAGCCTAGGGAGGGAGGATGAAGGCGGGGATGGGGAGAAGGGGATTCAAAGTAGCTCCAACTCCAGAAAACGAGAGGACAGGACGTAGACATTAAAACAAAGAGACCCATCTCTGGTTGGCTCTGGACTCTCTAAAGTGTCTTTCCACCGGGTGCCCCCTGCTCCTTCCTGCCCCTGCTGCCCGAGGAGCACCACACCCTACCAACTGGTTAGTACATCCCAACCTCCCCCCACAGAGGAAGGCCTAGGGGCTTTGGTTGCTCCCAGTATCATTCAGGGTCCTCTCACCTCTTGCTGTCTTTCCTGTTCATGCTTCCTGTGAATAGGGCATGGAGGGGGTTCTTGCAAGAGCCTGGTTCAGCTCCTCCCCCCCTTCACCAATGCTCTAGCTTCTTAGCCCCTTCGGAGCTGGGGCCTCCTCAGGGCTAGGGAAGGAAAGAGGAACTGCCCTCCCCACCCAGCCCCAGGCCAGGGGGAAGGAAGAGGCTGGGGAGAGACCAAAGGCTCCCCTCCCCCCACATGGGGATCCCTTCAGGCTGAGGTTTCCGGAGAGCTGCTGGCCCCACCCCCAGTCGCCCAACAGGCTTTCTCTATCTCCCACATCTTTCTGTCTCTAGACCTGTGGTTCTCTGTTCTGTCATTTTCATACTTCAAATAAGAGCAGTTTCTTTTTTGTTTTTTTTTGAAGAGTGCCTAGCCTGACTTGTGGTGGCACAGTGGATAAAGCTTCCATCTAGAATGCTGAGGTTGCTGGTTGGAAACCCTGGGCTTGCCTGGTCAAGGCACATACGGGAGTTGATGCTTCTGGCTCCTCCCTCCCCCCCCTTTCTCTTTCCTCTCTAAAACAAATAAATAAAATCTTTAAAAAATTTAAAAATAAATTAAAAGAGTGCTTACTTAATATGACACATGTATGCAAAAACACACTCAAAATAAAAATATATATTTCTGTAAGGACATATTTATATATACAATGCACAAATGTTTGAATGGAAAGTTATGGACTGTTGAGCAAACAAGTGCGTTAGGCTTGCTTGCTTGTACTTTGCCTGACTGGTGCATGAGCACAGGGCAGCATCTTGTGTGTATAGTCTATGTAAGGCTGCAGGTGCTTGCCTCAGGGGGCAGACTGTAGATCGCGGATTGCCTGCCACCATTGGGAGGGGTGGATTTTGCTATTGTTTTCTGGAGAAGGGGTTCCCTCCCCCTTGTTTGCTTGTGAGCCCTGGTAGAGAGAAGTGGTTCTGATGCTGCAAGACTCTAATAAACAGAATGGCCCACTATCCTCCGGCTCCACAGTTCCTTTACCATCTGCCTGAATCCAATGTGAACCTGCATGATCATGGCCACTGGCTTTACATCTGGTGCACCCAGCGAGATTTGGATCAGATTGGTATGGAGCCACCAACACCCTTGAAGGGTGGGATAGAGGAGTGGCTGTTCCTGGTGGCTCTCCTTTTGGAGACCATGGGCTCCTTAAAGGCCAGTGGCTTCTTACAATCCTTTGAGAGAAAGCCCAAGAGCTCTATGCGTGAGGCTGCCTGAGGTGAAAGTTCCAGGGTGAGCTGTAGACTGAGTGGCGACAAGGGCTTGAACTGGAGCGAGTGCTGGAGAAGGAGGCCAACCGCTCTTGAAAGCTGCAATGTGAGATGCAGGCTGAACACTAATGTCACCTGGAACTATAGCAATCTCGGAAGAAGGAGTTACAAGTTCGTGAGCTCCAGTTTGCCCTGGAAGCAGAACGTTGGCACTGACAGTGGAGAAACAACTGCGGGATCAAGTGATAGGGTTGCAGGTGGGGGCCATGACCCCCTCCTCCCTTAAGTGGACGAAGAGACATTGACAAACTAGACGTTCCAGATCACCTTCCCCAGGCATTCGGGTGACTAACCCGGGTGTGGAAGGTCCCCTAGCTTATTTACGGTTAATCTTACATAAATCGCTGAAAGAGACATTTTTCCGTAATGATTACCAGCCCCCACCCTCAAACCCCTATTTAACCCTACCTATTAGATAACCGGGGGCTGCTCTCCCTATGAGACAGCCTGGCAGGTTTCCTTTCATTAAAGCCTGTTACACTGGTCTTTCGGACTCTGATTGATTCTATCATCAAGAACTGGAATCTCAGCTTCAGGCTGAGAGCCGGCAGCCACAGGAGCCGAAACAGGCGCAGAAGACAGAGCTGCATCCAAGCCAGTGGAGTGGCTCTGACCAGTGGGAGCAGATGTTTCCGACTCTTCTGAGGAGGAGGAGGAGGAGGAGGCTCGGGCTGGAGATGCCGTTTGCAGATGTAGAGCCCAGACAGTGGTCACCTAGAAAGTAAAAACCCAGCAGCCAAGACTCCCTCAGGAGCAGGCACAACCCCCTCCGCAGGTGGTGGAGTACTCTGTGGTCCGTCCTTACGCCCAAGCAGAGCTGATGGAGTTGGGGTTACAGTTTTGTCAGAAACCTACTTTAACGCTGGTGGTTGAGACCAGGAGGTTCTCACTGAATTCAGGCAGATAGTAGAGAAACTGTGCAGCTGGAAAGCATCGGGCCATACCAGTTTATTGGAGGCTCGCAAAGATGGGCGACAGAATAAACAAAAAAGGAAAAGAGCCAATAAAGGAAAAGCTGCTTTTTGCACTGAAGGGCAAGGGAGCAGGAAAACCACACCTTGCAGTGGCAGGAGAGCGATCTGGGAGAGTCGCTGTTGAGGGCAAGCACCTGTAGCCTTACATAGACCACACACACCTGGCGCGGCCACATGCTCATGCACTAATCAGGCAAAGTGCTTGAAGCCTGTAAACCAGTGAGCAAGCCTAACACAGCTGTTTTCCCCACACTTCATCACAATCTATGCTACAGCTACCTTCCATGATGGTCCCTGTGAGAGGAGTGAGGGACATTACATAAACAGAAAGGATCAAGACTGCAGCAACAGAATTACAAAAACACAAGCTATGGGCAATATGAGAGAGTGGTCAGTGGCACCAAGAGAGACAAATCTTGTCCCCAGCATAGTAGCTGGTACCAAAGGCCGTCCTGGGCGGGCATAACAAACCTTACTGGCCTGCACACCAGGATCTGCTGGTTCTATGTGTAATAAAATGGGAGAATTCATTATTGGCCATAAAGAAATGACAAAGGTACCCTTCATAATGCTGTCCCCCTGAGCACTCAAGGGATAATACACATCTATCTTAGGCAGCCAGGTGCTGGTTTCCCAGGGAGTTAACTGGAGGTCCACCTCTAGCCCCTTGCCCCACGGTGCCACCAAGGCCACCCATTATAGGTGGGGGGGGCCTGTACAGTCCAGGGCCATGTCCATTAAAGCCATTGGCCTATAAGAAGGGTTGTTGGGGCAGGCAGGAGCACATTGCCTTGACGTCCAAAGCCTGGCTTGAGTAAAATGTTCTTGGTGTGTATCTGCAACTGAATGGGGGCAGCTGCCTGATGCAGGAGGGCCTCCACCGGAGCTGGGCCCCCCTGTCGAGGTCTCTTATTCAAAATCTGGAGTACTATCCACAAGCACCATGTCCATCCAGTAAGAGAGCCGGTGCCCCCCTCCTGCTGCAGTCCCTGTTTTAAGAGTCTATTATACTGCTCAGTGATACCAGCAGCTTGGGGGTGGTAGGGAACGTGGTACTTCCAGTCCACCCCCAGCTCTTGAGCCCATTGCTTCACCATAGACCTGATAGAATTATTCGGAGTCCGAAAGACCAGTGTAACAGGCTTTAATGAAAGGAAACCTGCCGGGCTGTCTAGTAAGGGAGAGCAGCACCTGTTATAGACTCAGTCCACGTTTTAAGAGTAAAGATAGGAAAGTAAGAAGGGTGGCGGGGCATTTACTGATTGACTGTCACTATCGCTGGGCAAAGGGGTGCTTCTCACCAATTATGGATGTTGGTACATTTTCAGTCATCAGCAGTTTCAACCATCCATGACTTCATCGGACATTCCTTTGCGATTGGTCACCTGCCGCAAGCCCTGAAACGAAACTCGTGCCGGCAGGGATAAAGAAATGAAACCTAAGAAGACCCAGTGAAATGGGTACCGTTGTCACTCTCAAGGACCAGCAGCTGCCTGTACACAGCACTCTGGTGGTCGAGAGCCTGCATGACTGCCCTCTGGTTTGGGTTCTGGGCAGGGTAAGTAGCAAGTAGACTGTTGGCAGTATCTACACAGGTGACTGCATACTGGTACCCATCTGACTTTGGTAAGGGTCCAATGATGTCTATCTGCCATCATGTCAGTGGAACATGACTCCTCTGGATCTGTCCAGGTGATACCAGTGGTCTCCGAGGGTGCTCCTTGGAACACACTGAACATCACTCACAAGCTGCAAGTACCTCTGCATAGCACACAGGCAAGCTCTATGCCTAAACCGTAGCCCATACAGTTTTCTGTCCCACATGAAGCAGGTGCCAGTGGAGCCATTATGTCATATCACTGCAGGTGCAGTCTCCAACCATTGCATTCTCACCAAAGGGTCAGCCTCATTCCCAGGGTGGGCTACAGGGGCATGCCCCATGACATGATATACTGTTATCTGCTTCCAGTGTCCTATTTCCCATAAGTCCTGCCACATGGCCTGACCCTATAGTGGATGGTGCATTACCATCCACTGATTAATGTGCCAAGTAGCAATCCAAAGGGTCAGTCCATGACAAACAGCCCAGCTGTCAGTGCAAATCACCAGAGGTGAAATTTCATTACTGGCAATTAGCCATATAGTTCTTAATTCTTCCCATTGGGTGCTTTGGTCTGTACCTGTGTCCATCCAAATAGTCTCAGTGGCTGGATGGGAGGCTATGGCTGTCTACTTGGCAGGTTGGCTCTTGCTAGAACCATCAGTATACCAGCATCCTTGGGGATGGGTGTCCACTCCTCTTTGTAGGGACTAACTTCATGTTCTGCCTCCTGAGCCTCAGCTGCACTTGACTCTAAGGTCTCATAGGTGACTGCACCTAAGACTTCCTGCAGTTCTGCTCTCAATGGGCTGGTGCTAAGAGCACAGCGTTGTTGCAAGTATGCACCCCACTTGGCCAGGGTGGAGGTTTGGGCCATAATACCATGAAGTTTGGTTGCCCAATCTCTCACTCATCCTGCAATAGGGAATGTGGTCTTGACCATAGCAGGAGTTGTGGTTGTGATACTCTCAGTGACTAGGAGGGCAGCATATACAATATACAGCTGCCACCTGTTTCTCCAGTGATGAGTAAGCTCCTTTCCACAATTGGGACCAAAACCTAATAGGTTGCCATAGATGCTCTGTTGCCACAAGCCCCATCCAAACACCTCAGAGGTGACATGGACATCAAGCTCACAGGGCCTGGCAGGATTAAACACATTCAAGTCCTGTGCTGCATTGACAACTCTCTTAGGAGCTGCAAATGCACCTTGTGCCTGCTCAGTTCAATCCAAGTGAACCCCCTTCCAAATAAGGTGATGTAAGGGGCACAGTAACTGAGCCAAATGGGGTGTGAATGCTCTCCAATACCCCAAGAGACCTAGGAATTACAGTAACTGCTTTACCATAGCAAGCATGGGGAACACTCAGATCTTATCTATAACTGTGTCAGGGATAACCTTTGTCTTACTCACCCAGACAACCCCCATAAACTTAACAGTTAACCCAAACCTTGTGATTTGCCCTCACTGACCGCCCAGCCACACGCTTTCAAATGGGATAGCAGGGTAGAGACTGCTTGCTCCAATTCTGGAAGAGAGTCACTACTTAGTTAATATCATCAATACCATGATATATATGAACTGCCTCTGGCTGTTTCCATTTAGCCAGCTCAGCAGCCACCAGCCTATGACACAAGGTGGGGCTATGCAAATAGCCCTGTGGTAATACTGTAAAGGTCCATTGCGCACTTCCCAAGTGAAAGCAAATTGGTCTTGACTCTCTGTAGCTATATCAATAGAGAAAAAGGCATTAAATAATCTGCTACAAAGTGGTATGTCCCCAACTTATGGCTTAGCCGAGCCATCAGGTTAGCTATCAAGAGAACAGCAGCATGCAAAGGGGGAACAACTTTATTAAGTTCTCTGTAATCTACTGTCATTTGTCCGATTCTGTCTGGTTTGCACACAGGCCATACTGGGGAGTTGTAAGGGCTGTGTGCTTGCCGGATGATCCCCACCTTTTCTAGTTCGATGATTGTCCCAGTGATTTCTTCATAGCCGCCTGGCAGGTGGTATGCTTTATGCTGGTCACATGCTGGGGGAATGTGGTGCGTGTATCCACACACTGCCTTCACACCCTGGACTTGCAGGTGGAACTCTCTGTCTGTAGTTTTCAACCACAGTCCTTGTAAGACATCTACCCCCAAATACATTCAGGAGTAGGAGATACATACACCTTGTGTGGATTAGGAGGGAGTCTTTCTATCCCCAATGGAATAGTTATTGGCTTCACTTGAACAGTTTGGCCCCATAACTGTCAGTGGTCAGTGGGGTCCCAGCGAACTGTTCTGGGTTCTCATAGAGGAGAGAACATACTGTACCTGTATCTGTTGTGAAGTATCCAACCCACAATTCCATGTGTTTTCGTAGGGACACCAAGTCCGGATGAGTTTTGGAAAAGTTTTATTAAAGGAGTAAATTTATTAAATGTGCTGGCCACATATAGCTTACACAGGGCTGCAGTCCCAAATCATGTATACATCTATAATAGTCTAGGGGCTGGTTATATACCCTTAATTATACATGGGCAGGGAAAAAGCCTGACATCATGGTATAACCTTATAACCTTTGTTTTCACCTATATAGGTTTGGGAAAAGGATAAAGGGGGGATGGGACACAATTCATTAGCAAGTTTATAACATTCGTCTATAGGATTCATAAAAAAGACATTTCTACACATTAAAACTTACAAGGTAACACAATAGTAAAAATGTCACTCTACATATTAAAAGATATTCTTTTTAAAACTAAATCTTTTTTAAATTTTATTTATTTTTAGAGAGGAGAAGAGAGACAGGGAGAAAGAGGAGAGAGAGACAGAGAGAGAAGGGGGGAGGAGCTGGAAGCATCAACTCCCATATGTGCCTTGACCAGGCAAGCCCAGGGTTTCGAACCAGCGACCTCAGCATTTCCAGGTTGACGCTTTATCCACTGCGCCACCACAGGTCAGACTTAAAAGATATTCTTATATTTTCAGTGTTCACCTGCCATTCCTTTGTTCAGAGATATATACATTAACTACACGCTTTCAGGAGGGGAGGAGTAGTTTCCATGGTGCTAGGGGATACATGCCTGCAAATAGCTCATCAAATAAGAAAAAGCTTTTTTAAAAAAAAAAAATCCCTCCCTTCCTGCACCTGGCTAGCTATTTACCTGTTTCCTTACAAGTGTGTGTGTGTGGGGGGGGAGGATCAGAGAATCCAAATCTTCTTCCCCTCTGCATTTACAATACAATGCTATCTGCCACCCTGGTTTGATGCTAATCACACAAGTACAAAGATCATTTTCAAAATCTCTCTGCATGCTTAGCCTAAATTAATAAAATGTTCTTTAAGCTTCCTAGAATATTAATATTAATTCTATAGCTTTTGGCACCTTACAACAATCCCCACTGGATTTATTTCCTAAGGAAAATCCTTAAGTTAGTTTACTGAAGAGCATGAAGTTGTTGTGTAGAAAATATTAACTTATAACATGTAATAGATATTTAACAAACAGCATTAATAGCAATACAGTTCACTAAAGAAACAAATATTACTGATTGATTTCCTATAAATTTTATAAGACTTTCGCAACTTACATAAAATTAACTGGCTTTTATAACAATTTACTTTTAGTCAGAACTCTTAATTTTAAAACCTTTAGTGACAATTAAGTTGACTTTCTTTTTACCCTAGCTTCCCTTTTCCTCGAAGTCTGATTAAAAAGGGAGTCCTTAGTAAGTTTCTTCATTCTTCAGCCATACGTAGACCAACCAGCTTCCAGTTTGTGGTTGAGGTAAAGCATGCCTTGGCAGCAGTGGGAGTTGTCAGGATCATGGTGTGTGGACCCATCCACATGGGAGCCAGTCTCTGGGTGATACACTGGATCTCCTAGTAATGTTGGAAGGACCTCTTGGACAGTCTTTTGAATAGTTTGCTGAGTAACCTGTAAATCCTGCAAGTACTTAGGGAAGGGGTAGTTATGTTTCCTTTACTATTTGATTCATGCAATTTTACTTGCCCTGGACCTTTGGGTGCTTGTGGGCACAATGTCACTTCAAATTAGTTTCTAATTAATATTGGGTTCTTTCCTACTAGCTTTGAGACGGTGGACACAAATTAAATACTCAGATATTATGCCTTTTGTAATAGACTCTAAGTCTAGCTTTTCTAATTATCCCTTTCCTGTTGGCAAAATCTTTCTCTAATTGATTTTGAATGAACCTTTGGCAATAAGGGTCCCAAGACCCCACTGGTTTTGAGTGTCATATATTCATTTGAATTACTATGTTCCAATTTTGAGGCAGACTGGAAAATATACAATTAATAATAAAATTCCAATAGCTAATGTTAACAAATACTATAACAAATGTCTTAATACAATAATGTGACTAAAGCCTACTAGATTATTAAATGAAACAAAGTTCTAACTAATATAACAGGATTCAAAATAAAATTCTTACAGTCACAAATGATCTTAACATGTTAACATAATTTCACTAAGTCTATGTTGACACCATTGCTGCTTTATCTTATTTATAAATGTAACCTAATTTCTATTTCAGTCTGAGAAATGTCCCAAAGAGCAGGAACCACATATATTCAGGAAAAGTTTATAAGGTACTGAAGTTGTAGTTACATTCCACACTCTGTAGCTAGAGTTTAAGTCTTAATGACCACTGCTTTTAACTAGAGTTAGGAGCAGGTCCCAATCTAAAATAGGCATGGGGCATTGAGACAAGAAGAATAAAGGAAACACTATACATTAAACAAAGTGACATAAATTAGACTGTTAATACCCACAGTAGAGATCTTCAAGGGATAGTAAATGGCCCTCATGTTTACAAGAAATGAAATGAGTTTACCTGCTACTTGGAAGAAATTCCCTAGGCTCATAAACGGTGTCGTGAGATGGGGCCAATGGCCTTGAGCACCTTTAATTCTTCAGTGGCAGGTCCCAGCAGGCTGAGCAAGGTCAGGTCACAGGTAGCTGGAAAGGGTTGAAAAAGACTGAACCCTCCCTCCGTGGAGCAAGGGAGCAGCTTACCTTCTCATGTCCTTTTTTCCCACAGCAAAAACATGTCCCCTGATTGGGGCTGAGAAGCCTGGCAGGCCTCAGCTCAATGACCTTTCTTTCCACTCTTGCAGCAGGGCTTGGATGGAATCCTATGAAGCCCCTTTGGGGCATTGGAGCCTTTAAGGGTATATGCCAAGAACTGGTATTTTCCTGATCTCTGTTGGGCTCCATTTGCCTTTTCTGTTTCCTTTCTTGGTCATTATAGACCTTACAGTGTGTCTGTAAAGTCATGGTGCACTTTTGACCAGTCATAGGAAAGCAACAAAAGATGATAGAAATGTGAAATCTGCACCAAATAAAAAGAAAACTCTCCCAGTTTCTGTAGGATGATGTGGCAGCATGGGCACATGCACAGATGATGATGTAACACCGTTTATACAGTGGAGCAGCCCACAGCCAGGCCAGTTGAGATGTGGACGGTACAGAGGAAAGTTCAGTGTGTTCTGTGGCTTGCTAAATTTGAACCCATGACCAAAGTGCAACATGAATATTGGCACATTTATAACAAAGCTCCACCACATAGGAATAACATTACTCGGTGGGATAAGCAGTTGAAGGAAACCAGCAGTTTGGTGGAGAAAGCCCGTTCTGGTAGGCCATCAGTCAGTGACGAGTCTGTAGAGGCTATATGGGATAGCTACCTAAGGAGCCCTAAAAAATCTGTGTGTGAGCCCACATTGAACTGCACTGAATAGGTATGAAACTGGAATGAGATCTTGATCTGTTTTACCTATACACCTCTGGAGTTACAACTCAGTAAAAGCAATGGATTTGCTTTACCTACAAAATTTCAGAGCTTCAACTCAGCAAAACAAAAGATCTACCTCACCTACAAATTTCTGGAGTTTCAGTTCAACAAAGCAGCTTTGAAGGCCCTACTTACACCACCAGAATTCAACATCTCCAGAGTCACAACTCAGAAAAGCCCCCAAATTACCTACATTCTAGTCCCAAACAAATTTGACCAGTACCAGTCTCAGACAGAAAAGCAAAAGCAAGAGTTCAGAGGAAAATCAGAAAATTCAGTAAAGCAAAAAGAGTTGCTTTACCTACCTCCTTGATTTCTCGGCCAAATTGTCAAATTTGGGAACGGGAGTGTCTACCGGAAAACTGTCTGGACCCACAGGAAGACCAGGAGCCCTAAAAACATGTCAGGTGGCATCTCTCCTCAAGATTCAAGCAGGACCAGGCAGCATCTCGGAGAGACCAGCTGATTTGGGGTGCCTCTACCGGGTGATGCGAAACACCATAGGCCCCATGTTGGGCGCAAAATGTTGTAAAGTACCCAATCCACAATTCCGCGGGTTTCCGTAGAGACACCAAGTCCAGATGAGTTTTGGAAAAGTTTTATTTTTTTATTTTATTTTATTTTTGTATTTTTCTGTAGATGGAAACGGGGAGGCAGTCAGACAGACTCCCACATGTACCCGACCAGGATCCACCTGGCATGCCCATCAGGGGGCAATGCTCTACCCATCTGGGGCGTTGCTCTGTTGCAACCAGAGCCATTCTAGCGCCTGAGGTAGAGGCCATAGAGCCATCCCCGACGCCCAGGCCAACTTTGCTCCAATGGAGCCTTGGCTGCGGGAGGGGAAGAGAGAGACAGAGAAGAAGGAGAGGGGGAGGGGTGGAGAAGCAGATGGGCGCTTCTCCTGTGTGCCCTGGCCAGGAATCGAACCCGGGACTCCTGCACACCATGCTGACGCTCTACCACTGAGCCAACCGGCCAGGGCCTGGAAAAGTTTTATTAAAGGAGGAAATTTATTAAATATGCCAGCTGCATATAGCTTACACGCAGTCCCAAATTGTGTACATCTATAATAATCTAGGGGCTGGTTATATGCCCTTAATTATACACGGGTGGGGAGAAAGCCTGACATCACAGCATAACCTTATAACCTTTGTTTTCATCTATACAGGTTTGGGAAAAGGATGAAGGAGGGATGGGACACAATTCATTAGCAAGTTTATAACATTTGTCTATAGGATTCATAAAAAGATGTTTCTACACATTAAAACATACAAGGTAACACAATAGTAAATAGGGGTTGTCAAACTTTTTCTAAAAACCTCCCACTTTTGCAGTGCTGGTTAACCTGGTCCCTACCACCCACTAGTGGGCGTTTCAGATTTAATGGTGGGCGGTAGCAGAGCAACCAAACGGCACCACGATTGGCCCACCATGAAAGCTGAACCACACTAGTGGGTGGTAGGGACCAGTTTGACCAGCACTGCAAAAGTGGGAGGTTTTTAGAAAAAGTTTGATGACCCCTCTACATATTAAAAGATATTCCTATATTTTCTAGTGTTCACCTGCCATTCCTTTGTTCAGAGATATATACATTAACTACACACTTTTAGGAGGGGAGGAGTAGTTTCCATGGTGCTAGGGGATAAATGCCTGCAAATGGCTCATCAAATAAGAAAAGGTTTTTGCTTTTGTTTTCAATCTCTCCCTTCCTGCACCTGACTAGCTATTTACCTGCTTCCTCACAGGTGTGGGGGGAGGTCAGAGAATCCAAATCCTTTCCCTCTGCATTTACAATACAATCGGCCATCCTGGTTTTGATGTTAATCACACAAGTACAATAAAGATCATTTTCAAAATCTCTGCATGCCTAGCCCAAATTAATAAAATGTTCTTTAAGCTTCCTAAAATATTAATATTAATTCTGTAGCTTTTGGTACCTTACAACATATCCACCAAGGCAAACACCCATTGTACACTAGAAGGGGAACAGTGAATTTCCAGTTCCATGTGGGGCCTCTGTTCCCCTCTCACCCCTGTTAGATTCCTTGGCCTTCCCCCTATTCAAACTGGAACAATGGGTCTTGGGGGTCTTCCTCTCCTTTAGCAGTCTCCATCATATAATCTTGTAACCATGCCACCCACGTACCGACCATTTTATTGGTAGCTGTTGGGGCTATTTGTTTCAGTGGCTGTAACATCTGTTCTGGTTGTGTTGTAAAGTACCCGTACCCCAGATGCTGAAAGGTACTGTATCTCACTTCTGCGGGTTCACGTAGAGACACCAAGTCCAGATGAATTTTGAAGAGTTTTATTGAAGGAGAAAATTTATTAAATATGCTGACCGCATATGGCTGACATGGGGCAGTTGCAAGCCCAAATCATATGTCTCAAAAACATTTCAGGGGCTGTTTATATACCCTTGATCACACACGGGCGGGGGAGAGCATGACATCATGGCACAAGCTTACAATATTTGTTTAGGGGATACACAGAAACATTAAGACTTTTAAGGTAACACAATCAAAGATGTTTACGGATCTTTCAGGGTTCATTTTTCCTCCTTTGTCTAGAGCAGGGATCGGGAACCTATGGCCCACGAGCCAGATGTGGCTCTTTAGATGGCTGCATCTGGCTCGCAGACAAATCTTTAATAAAAATAATAACATTAAAAATATAAAACATTCTAATGTATTACAATCCATTCATTTCCTACCGCTCATGTTCATGGTTGCGGGTGGCTGGAGCCAATCACAGCTGTCCTGCGGGACAACACCAAATTTTTATTGGATAATGCGTAACATACACAGGTCGTTGTATGGCTCTCACGGAATTACATTTTGAAATATGTGGCGTTCATGGCTCTCTCAGCCAAAAAGGTTCCCGATCCCTGGCCTAGAGGTATGTTATGCTCAGGATTCCAGGAAGGGGAAGGAACTACAATCAATGTAAGGTGGTATGTAAATTCTGTCTGCAATTGAAAGAGAAGAAGTTTCTCGGTTAACCTTTATTTTAGATTTAAAACTAAATGACCCATTGTTCTTGCAAGCCAGAAACTTTTACATTCTTTTCCCTCCCCTCCCCAAAGGAAGGATGGGACAGGAAAGCCTGACCTTTCCTCGCAGAATATCAATATTAATTTTTCAGCTTTTTGGTACCTTACTACAGTTGAAGGTGCTGCCAAAACTCTAAAAGGACTTCATTAGGCTTGCTATCTAATTTCTCCCTATCTGCCCCAGCCATAATCAAATCTACCCATGTCTGTGTTCAGGTAACTTTTACAGGCCCATTTCTCTTGTTAGGTGGGGGTAGGGGCAGCACGGGCAGCAGCCTCACAGCATTATGATTCCATGCTGCATCCAGCTCCCCCAAATCTGCTATTATCTGTATATCCGCATAGATGGGCTGCCTCACATAGGTACCCAAGATAGCCACTAGTGATCCAAAAAGGCTGATGGGGTGCTACAGAGAATAAAGTCTTTCTGCTTCTCTATCTCTCTCTCTCTATCTCTCTCTCTCTCTCTCAGGACTCACAAGCAAACAGGCCTGAGGAAAAACCCCTTCTCCAGCAAACAATAGCAAAAACTGGCCCCTCCCAATAGCAGCAGGCAATCCACAATTTACATTCTGTCGCTCTGAGGGCAAGCACCTGCAGCCTTAAGTAGACTATTCACACGTGGGGCTGCCCTGTGCTCATGCACCAATTAAGCAAAGTACAAGGAAAGCCAGCCTAACACACTTGTTTGCCCAGCATTTCACCCCTTTAGGGTTGCTCACCTCACAGTCTACATGACAGGTATCTTCCGCAATGGTCCCTGTGTGAGGAGTGAGGTACATTACATAAACAAACAGACTATAGCAACAGCACAAGTTATACAATTACAATAATTACAAAGGTGATCTTCACAATATCTCCCTGAGCACTCTGCCCAAGGTGCTAACTGGAGGCCCAACTCTAGCCCCTTATCCCGTGGTAGGTGGGAGGGCCTGTATAGTCCAGGGCCGTGTCCTTGATGCATCTCTGCAACTGGATGAGAGCAGCTGCCTGGTACAGGAGGGACTCCACAGAAGCTGGGTCACCCCACCAGGTTCTCTCATACTGTCCAAACATGTCCATTCAACAAGGTAACCAGTGCCCCACTCTGGTTGCAGTCCAAGAGTCCATTACACTGCTCAATGATCAGTCCACAATAGACAGCCCAGCTGTCTGTGCAAATCACCAAGGTAAAGGTCCATTACAGGTACCTAGGCATACAGCTCTTCATTAACAGACCTCAGTATCTTTCCATACACACTCTGTCCATTGCCACAAGCCCCATCCAAACCCCTCAGCAAGCTTACAGGGCCTGGCGGGGTCAAACACATTCAAGGCCTGTGCCACCTTGATGGTTCTCTTATCTGTTTTTGCTGGAAAAATAAAAACACCTATTACCTTCTAATGCCAATACCTGCTGCACATTAGAAGGTGACTAATGGATTATCAATTTCACATGGGGGCCTCAGGCCTCCTTGCCCATCCCTGTTAGGCGAGTCTCTCAGCCTTCTCCCTATTCAAACTGGAACAATGGGTCTTGAGGAGGATCCTCCTCTCCCACAGCTGTCTCCAACAAGTCATCCTGCAACTATGTAACCTGAACACCAGCCATTTTCTTGACAGCTGCCAGAGCTGCCCGCTTTTTCAGCCCCTGGCACTTTTGTTCGGGCTCAAGCTGCTGCCAAAGCTCTAAAAGGACTTTATTAGACCTGCCATCCAATTTCTCCCTATCTGCCCCAGCTGCAATCAAATCTGCCCACATCTGTGTTCAAGTAACCTTTACAGGCCCATTTCCCCTGCTAGGGGTGGGCAGCATGGGCAGCAGCCCTCACTGCTTTATGGTCCTGTGAGGCCTCCTGCTCCCCTAAATCTGCTACCGTCTGTGTAACCGCATTGATGAGCTGCCCCACATAGGTTCCCAAGATAGCCACTAGTGATATCCATGCCATAAATACTTCCTCATCTGGCCCACAGGACCTAGGGTTGAAAGCAGCATTCTTCAAACCCAGTTCCCTAAGGATCTGGGACAGCTCACTATCGCACTGCCACTACCTTACTGCCCCTGGCAAGTCTCTGGCATTCTGCCAGACAGTACAAATGGTGGCCACCACTCATTCCAAGAGGGTATGATTTCCTGGGTTGTCATGGCAGTTCTGAAGATGCTGTCTCAAGGAGGGGTGTGTGGTAATGGTGGCCAATTTCTCCATCTCTGTTCCAGAGAGCAGGTTGCCATCGACTCCTATGTTCCACAACTGCAGCAACCAGGCTTCCAAGGGCTCAGTACGTGTGAACAAAACAGCTGTGTTAGTCTTGCTCATTGGTTTACTAGCTGCAAGCACTTTGCCTAATTAGTGCATGAGCTCATGGCCATACCAGGTGTGTGTGGTCTATGTAAGGCTACCAGCGCTTTCCCTTGGCAGCGATTCTCCCAGATTTCTTTCCTGCCACTGCAAGGTGTGGTTTTCCTGATTCCTTGCCCTTCACTGCAAAAAGCAGCTTTTCCTTTGTTTATTAGCTCTTTTCCTTTTTTGTTTATTGGCTTGCCTATCTTTACAAGCCTCCAATAAGGGGTGTGTGGTAATGGTGGCCAATTTCTCCATCTCTGTTCCAGAGAGCAGGTTGCCATCAACTCGTATGTCCCACAACTGCAGCAACCAGGATGTTAGGGACTTGGTGAGTTTCTGCCTGAATTGCGCCCCCAACTTTATTAGTTATGCCTGGATGTAGGGCTGGACAACAGAGTGCTCCACTACCTGCAGAGGGGACTGTGCCTGTCCCTGAGGGACTCTTGGCTGCTGGGATTTTACCTTCTGGATGACCACTGGCCAGGCTCTGAGTCTGCGGATGGCAGTTGCGGCTTGAATTTCCTCCTCTTCAGAAGAGGAGGAGTTGGAAATGCCTGCTCCTGCCAACTCAGAGCCACTCCACCAGTACAGATGTGGCTTTGTCTTCAGTGCCTGCTTCAGGTCCTGTGGCTCTCAGCCTGAAGCTGAGACTTGAGCTCTTGAACCTGAAGTTGTTTCTCCAACACCTGTCATTGCCAATGTTCAGCTTCCAGGACAAATTGCAACTCACAAACCTGTAATTCTTCTCCAGTGATTGTTCCAGTTCCAGGTGATGTTGGTGCTCAGCCTGCATCACACACTGCAGCTCTTGAACCCGGTCAGCCTCTATCTTCAGCACTCATTCCAGTTCATGCCATCGCTGGTTCTCAGCCTGTAGCCTGACCTGCAGTTCTAAGCTCTGGAACGCTTTCTTCATTGACTGTTCCAGCTTCTGCCATTGTTGGTACTTGGTCTGCAGCTCATCCCGGAACTTTTGATTCTGGGCAGCCTCCTGCACAGAGCTCTTGGTTTCTTCTTACAGGGCTGTAAAAACACCCACTCCATGGCCCCCAAAATATGCTTGAGAACAATGACCACTCCTCTACTCCACCCTTCAAAGTTGTTGGTGGCTTCATACCAATCTGATCTGAATTCTGCCCATTACACCAGATGTAATGCTGGTAGCTGAGGCCAGGCAGGTTCTCACTGAATTCAAGCAAACAGTAAAAAAACTGTGGAGCTGGAAAATGTAGGGTCATACCCACTTATTGGAGGCTTGCAAAGATAGGCAAGCCAATAAACAAAAAAGGAAAAGAGCTAATAAACAAAGGAAAAGCTGCTTTTTGCAGTGAAGGGCAAGGAATCAGGAAAACCACACCTTGCAGTGGCAGGAAAGAAATCTGGGAGAATCGCTGCCAAGGGAAAGCGCTGGTAGCCTTACATAGACCACACACACCTGGTATGGCCATGAGCTCATGCACTAATTAGGCAAAGTGCTTGCAGCTAGTAAACCAATGAGCAAGACTAACACAGCTGTTTTGTTCACACGTACTGAGCCCTTGGAAGCCTGGTTGCTGCAGTTGTGGAACATAGGAGTCGATGGCAACCTGCTCTCTGGAACAGAGATGGAGAAATTGGCCACCATTACCACACACCCCTCCTTGAGACAGCATCTTCAGAACTGCCATGACAACCCAGGAAATCAAACCCTCTTGGAATGAGTGGTGGCCACCATTTGTACTGTCTGGCAGAATGCCAGAGACTTGCCAGGGGCAGTAAGGTAGTGGCAGTGCGATAGTGAGCTGTCCCAGATCCTTAGGGAACTGGGTTTGAAGAATGCTGCTTTCAACCCTAGGTCCTGTGGGCCAGATGAGGAAGTATTTATGGCATGGATATCACTAGTGGCTATCTTGGGAACCTATGTGGGGCAGCTCATCAATGCGGTTACACAGACGGTAGCAGATTTAGGGGAGCAGGAGGCCTCACAGGACCATAAAGCAGTGAGGGCTGCTGCCCATGCTGCCCACCCCTAGCAGGGGAAATGGGCCTGTAAAGGTTACTTGAACACAGATGTGGGCAGATTTGATTGCAGCTGGGGCAGATAGGGAGAAATTTGATGGCAGGTCTAATAAAGTCCTTTTAGAGCTTTGGCAGCAGCTTGAGCCCGAACAAAAGTGCCAGGGGCTGAAAAAGCGGGCAGCTCTGGCAGCTGTCAAGAAAATGGCTGGTGTTCAGGTTGCATAGTTGCAGGATGACTTGTTGGAGACAGCTGTGGGAGAGGAGGATCCTCCTCAAGACCCATTGTTCCAGTTTGAATAGGGAGAAGGCTGAGAGACTCGCCTAACAGGGATGGGCAAGGAGGCCTGAGGCCCCCATGTGAAATTGATAATCAATTAGTCACCTTCTAATGTGCAGCAGGTATTGGCATTAGAAGGTAATAGGTGTTTTTATTTTTCCAGCAAAAACAGATAAGAGAACCATCAAGGTGGCACAGGCCTTGAATGTGTTTGACCCCGCCAGGCCCTGTAAGCTTGCTGAGGGGTTTGGATGGGGCTTGTGGCAATGGACAGAGTGTGTATGGAAAGATACTGAGGTCTGTTAATGAAGAGCTGTATGCCTAGGTACCTGTAATGGACCTTTACCTTGGTGATTTACACAGACAGCTGGGCTGTCTATTGTGGACTGATCATTGAGCAGTGTAATGGACTCTTGGACTGCAACCAGAGTGGGGCACTGGTTACCTTGTTGAATGGACATGTTTGGACAGTATGAGAGAACCTGGTGGGGTGACCCAGCTCCTGTGGAGGCCCTCCTGTACCAGGCAGCTGCTCTCATCCAGTTGCAGAGATGCATCAAGGACACGACCCTGGACTATACAGACCCTCCCACCTACCATGGGGTAGTGGGTTAGAGATAGGCCTCCAGTTAGCACCTTGGGCAGAGTGCTCAGGGAGATATTGTGAAGATCACCTTTGTAATTATTGTAATTGTATAACTTGTGCTGTTGCTGTAGTCTGTTTGTTTATGTAATGTACCTCACTCCTCACACAGGGACCATTGCGGAAGATACCTGTCATGTAGACTGTGAGGTGAGCAACCCTAAAGGGGTGAAATGCTGGGCAAACAAGTGTGTTAGGCTGGCTTTCCTTGTACTTTGCTTAATTGGTGCATGAGCACAGGGCAGCCCCACGTGTGAATAGTCTACGTAAGGCTGCAGGTGCTTGCCCTCAGAGCAACAGAATGTAAATTGCGGATTGTCTGCTGCTATTGGGAGGGGCCAGTTTTTGCTATTGTTTGCTGGAGAAGGGGTTTTTCCTCAGGCCTGTTTGCTTGTGAGGAGAGAGAATGAGAGAGAGAGAGAGAGAGAGAGAGAGAAGTGGTTTGCCCTGCCTGTTTGCTTTTCTGCCGTTGGGAGACTCAAGTAAATGAAATGTCCCACCATTCTCTGGCTCCACAGTTCCTTTACTGTCTGCCTGAATCCAGTGTGAACCTGCATGGCCCCAGACACTGGCAATACAATGGGCACTTGAGTTGTTTCCAGGTCATGGTTGTTGTGAATATTGCTGCTGTGAATATTCTAGCACCTGCCTTTCGCTGAAAATTAAAGTGTACAATACTGTAGGGTACATACCCAAGAGTGGAGTAAATGGGTCATAGTAGTTAACATGATTCTGCCAAACCTAACGGGCTAGTTAATTCAACCAAAGCTCTCTTAGAAGTATATTTTTGCCTCTTTTTTTCACCAAGTGAAGTCACCATGGATTTCTTTTCACACCTGATCACTTAGACAACTGCAGAGCCCGTTCTCTTGTGTTTTTCCATGACATGACACACCATATATTTTTATGGGCCCAGCATGCTTCCGCTGCGTTACTACTCTGCTCACACCATATATTTTTAGTTCCTCGCTGTGCATCTCTTCCTCTTCTTGCTTCTTTTTAAACTGTATTCTCCATGATGTGCTTGCTATCTGCCTGTCGCTCAGCCCATCTCCTCAGCACCTGCGTCTCACGAGGTGATGTAATGCTTCTGGCTGAGATGGGCTTGAGCGTGTAGTGTGAGAGTCTCCAGGCCCCTGGGACTCAAAGTAGCCTCAGGGAGGGTGGGAGGAGGAAAAGACCCTGGCACTGGTGTATTATCACCACTCTCAAGGCCCTCAGGGATGGTTAATACTAATAATAATGAAGACAACCAGAAAGGAACAAATTTCTGAAGCAAACCACAAAAACTCATAGGCAGAAAAAGCATGCATTTGATAACATTCAAATAAGGATTTCTTTTAATGAGGACATCATGGAACAAACGTCAGATAATAGAGTGGGGAAAGGTATTTCCAATGTCTAAAATCAATGAGACATTATTAATATCAAGAATGTAAAGGGGCCTGGCTTGTTGTGGATAGAGTGTCAACCTGGAGTACTGAAGTAGTCAGTTTGAAGCCCCAGGCTTGCCAGGTCAAGGCACGTATGATGAGCAACCAATAAACAACTAAAGTGAAGCCCTGGCCAGTGGTTCAGTGGATAGAGGCTCGATCCTACATGTGGAAGTCCAGGGTTTGATTCCCAGTCAGGGAACACAGGAGAAGTGACCATCTGCTTCTCCTCCCCTTCCTTTCCCCCTTCTCTCCCTTTTCCCCTCCTGCAAGGCCGCCAGTGGCCCAATTGGTTCTATTGTGGCCTCGGGTGCTGAGGATAGTTCAGTTGGAGTGCATCAGCCTCAGGTGCTAAAAATAGCTCATACTGGAGAACTGGCCCTAGATGGGGTTGTTGGGTAGATACTGATCTGGGCGAATATAGGATCCTTCCTCTCTATCTCCCCTCCTTGCTTTCTCCTTCTCCCTCCATAGATTAATAAATAAAATCCTTTTTTAAAAAAAGAATGTAAAGGGAATGGCTGCAGATCAACAAGAAAAAAAAGACAGCATCTCTGATGGAAAAATGGGGAAAGAATATGAGCAGGTGACGAGGAAATACCAAAGTCTGACAGGTACCTGAGAAGATGCCAGAAATTACTGGTAACTGATCAGGGAAAGGCAAATTAAAACAACAGTGAGTCAGGCCTTGGCCAGTTTGCTCAGCAGTAGAGCATCAGCCCCACGTATGGAAATCCTGGGTTTGATTCCCAGCTAGGACACACAAGAGAAGCACCATCAGCTTCTCCACCCTTCCTCCTCTCCTTTCTCTCTATCTCTCTCTTCCCCTCCCGCAGCCAAGGCTTCATTGGAGCAAAGTTGGCCTGGGCACTGAAGATGGTTCCATGGCCTCCGCCCCAGGTGCTAGAATGGCTCCAGTTGTAATGAAGCAATGGCCCAGATGGGCAGAGAATTACCCCCCTGTTGGGTGCCTGTGGGAGTGGAGTCTAACTCTCTGCCTCCCTGCTTCTCACTTTAGAAAAATATAAAATAATACAAAAAAATAGAAATAAAACAACAGTTAGTCATCCAATTGGTTTGGCAAAAATTAGAGGCTGGGCCCTGGCCGGTTGGCTCAGTGGTAGAGTGTCGACCTGGCGTGCGGAAGTCCTGGGTTCAATTCCCGGCCAGGGCACACAGGAGAAGCGCCCATCTGCTTCTCCACCCCTTCCCCTCTCCTTCCTCTCTGTCTCTCTCTTCCCCTCCCTCAGCCAAGGCTCCATTGGAGCAAAGATGGCCCGGGCGCTGGGGATGGCTCCATGGCCTCTGCCTCAGGTGCTAGACTGGCTCTGGTCGCAACAGAGCGACGCCCCGTAGGGGCAGAGCATAGCCCCCTGGTCCCTGGTGGGCAGAGCGTCACCCCCTGGTGGGCGTGCCGGGTGGATCCCGGTTGGGCGCATGCGGGAGTCTGTCTGACTGCCTCCCCATTTCCAACTTAAGAAAAATACAAAAAAAAAAAAAAAAATTAGAGGCTGAAAACTGCCAAATGAAGGTTGGGGATGTGCTGACCTAGGAACCCTTATACCTATAGTGGGCAGTCATTACCAGTGGCCACTTGACACTACTTAGTCAAACTAAGTGTGACATGGAGCTATCATCCAGCAGTTAGCTCCTGGTTGTACATACCAAGACATTCTCCCTCAACTCAGTTCCATAAGGGGACATATCAGTGGCGGGATTTCTCACCGGTTTAGCAGAACAAATACCTAATTTTTTGTTGAGTTCAGCAAACTTGTTTGTTAAAATGGCACTTGTAATCAGGGTTCTCTCTAAGGTGGGTGCCTGGGCAGCCACCTAATGTGGAAACTACAAATTGACATTCCTTACTCTTTTTTTTTTTTTTTCAAATTTTTTATTTATTCATTTTTAGAGAGGAGAGAGAGAGGGAGAGAGAGAGACAGAGAGGGAGAGAGAGGAGAGAGAGACAGAGAGAGAGAAGGGGGGAGGAGCTGGAAGCATCAACTCCCATATGTGCCTTGACCAGGCAAGCCCAGGGCTTCAAACCGGCGACCTCAGCATTTCCAGGTTGATGCTTTATCCACTGTGCCACCACAGGTCAGACTCCTTACTCTTTTTTAATGTTCATCTGTGCAACAGTGTATTCTAAGCTTCCGTAGTAATATTCATTCCATCCATAATGAAAAAAAATTGCAAGTGAGGACACCAATCAAGAAGCAATAAGTAGGTCCTGGCCGATTGGCTCAGCAGTAGAGCATCGGCTGGCATGTGGAAGTCCCGGGTTTGATTCCCAGTCAGGGCACACAGGAGAGGTGACCATTTGTTTCTCCACCCCTCCCCCTCCCCCTTCTCTCTCTCTCTCTCTCTCTCTCTCTCTCTCTCTCTCTCTTTCTTCCTCTCTCGCAGCCATGGCTAGAATGAGCAAGTTGGCCCCAGGTGCTGAGGATGGCTCCATGACCTTACCTAGGTGCTAAAATAGTTCGGTTGCTGAGCATCAGAGTAGCAGCCCCAGATGGGCAGAACATCAGCTCCAGAAGGGGGTTGCCATGTGGATCCCAGTCAGGGCTTATGCAGGAGTCTATCTTTTCACCTCCCTGCCTCTCACTTGATTAAAAGAAAAAAATTTTTTTTTTTTAAAGAAGCAATATGGAAATATCTTAACAGTTTTATTGTTTTTTGTCACATATTTAATACTTTTTCATTAATATTTTAAAGCTCTTTTTTATAACATAATCTAGTTTTGTGTACCTTTTTTTCTTGTTCTTATTTACATATTAAATGTATGAAATAATAACCTGCCTTTTGGTATATCATTGTTTTATACTTAAAATGGTCATTAGGGCAAAGAACTGGTTGTTAAATTATTTGAATCCCACCACTGGACTATCCAAAGATGTTCACTACAACATTATTTTTGGGGAGCTAGGGGTAGTGTGGGTGTCCCTCAGGAGAGTGGGAAGGTAAAAGGAAGGGAACAGTCACCAGGGAGTCTTGCAAAGCCCCCACAGCCACAGACGAGGGGTCCACACAGCATTGTGGGTAGATCTTAACAAATATAATGATGACTGAAAGAAAAAAGAAAACATTGTTGATATCATAATATAATGCACAATTACAGAATTTTATATTATATATAAAATTCTAAGAAAAAAGTTAATATTTAATACACGTGTATTATACAATGTATAATACATAAACACATAACTGTATTATACTATATAATTATATTTGCCTAGACATATAATTATATAATCATGCATTATATAATTCAACAATATGGTACAAAGTTATATGCTATATTGTAACACCTAGCACCCTATAATGCACTTAATATTTTATGTATAATTTTATTGAACTGCAAGATATTGTTTCACATAACTTAATAGATACTACTATATGTTAATGATAATAATTTTAATAGATTCCAGTATCAATAAGTTACCATGTAGTAGGCTCTAATTGCTTTCCTTGTGGAATCTTCCCTATGACCCCATTAAGTGGAGTCTTTCCAAATTAACCTAGTTGATAGATGAGGAAACTGAAGCCCAGAGGCCTGAAGTTACCTGTCTGGCAGGAGGTCTAGGTATGTGTAACTTTCTATGTTGTGCTCCAGGCCCCACAGCTGCCTGTTTTAGTAACTGTAGAGGCCCTCCACCCAGGCTCCCAGGAGGAAGCTGGTTACCCTTCACAGGGCTTCCCTATTTATAAAGCTCAGAGGGCTCATTTGCATGATGTGTTGGCCCAGCTAGTGGCCCTCAGTGGCTCAGGAGGCCATTGGGGAGAGAGAGGGTTAGAACGCTGGGAGTGGGGCCTGGGCCTGAGGTCGTGGGGTTTTGTTAGAATTAGAAGATTTTATATAAATATTGAGACAGTAAAGTGGAATGGTTAAGAATTCTGGCTCTGGGTATAAATCCTGGACTCAGCCTCTGTGTGATCTGGGAGAAGTCACTCCACCTCTCTGTGCTCAGCTTTCCTTGCCTGTAAAATGGTCACTGTAAGAATATTGGCTTCACAATATTGTTGTAAGGACTACATCATTTATTCTGGTTGTGTCTTTAATTCTATATATGGTAAGGACGACACATTTTTATTTCCTCCCCTAAGCTATATGAACAACAGTATTGTGAAAACTAAATGAGCAGTAAAAAGATCTTAGCTCAGGGCCTAAATACAATCTGCACAAAATGACCTATGCTGTGGCTATTAATCCTTCTTCATCAGTTTTTATAATAATAATAATAATAATAATAATAATAATGGCACTTACATAACATTTACTATGCATTGGTTCTCTTTTAAGTGCTGTAAAGAAATGATCTCATTTAATCCTTGCAACAGCCCTGTGAGGTAGGTACTATTAATATCCTTCTTACCAGTTGGGAATCTGGGGCATGGAGGGGCGAAGTGACTTGTCCAAAGTCACCCAAGGGAGTGGCAAGGCTGGGACCGGGATGCATACTGTTTGGCTCACAGTCCTTTCTTTTAATCACTATGTATGCTGCTTTTAAAGTCCGGAGACCTAGTGCACATCCCCGCTCTGCTGTAAGACATCAAGCAGGGGCTCCCTGCTCAGAATCTCAGTTTGCTTTCTGTGAAATAGGAGAATGATGGCTCTTTTCCTTACCGCGGATGTGGAGAGAGGGCAGTTGTTGGTTTTTTTCTAGACACTCCCACTACTCTCCCCACCCAACGAGTACCTCTGGCCAAAGTTTGGGATTTATGGGATGGACTCCGGCGAAGGGGCGTGGCCCGAGTCGTCCTCGCCCAATGAGAACCCGGGGGCGGGTGTCTCCTCCCAGCTCTGTCCAGCACGCGGGTCCATCTCTCAGTTCCATCTGCCTCTCGGGTACTCCTGGTGCCCCCAGAGGTCTCAGACCCTAGCCCGTCCCCCGCCCTCCCGCCAGCCTGAGTCCCCCTCTTCTTATTCCCCAACCTCAGCGCCATTCCCTCCGGCCTCGACATCATGGGTGACGGAGGAGAGGGGGAGGATGAGGTTCAGTTTCTGCGGACGGTGCGTATCTCTGCGTTAGGCGTCTCTGGGGCTATCCTTCGGGTTCCTCTGAGTTCTCTCTGTCTCCGGATATCTCTATCCTGACTCCTGGTGGTCTCTGAGACTCGGGGGTCTCTTCCTCTGTCCTACTGAGTGACTGTCACTCTGTCTTAGTTTTTGTCTCCCTTCGTCTCCCCTCCCCTTTTTCACCACCGAGAATTAGGTGGCTTTGGGACTGTAGAATGGGGAGGGGTGTTTTGGGCCACCTTCTCTTCTAACATTAACGGTTTGTTCCAGAGACGTGGAACTGCTGAGGGAGCACCCCCTCTTACCACCCTTGAAGCAGACACTTGGGGAAGGTGGTTCTAGTTTCTGAGCTTAATTTAGCCGTCACCCTCCCCCCAGCCTAGCCCTAATTCTCTTTTTGCTCCAGACTTTGACCTATTTAAATTCTTGGGAAGAAGGCTGGGGTGGGCTGGAAGACCCAAGTCCTTTGAACTCCCAGCCCCTGAGGGTCCTTTGGGTTCTGGGTTTTCTTCCTATTTCCCCTTGGTTTTGGGGAGGAGGGTCGAATATGGTTGTTAATGGTCTCTGGGTGGTGTCTCTAGCTATTGGTCTTTTTGGCTTGTCTCTGTGTCTCTGACTCCCTGTCTTTGTCTTTGTGTTTTTGGCTTCTGGCCCTCTGTGTTTCACTCTGCTTCTCTTGCTCTGTCCCCACATCTCTGGTCCCTGTCTGGGGGCAGGGATGGGAATTGGAACAACAGGTGTCTCTCCCAGAATAGCCCGCTCTTCTGGGGCCTGGGCAGGGGACAGGGAAAGGATAGGGGGAGGAGCTGCCCATCTCGGAGTACTTCCCACTTTTCCCTCCCAGTGGCTCAGCTGGATGTGGGGTGTGAGTACAGAAGGAGATGTTCTCTCTTTTGGGCCAGATCTGCTGACCCTGCACCAGCCCAACCCCTTCCCTTCTGGGCCCTAGGAAATGCTGACACAGCATTCCGGCCCCAGAATAGGACCCCGGTTATACTGTTCTATTTCCTCGGAGGGAGGAACGAGCAGCTGGGGCTGGTAGTGAAGGATAGGGACAGCTGGACATTTGGCCATGGGAGGAGGCCTAGCTTCACCCTAAACTCTTGCCCCAGCTCCAGCTCCTTAACAGACACCATGGCTTGGGCTCTCCTCTCCTCTTAGGCCCTAATAAGACCATGGCCATGGCCATTAGCCCCTGAGCCACTCTACGTCAGGCCCCATGCCCAGGGCCTCAGCCTTCTGAGCCATCTAATTATATCCTCACTGCCCTAACTTCTGAGGTAGGGCCCTATCTTTATCTCCCTGGGAAATTTGAGGGAAACCAACATATGAGTGGAACTACTTGCCCAAGGTCAAGGCCAGGAAGTGTCATCACTAGATGTCCCTGGGGCCCAGCCCTTCTGCTTTCACAAGAGGAAAACTAGGCTCAACTTGGCCAAGGTAGCCAGTGTTGGGTTTTAGAAGCCTGGCCCTGGCATTGCATGGCTGCAGACTGGGTTTTCCTGAACTTTATTGAGGTTGTGTGGTGGTTGTCTCTAACCTTTTAGACCTCGTTCCACCAGTAAGAAATAGATTTTATATTATAACCTGGTATATGAACATATACACATACATTATTTAAAAACCAACTTTGTTGAGTCATAATCAACATGCAATAATTGTACCCATTTTAGGTGTTACAGTTCAATGAGTTTTGACAAACTGTACAGTTATGTAACCACCATCATAACTAAGACAGAACATTTCCTTTACCCTGAAAAGTTTCCTCTTGCTCTTTGTAGTAATCACCCTGCCCACCTGCTTATGTCACTATAGTTTCCATTAGTCATTCTAGAGTTTCATATATAATACCTGCTCATTCATTTTGCTTCTTTTGCTCGGTGTAGTATTTTTGACATTCATCAGTGTAACATGTATCTAAAGTTCATGTCTGTTTGGTGCTGAGTAGTGTTCCATTGTGTGAATATGGCACAGTTTGTTTATCATTTCACCTACTCATGGAAATCAGGCTGCCTCTAACTCATGTTATTATGGAGAGCGTTCACATTAGGAGCATTCACACACACACACACACACACACACACACACACACACCTATTTTTAAACTGAAACAATTTTCCTAAAATGTAGGTAGGCATGTTGGTATTTTCTGTTCTTTCTGTACTTATTTCCCTTTTTAAACATGGTGACCATGGACCCCCAAACTAATTTTATTTTCCTTTGACGGGTCGTGGCCTCTAGCCCTGCCATGGCTGGGAAGCATGGCCCATGTCAGAACCTCCTGGGGGCTGGTTAATGGTCTCCATTCCCTGGTCAGATAGAGCCACTGAATCAGGCTCTTGGTGTTGGGAGGGTTAGGAAGACTGGGGCAGCAAGGAAGCCGTATTTTAACCAGGCACCGTGCCATCATCCTGATGCAGCAGAAAGTCAGAGAATCGTCAGTGTAGTGATTAGGTCTCCTGTCTCTGGTTCACATCCTAGCTTTGCCATTTGTCTGCTTCCTAACTTTGGGCAAGTGATTTTTCTTTTTTTTTTCTCAGAGCTTCAATTTCCTAATCTTAAAAATGGGGACAGTGTTCACTTTGGCAGCAAACATACTAAACATTAACAATGCGGACAAAAAAATATGTAGCATAAGGATTCAAGGGGTCATGCAGATATCTCTCTGAGCTCATCTGTACCCAAACTCCCCTTGCTCCTCCCCCCACCTCCACCCTGTCTCCCTCATTCTTCCTGAACACCCTCAGGCCCCTCTTGCCACAGGCCTCTGCACAGGCTGCTCCTTCCCCCAGGACAATTAAGCCTGATTCCTTCTCGTTATTTGGATAAGGTTTACTGTTTAGGATAAAGTGTTAGGCTCGGCTCAAATGTCACCTCCTTGGAGAGGCTGTCACTTCATCCCCTCTCTGATGCCAGTCCTTACCCCAGCGCTCTCTTACATCACCCTGGGTAATTTTTTTTCATTACATATATCACTGACATTAAAATTATGAACCTCTTTACTTGTTTATTTCTTCTCCCCTCACGAGATGTCAGCTGCATGAAGATGGGGTTCTGTCTGCTTCATTTGCTGCTCTACATCCAGCTTCTAGATCAGTGTCTGGCAATAGTAGATGCTCAATAGTTGTCTACCAAATGTATAGAAAGCCCTGAGCATAAGGCCTAGCAGACAGTAGTGCTTAATAAATGCACTCAATAAAAGCTATATGAACCTGACTGTTGGTGGTGGCGCAGTGGATAAAGCACCAACCTGGAATGCTGAAGTCCCTGGTTCAAAACCCCGAGGTTGCCAGTTTGAGCTCAGGCTTGCCAGCTTGAGCATGGGGTCACTTGCTTGAGTGCAGGGTCATCAACATAATCCCAGGGTTGCTGGCTTGAGCCTAAATGGTCCTGGCTTGAAATCCAAGGTGGCTAGCTTGAGGAAGGGGTCACTGGCTTGGCTTGAGCCCCCCAGTCAAGGCACAAATGAGAAAGCAATCAATGAACAACTAAAGTGAAACAACTATGAGTTGATGCTTCTCACTCTCTTATCTCTCTCTCAAAAATTAATTAAAAATTTAAAAAAATAGTAACTTCTAAAAAATAAATAAAAGCTATATGATTCCTATGAATATGCAAGTGCTAGGATGTTGTCACGGTTGGGGGTTACAGGACAGAAAAGTTGTGGGGCCTCTTGCCAACAGGTCTACCCTCCCTCCTTTTTCTCCCAGACTGAATAGACAGACTGAGGGCTGCCTGTGTGAGTCAAAGCCCAGGACTGGAACATGTTTGTGTGATATGCTGGACTCGCAGGCGTCCCCAAACTACGGCCCGCGGGCTGCAATGCGGCCCCCTGAGGCCATTTATCCAGCCCCTACTGCACTTCTGGAAGGGGCACCTCTTTTATTGGTGGTCAGTGAGAGGACCACTGTATTTGGCAGCCCTCCAATGGTCTTAGGGACAGTGAACTGGCCCCCTGTGTAAAAAGTTTGGAGACCCCTGGAGGCTGTGTGACCTCAGGCAAGATGCCTAAGCACCTTGAATCTGTTTCCTCAGCTACAAGATGGGATAAGCACTGCCTTCCTCAGAAGTTAAGAGCTATGGTCTCCTCTATCTGCCACCCATCAAAGGGAAATAAAATTAGTTTGAGGGTCCATGGTCACCATGCTTAAAAAGGGAAATAAGTACAGCAAGAACAATACAAACACTGAGCACTCCTCATGTGCATTTATACTAGTCACAAATGTAGATATGGGCTATTCTAGTCATGTATTAAAAGGTGGCCCAGTGTTCTAAGAGTGTGAACCAAATACCAGCTATACCATGTGACAGCCCTGAGACTTCAAGCAAGTTATTTTACCTCTCTGGGCCTCAGTTTCCACAGGTTCACATAATAGGACTTAACTCAGAGGGTTATTGTGAGGATTAAATGAGTTAATACATGTTAAGTTCTTGGAATGGGACCTAGCACATAGCAAATGTTTCTGTTTTACTTAAAATTTTAATTTATAATCTTGAACTCATTTCAAAGTAGAGAAATGTTGCAAGGTTTGTTCAAGGAACTCCCGTATGGGCTTCAGTCATCCCCCCCAAATGTGAAGATCTGGCACATCTGCTTTCTCTCTCCTTCTTTCTCTCTCCCCATATTTTTTCCTGAACTGTTTTAGAATAAGTTGTGAACATGATACCCTTAACCTCTAAATACTTCAGTGTCTGTTTCCTAGAAAACAAGGGCAGTCTGTTACAAGTCACAGTGCATTTATCAAAATCAGGAAGATCAGTATTGTGATGACACCGTTATCTAACTCACAGCCCTTACTCAATGTTGACCAGTTGCCTCAACACCGTCCTTTGCGGCATTCCCCTTCTGTCTAGGACCCAGTCCAGGCTCTGGCATCGCATTCAAGTGTCATTAGGAAGTACTCCTTAAACAATAGCTATTATTAAGACAATACACAAAAGAGAAATTAGAGAAGGCTGAGTTTAAAAGCCATCAACTTGAGGTGCTCATACTTCCCACCCTCTTATGGTTTACCTTGAGAACCTCACCTGGGAGGCCTTTGGAGCCAGCTAGACTGGGGTTCAAATCCCAGCTCTCTTTGTGTGTGTGTGTGTGTGTGTGTGTGTGTGTGAGAGAGAGAGAGAGAGACAGAGACAGAGACAGAGACAGAGAGGAATAGGCAAACAGAAAGGGAGAGAGATGAGAAGCATCAATTCTTCGTTGTGGCACCTTAGTTTCTCATTGATTCCTTTCTCATATGTGCCTTGACCGGGGGACTACAGCAGACTGAGTGACCCCTTGCTCAAGCCCAGTGACCTAGGGCTCAAGCTGGTGAGCTTTTGCTCAAACCAGATGAACCTGCACTCAAGCTGGTGACCTCGAGGTTTTGAACCTGGGTCCTTTGTGTCCCAGTCCAATCGACTGGTCAGGCCCAGCTTTCCTCTTATTAGCAGTGTGGCTTTGGACAAGCCATGTCCCCTCTTTGAGCTTCAGTTTTCCTATTTTAAAATTAGCATGACACTGGCTCTTATTTCATGGGTTGTTAGAAGTACATGGAGCATTCAGCATGGGCATTGACTTGATAAAGGCAGGGGTGGGTGTCACTTTCATGGAGACAGTGGTGGGGTGAGTGGCCGTGGTACGCAGCGTCTGGGGGATGCGGGTGGCTGCCAGGGAGCCCTGACCCCTCCTCCCGCCCCCAGGACGATGAGGTGGTTCTACAGTGCAGTGCCACCGTGCTCAAGGAGCAGCTCAAGCTCTGCCTGGCAGCCGAAGGCTTTGGCAACCGCCTCTGCTTCCTGGAGCCCACCAGCAATGCCCAGGTTAGCAGGGGAAGGAAGAGGGGGTCTGAAAGTCTGAAGAGGGGCGCTGATAGGAGAGAAAATAGGAGGAAGCTAAGAGGAAAAGGAGGCTGGGATCTGAGGAGGGAGGAAGAGGGGGTCTTAGGAGGCAAGTGTTTGAAGGGGTAGAGGGCCCTGGACCCAAAGTGACAGGAGCTGCAGGGTCAGAGGGACACTGGCAGGGAGCTGAGTGGCAGGGGGTAGAAGCTGAGAGGTGGAGAGAGCAGGGCTCTGAGGGTGAGAGGGACTCAGGGTCTGAGAGAGCAGGTGACCTGGGGAATGGGGCAGGTGCTGGGAAAGGGAGGGGACCTGGCGTCTGAGGGGGGGGAAGGGCCAAGGTCTGCAGGGGGCAGAGAGCCTTAGGTGTGTGGGGGGTCTGAGATGACATGTGAGAGACTGAGGAAGGTGGTTCATGTTGCCCTTCCGTGACTTTTTAAACAGTGGTCAGTGTCTGAGGTGGAGGCAGGAACTGGGCTGTACTGGTGATGACAGGACGTGGGGCTCCCCTGAGCTCGGAGAGATTTGCTTCCACAGGGGAAGCAAAGGGGCCTCCTGGAGCTGAGGAGGGTGCCGTGTATCTGAGGGTGGAGGCATGGGCCGAGGTATCCTCTGAGAGTAGGTGGGATGTGGGGTACCTGAGCAGGGGCTAGTATGGAAACTGCTGTGAGGTTTGGGTGGGGTTCGGGTGTTTGAGGGAGGAAGCGCAGCAGAAGTGTTTTCTGTGGTATTGGCGAGGATTCAGAGTATCTGAAGAGAATGGCAGAGGGCTTCTTGGGGAGTTGGGGCTGAGACTGGGTCGCCAAGGGATGTCAGTATTTAGACTAGGGGCAGGGAGTGTGCTGGGTCTTTGGGCCCTCAGGCCCTGGGCTCACATTTTACCTCCTTCCAGAATGTGCCCCCTGACCTGGCCATCTGCTGCTTTGTCCTGGAGCAGTCCCTATCCGTCCGAGCCCTGCAGGAGATGCTGGCCAACACTGTGGAGGCCGGCGTGGAGGTGAGGCTCCAAGCCAGATCAGATGGCTGTAAAGGGATGGTTGGGAGGACCTGGTGTCATTTACTATCTGCTCTTCTTTTCTCTGTCCCACCCCCACAGGCCCTCAATTTGGATAAGTGGGTAGGTCTGGCCTTGGGTGTCACGTGTCCTTCCCACCTCTTCTGACCCCAGGCCTGCCTCTTGGGCTCACACCCTGCTTATGAGGCTGGGGGTCTCCCCCACCCCAGTTGTCAGGGCTGTGGAGCCCAGAACAGGCTAGGAAGGAAGGAAGGAAGGAAGGAAGGAAGGAAGGAAGGAAGGAGATGGAGGCTTCTGAGCCTGACAACCCACCTGCTCCTTCCTTCTCTTTCCTATCCTTTCCCTGACCCTGATCCCAGCTCTTCTCTGCATGGGACCTCTCCCCTCACCTCCCTTATCCAAGTGTGGGTCCCTCTGGTCCACGAGTGGGTCTACCATGTGATCACATGACTCCCATCACATGGCCCCCTCAGAGCATGGGCGTGTGAGAGCTGGGATGGAAGACCTGCTGCCATTGAGTGACTGGCTGTCACCCTCCAAGAGGGGCACAGTCTCTTGTTCTCAGGTGTATGTAACAGCACAGGGCAGGTCTCTATGGGTGATGTTCAAATCTTTCACAACCGATAGGACCATAGCAGTCAACACCAGTTGCAGCTCAGCTATGATATGACAGGTTAGAGTAGAAGGGGCCGAGGTCCATGGAACATGAGATATTGGGGCTTCCCTGAGTGTCCTCGGTACCTAGAGAAGGGGGTCCAGTCTCCCTGAGTGGCTTTGGGGCGCAGTAACAAGGTAAAGGAGGCAGGGAAGACAGGGTGGGCTTTGGGGAATATAAAACACCCCATCCACAAGCTTCTCAGGGACAGAGCCCCTGCTTCCATGGGTGGGGAAACTGAGGCAGAGACTCTGTTGAGAGTCTGAGCTGAGTCTTCTTTGCATCCAGGCCTGAGCATGGTAATTCATGGGGCACATATTCCCACCTGGGATAGGCCAGATGTGTTGGAGGTCTGTTCTCACTCTGTGCCCTCTCCCCCACAGTCGTCCCAGGGTGGGGGACACAGGACACTCCTGTACGGCCACGCCATCCTGCTCCGGCACGCACACAGCAGCATGGTGAGTGCATTAGTGAGGGGGCACAGGCAGGGGGCAGGGGCAGGGAGTGCAGTGCCTGCCAGGAGGAGGCTGACCCTCCTCTCTGACCCTAGTACCTGAGCTGCCTCACCACCTCCCGCTCCATGACTGACAAGCTGGCCTTCGACGTGGGACTGCAGGAAGATGCAACAGGTGCAGGAGCTGGAAGGGGCAGGGTGTGATAAGGACAGGGCAGGTGGGAAGTTGGCATTCAGGTCTGCAGAACGACAGGCAGGGGCATGGGAATGCTCTGGGGGTGGCAATGGAAGCTTTGGGACAGATAGTCTGGGGTGCAGATGGACACATTTGGATGAGGAGACTTGGGCAAACATGGGGGAACAACAGGCAAAGGTTCTGAGAGCAGGATTGGGGAACTGTGAGGCAAAAAGTTGGTGCAGCAGTAGGAGAATTTGGGGCAGAGGTCTTGAGAGGTTCAGGACTGGGAAGGCCTCGGGAAGAGAATTCTGGGCAGCCATCTTCCTGAGACCCCTGCCGCTATAGGAGAGGCCTGCTGGTGGACAATGCACCCAGCCTCCAAGCAGAGGTCTGAAGGCGAAAAGGTCCGTGTTGGGGATGACCTCATCCTCGTTAGTGTCTCCTCCGAGCGCTACCTGGTGAGCAATCCCACTCCTGTCACGGCTGCTACCACTCCTGGGGCTGGAGGCAAAGAGTCCACCCCATATCCTTATCACTGGTTAGCCTGGTCTCTGGCCCTAATATCCTGGCTCCCAATTTTCAGTTTTCTGACCTTTAACATCCAATACCTGGTTTCTGATGCCCCATTTCCTGACTCCATCCTGGTTTCCTGACCTGTGACCTCTAATTTTCCATCTCCCATCTACCGGTTTCCCGGCTTCTACCCCTGGTTTTTATTTGGCCTCTGTCTCTGGAACTGTGGCCCCCACCACCGTTATCTCTGACTGCCACCTCCTGGTTGCCCCCAGCACCTGTCAACAGCTAGTGGGGAGCTCCAAGTGGATGCCTCCTTCATGCAGACGCTGTGGAACATGAATCCCATCTCCTCTGGCTGTGAAGAAGGTGAGGGTCCCATAGTTCCAGCCCCTCAACTGAGACCCCCAACATAGACTTCTCACATTGCTCTTCAGACATGCCCTAACTTAGCCTTGTAATCTCAGACTGCAAACTATGACCCTCACACTTAGGTCCCCAACTGACCCCAAATTCAGAACTCAGTATTAGACTCCCAAACTCAGACCCCAAAGTATTGGTCCCCAAAGCTCACACGCCAAACTCAGGTCCTAGAGGCCAGACTTCTAAACTCAGATTCAAGTTTAGAACACCAAATTTGGGGCTTGTTCTTTTTTTTTTTTTTTTAATTTATTTATTTTTTTTAGATTTTATTTATTCACTTTTATTAGAGAGAGGCGGGAGAGAGAGAGAGAGAGAGAGAGAGAGAGAGGAAGAGATAGAGAGAGAACAGGGGGAAGAGCAGGAAGCATCAACTCCCATATGTGCTTTGACCAGGCAAGCCCAGGGTTTTGAACCGGCAACCTCAGCATTCCAGGTCGACGCTTTATCCACTGCGCCACCACAGGTCAGGCTGGGGCTTGTTCTTAACCCCGCGCCTTAGAGGACAAGCATAGACAGTGACCTCAGCCCCCAAACCCAGACCTCCAAATTCAAACCCTGATTCTCAAACCAAAATGTGAACCAACCAACCTTAGACCTCCACCTAAATCTGATGCTAAAACCCCAAAGCATGGCCTCCAAACTGACCCCAACTCTCACACCCCAAACCTCAAAGCCCTTAGCCAGACCCAAGCTGAGAAGGAAAGCACAGATCTTGATACTCAGGCCTGAATCTCGGACCCACCAAATTCTAATTCAGGGCTTAGATCTCTCCAAACTGAAACCCCAAAGCTCAGGCTTCCAAATCATAAATTATAACCTCAGACTCCCAAACTTCAGCCACTGGCCTCAAACCTTCAAAATTACACTCAAAATTCAGACCCCAACTTCAGAGCCAAACATCAGACTTCTAAACCCAGACCTGAAGTCATGTCCTGGAACTTGGACCCCAATATCAGAGAGCATGAGACCCAACTTCTAACTTCAACCTCAAATATCCAAATTCAGACTCACAACCCCCTCCAATCTCAGCTCTGTACACCCAGACCCCTGAACTTGGATCCCCAACCTCAGACCCCAAATCTCATACCCTCACTTCAGGTCTCAAACTTAGCCTAAATCTCAGACTACACTTTATATGCTAAAATTCAGATCTTTAAGTGCAGACCCCCAACCCAGCCCCCAGCTTCTCATAGAGGAGAAACAGGTCCCCAGACTCTCCTTTGGCTCCTGGGCTTGTCTGAGGCTGTACCCTACAGTGATCACCATGCCTTGCTCTTCTACAGGCTCTGTGACTGGAGGCCACGTCCTCCGCCTCTTTCATGGACACATGGACGAGTGTCTGACCATTTCCCCCGCTGATAGTGATGACCAGCGCAGGTCTGGGTTGGGGGGGCAAGAGGGTGTGAGGTGTTGGAATGGGATGGGCAGAGTACAAAGGTCAGCTGGGGGCTGGGGCCCTATGGGTGGGTGAGGGATCAGATTCTGGATGACAGGAGTCTGAACACCTGACCTCACTCTCTCCCATGTCCCCAGACTTGTCCACTATGAGGGCGGAGCTGTGTGCACCCATGCCCGCTCCCTCTGGAGACTGGAGCCTCTGAGAATCAGGTGGGGGTTACTCTGGGGCAGAGGCTAAGGTCTGGAGGGATCTGGGGGGAGAGAGAAGGTCTTGAAGGAAGAACTGAGGAAGAGACTGGAGGGTTTTGAGGGGAAATCTGGGGAGCCCCAGAGAGTGATGAGGTCCTCAGGATCCTAGAATCCTGGAGGAAAAGGAGGTCTTGGGGAATGATGGGGAGTCCCTGAAGGAGAGATGGGGGGTCCTGGATGAAAATGTGGAGAGTGGAGGGGGAGAAAACAACAGGTCTGTGAAAGCTGGGGGCAATGGAGACATCCGGGGAGCCCGGACAGAGGAAGCTGTGAGGACCTGAGAGAAGACTGAAAGAGGACTGGGGTCTTAAGAAAGATTTGAGGAAGGTTTGGGGAACCTTGGAAGAGGGCAAGGGGCTTGAAGAGGTTTGGACTAAGACTATGGTGTCCATGGGAGTGTTGGGGGGCTCTCCTGACCCCCTTGTTCTCACCCTCCTCAGCTGGAGTGGGAGCCACCTGCGCTGGGGTCAGCCGCTTCGCATTCGCCATGTCACCACAGGGCGGTACTTGGCACTCACCGAGGACCAGGGTCTGGTGGTGATTGATGCCAGCAAGGCCCACACCAAGGCCACCTCCTTCTGCTTCCGCATCTCCAAGGTCAGTGGGGTCAGGGTGCCTTCCCTCACCTGGAGCCCCAAATCCTGCCTCAGCTGCCACTCTGCAGTCTCAGTGGGGCTCCCCCATTAACTGCACAGCAGAGGAGGCTGATTTCTGTCCCCTGCCCCTGCAGGAGAAGCTGGATACGGCCCCCAAGCGGGATGTGGAAGGCATGGGCCCCCCTGAGATCAAGTATGGGGAGTCGCTATGCTTTGTGCAGCATGTGGCCTCAGGCCTGTGGCTCACCTATGCTGCCCCAGACCCCAAGGCCCTGCGGCTCGGCGTGCTCAAGAAGAAGGTGGGCACCTAGCAGGGGGACGAAGGGGACTAGGGACTGTTCATACTTGAGCTTCAGGAGTTTGAGGACGGGACTGTGAGAAAGACGCAGGTTGAGAGAGAAACTGAGATTGAGAAAGACAGGAAAAAAGAAGAGGAACATGTATTGTTAATATATATAAAGAGTAATATAGAGACAGGGAAAGGCAGAGACAAAAAGATATGGAGACAGAAAAATAGAAAAAGATAGAGACAGAGGGACAGAGCTAGAAAAGACAGAGTGACAAGCAGATGAGATAATAGTCAACAAATTAATGAGTACCCACATTGTTTTGGATGTGTGTGTGGAAAAATACACACAGCACAGCTATATAGACCTGTTCCCCAGCCTCCCAGTGCTCAGAAATGGTGAATAAGCTGCCTTTAATGGAGTACATAATTTTATAACTGAAGAGTGGGAAAGTTACTTTTGACAAAGGGAAGAACATGTGCAAAGGCCCTGAGGTTGGAATGAGGTTGATTTGTTACAATAACAGAAAGAAAACCCAATTTGGCTAGAGCAGAGTGAGTGAGGGGTGAACAGAGGGGCAAGATGAGGACAGAGAAGGGATGGGAGCAGATCATGTAGGGCCTTATGGATCATGGGAAATTCCTGACTTTTACCTTTACCTTGCATGAGATTGAGCCACAGAGTGTTTTGAGCAGGCCAAAGAGGTAACCTAATTCATGGGGTTCCTTAGCTACTTTTGGGAACAGATTGTATGTGGGGGGCCAGAGTTGGAGTAGAAAGACCAGTGAGGAGATTGCTGGGAGGGTACAGGTAGTAGATAACAGAGGACAGAATCAGGGTGAGGATTGTGGAGTGGGGAAACATGGTGGATTCTGGTTGTATTTTGAGGGTGGAGCCAACAGGATTTTCTGACAGAGTGGATACTGGGATGAGAGAGATAGGGTTTGGGGATGATGTCATAATTTTTACCCTAATCAACTGAGAGGATGCAAGTTCCATTAACCAAGGTGGGGACAGTCAAGTGTCAGCTCTGGAGGACAGGGATCTAAAGTTTTACCCCCTATGTCTATAACAGTCACTCAATAAAGATTTGCTGAGTGAATGAATGGGAAGACTAGGGAAGCACCTGTTTGCAAAAAAAAAAAAAAAAAAACACACACACACAAAACAAACAAACAAAAAAACAAGGCTTGTAGTTGGAAACATGAGGGAAACATGATATTTACGGCCACAGGACTAGATGAGGTCCTGGAGAGGTGAGCTCAGGGGAAAGCAGAACAAGATGGCCTCACTTACAGAGGCTGTCAGGCATTCCATTCGGGACATGTTAAGTTTGGGTGCTGTAACAGCACTTTGCTGGGGGAATGTTAAGTCATTAGTAGATACAAGTGGAGAGGGTCCAAGCCTGGAGACAGACAAGATAAGAGAGAGACAGAGACACAAGGAGAGGGAGAGAGAGAGAAGAGAAGAGGAGAAAAAAAAAAGAGAAAAGGAGACAGGAAAAATGAGACAAAATTCTTCAATAGAGATGAGAGATAGATGAGGAAAGAGACAGAGACAAAGATGAACAGACAGAAACAAAAAGGAACAGAGAGACAGAGACATACAGAGGGATATAAAGAGACAGAGATGAAGGGAAAAGACACAATGAAAGTCGCATCTGAAGAAGGATAGAAGGGGGTGTTATGGAGAGACTGGCTGGAGGAAGAAGGCAGCTTTGGGTCTAGAGTCTGGGGAGAATGGCTTTCTCCTGACTTCTCTGCCCCCCTCTCCCCATGCCAGGCCATGCTGCACCAGGAAGGCCACATGGATGATGCGCTGTCGCTGACCCGCTGCCAGCAAGAGGAATCCCAGGCTGCCCGCATGATCTATAGCACTGCTGGCCTGTACAACCAGTTCATCAAGTGAGCAACCTACCCACAGGCACTTGACTCCATTAATCTCTACCTTTGCATCCACACCCCTGTTCACTTACACAGGACTACTAACGTCTAAACTCCTGACCTTTATATACTTGACCCTTAATCTGAGTTTGCATCCCTGATCACTACCTTTCACTCCCCCAACACCCAGACCCTTGACTCTGTACCTCGTCATCCCTGACTCCTGCTTCCACTACCCCTGTGCCTACAGGCATGAGTCCTAGTTACAGCTCTGCCCTTGGCCATTTGTGACCTCAGGCCAATGCCCTTGCCTCTCTGCGTCTCAGTCTCCCACTCTGTTAAATAAGTGTGTCTCTGGGAGTCCTGCGGGGACAGAATGTGGGATTCTCGAGAGCCTCACCGACAGTCCGCTCTGCGGCCCCTGGCTGACAAGTGCATGATTCCCACAGGGGCCTGGACAGCTTTAGCGGGAAGCCGCGGGGCTCGGGGCCCCCGGTTGGCACAGCGCTGCCCATCGAGGGCGTCATCTTGAGCCTGCAGGACCTCATCGGCTACTTCGAGCCGCCCTCGGAGGAGCTGCAGCACGAGGAGAAGCAGACTAAGCTGCGCAGCCTGCGCAACCGCCAGAGCCTTTTCCAGGAGGAGGTGAAGCCTCGGCCAGGGAGGGGCGGGGTCTGTGGTCGCAGGGGGCAGGGCCTGAGGATGGTAGAAAAGTTGTGGTCTGGGAGCGGTGGGGGTGGGGCGGCACTAGAAGGACCCCGGCCTGTGCCAGCAGGCCAGAGCGGTGGGTTGTGAGGGATACGTGAGGGTGGCTGTCTTGGACCCGCGGGACTACGTTGGTGGGTAGAGCTTTGAGGGGCAGGGCCTCTGATGGATCAGGGTCAGGGTCTGTGAGTGAGAGGAACCCCAAGCGGTAAGGGGGGGGCCAGCCTTGTTCCCTCACCTGGGAGGAGGGTCCTTGGTGAAGCTCAAGGCAAAGACAATGCCTGAGAAGTCAGAGGACGAGCGCCAAGAGGCTGCCCGACTCAGGGGCAGAGTCTGTGGGGGTGCCGCCCGCCTGATGGGAGGACAGAACCAGAGTGGGGCACGGGGGGGGGGGGCAGGGTCAGATGTGGATCTTTGGAAGACTGGGAGGGCAGTATAGGAAGGGACCTTAGCTGGGGTCCAGGGCTAGGAGTTTGTTATGAGAGGACGAAGGGAAGTGATGTGGGGTCTAAGTGGAACGGCTGAGAGGAGTTGGAGGAGGCTGGACAAAGGTCGGGAGTCTGATGTCTCTACAGGGTGATGGGTGTGCATATTCACTCAAAAGCTTCCAACTTGGTCCCTCTCCTCTCCAGGGGCCCCCAGTCCGATGGGGGAGGCACACTTATAAATAATAATAGTAACAATAACAGAACTTTCTTATGGAATGTAATTAGTACATGCAAAGTGCTTAGAACAGTGTCAGTGCATAGTAGTAGATGCTATATGTGTTAGTGGTTATTATTACCTTGAATTTAGCCATTACCATGTTTTTTTTGTTGTTGTTGTTTGTTTTTTCGGTGACAGAGAGAGGGAGGGACAGATAGGGACAGACAGACAGGAAGGGAGAGAGATGAGAAGCATCAACATCAGTTTTCATTGCGGCACCTTAGTTGTTCATTGACTGCTTTCTCATATGTGCCTTGATGGGGGTGAGGGGGCGCTACAGCAGAGCTAGTGACCCCTGGCTCAAGCCAGCAAGCCCAAGCTCAAGCTCATGACCTCGGGGTTTCGAACCTGGGTCCTCTGCATCCCAGCCTGATGCTCTATCCACTGTGCCACCGCCTGGTCAGGCAGCCCTTACCATGTTTTAAGAGTACTAGGTACATGACATCCTTTGATAACCCCATGGAGGATTGTAGTTCCCATATTACAGATGGAACACTGAAGCTCAACAAATAGGGGATAAAGCTGTAAACAAAACAGACAAAAATCCCTGTCCTTATGGAGTTTACATGGGGGAAAGGATAGATGATTAATAAAATAAAAAAATTATATGGTATAGATGATAAGTGTTAAAGGAAAAAATAAAGCAGGGCAGCAGTAGGGTTGCAATTTAAAATAGAATGGTCATGGAGGGCTCACACTTTGGGAAGGGATACAGAGGAGACAGAGAGAAGAACAGGTGACCAGGCCATAATTTGGGAGTGTGCTTGGCAAGTTCCCAAAAAAAGCAAGGAGGCAATGACGCCTGGAACAAGGGAAGAATGGGAGGCACTGAGGGAGGAGAGATGACAAGGGCCAGGTCCTGGTGAGGACTTTGGCTTTGGGAGTCACAGGTCTTCTAAAGTCATAACTAGTTACCGGCAGAGCCAGTCTATTTGACTCCAACCTGGTTATGCTCTAAATCACAATGCACTGCCTCTATTACTAGTGATAAATACAATAATTTTTGTAGCAGCACTATTTGTAACAGCCTAAAACTAAAAACAGATCAAATGTCCACCACCCCTCGAATGGATCCACAAAAATATCCATTTTTTGGATACGGATACACTCAGCAATGAAAAAGAACAAACTTTTTTTCATAAAAATAATGTTCTTGAATCTTAAACTATAATATTGAGGGGGAAAAATCCATGTACAAAAGAATACTTGCTTTATATGCCAAGTTCAAGTTTAGGCAAAAGTTGATTGGAAAATTAAGAGAAGAATTTTCATAGAAGTCAGGACACAGTTTATCCCTAGCAGAGAGGGTTGTATAATTAGAAAGGGCATCCAGGCAACTTCTGGGTGGCTGGCAATGTTCTCCTTCTTGAGCTGAGTCATGGCTCTACAGATGTTCTTCATATTGATTTGGTAATCCATATAATGTGATCTTTATTAGTCATGGATTCCATATTTGTAAATTTGCCTGCTCGCTAAAATTTATTTGTAACACCCAAATCAAAACTAGAGCACATCTGTGGCTATGTGTAGAATAGCAAAATGTTGAGTCATTTGATGTGCATGTTGCCAGCTGAAGTTGAACTAGGCAACACTCTGCTTTCTTGTTCCCGCTCTCATATTATAAACAAATGTTCTTCATGTCGTGTATTTGGTGCCACATTTTTTTTTTGCATTTTTGTGCTTTTTGTTGATTTTACTGTTTAAAATGGCCCCTAAATGTAGCATTGAAGTGCTGTTTAGTGTTCTTAACGACAAGAAATTAGTGAGGTGCCTTACTGAGAAAATATGTGTGTTAGGTAATCTTCATTCACGTATGAGTTATAGTGCTGTTGGCTGTGACTTTAATGTGAATGAATCAACAATATATATTAAATCAGTGTCTTTAAATAGAAATGCACATAAACCAAGGGTGTGTACTGACTGGTTGATGAAATTCTTGTGACTATAAATTCAGAGGAACTGCCTGTGTTTCCCCTGGAAGTCATGGTTTAGGATTTACTAACTCAGTGTTCATAGGGCCTTTATAGAATTTAATACCACGAGTGACAATTGACTGTATGTTTTATGTGTTCCTCTGTATGTCTGTTATAATTCATAATAAAAAAGACAAAAGATTAAACTGTAAAAAGAGAGGAAACAAAAAGATCTCTCTGATGGTTATTGTGGAGAGTGAACTGGGCCAACTAGGACCAGGAGTGGGGTGCTTGGAAATGGAAAGGATGAAAAGAAAACTGTGGGATGCCCTGGCCAGAAAGCTAGGTTGGTCAGAGTATCATCTGGATATGCAGAGGTTGCTGGTTCGATCCCTGATCAGGGCACATACAGGAACAGATCCATGTTCCTATCTCTCTCTCTAAATTACATATATATATATATAATTATATATATATAAAAGATATATATATATAAGAAAACTGTGGGAAAGAGAAGCACAAATTTAGTCCTGATGTTAATAAAGCTGTGTTATGCTGGGGACAGGGCCACAAAGAACAAGGACTGATCTGGGGAGCCAAGAAAGAGAGGAGGGTGATGGGAATGAAGGGGGACATGGAACTAATGGTGCTGGTTTCCATCTGGGAACTCACAGTCTCTAGCTGTTGAAGAAATGCAAATTAAATCCAAGAAAGACAAGGAAGGGAGGGCCTGGGACTCCTGTGGTTACCCCCTTGTTTTACCACCTCAGGGGATGCTCTCCCTGGTCCTGAATTGCATTGACCGCCTAAATGTCTACACCACCGCTGCTCACTTCGCTGAATTTGCTGGGGAGGAAGCTGCAGAGTCCTGGAAAGAGATTGTTAACCTGCTCTATGAACTCCTGGGTAAAGGGGCCTAGTCCTGACTTCCCCTAGAGCTCCCCAGGTCCCTGGTACTGTTGGGTCTAACCCAGATCTCTCCACCCTCAGCCTCTCTGATCCGTGGCAATCGTACCAATTGTGCCCTCTTTTCCACCAACTTGGATTGGTTGGTCAGCAAGCTGGATCGGCTGGAAGCCTCATCTGGTAGGAAAATCCCGCAGGAGGAGACAAGGGCTGGGGGCAGGGAGGACCACAGCCACCTTACCTCTCATTCTACTAACCATGCAGGAATTCTGGAGGTGCTGTACTGTGTCCTGATTGAGAGTCCCGAGGTCCTGAACATCATCCAGGAGAACCACATCAAGTCCATCATCTCCCTCCTGGACAAGCATGGGAGGAACCACAAGGTCACCCCTCACCCCTGACTTCTCATTTCTTAACTCTGAACTCTGGCCTCTCCCTGTGGCCCCAGGACTCTCCACTCGCCTCACTCTTCTCCCCCATCTTATTTCTTACCTGGACTCGTCTTCCATGCGCCTCCATCTCCATATAAGGTCCCCAATGCATGGTTCTTAAATGGATTCTGAACCATAGATGTGCTTCATTAGGTCTCTGAAATAGTTTTTAAAATTTCCTATAGTTTTCCAATTTTACTATCTTTGGTTGGGTGTATAAACATCCTCCATTTGCCACAGGTCCTACCAGTTCCCGCTGAGTTATTGCTAACCACTTCACAGATCTACATGATTTACTTGGCCCCTGAATACAATAATTTGCAACCCTTACTGATTATTTTTTTAAGTGAGAGGAGGGGAGATAGAGAGAGAGGCTCCTGCATGTGCCCTGACTGGGATCCATCTAGCAACCCCCGTCTGGGGCCGATGCTCAAATCAACTGAGCTATCCTCAGCTCCCAGGGCCGATGCTCAAACCAGTTGAGCCACTGGCTACAAAAGGGGAATAGAGAGAGACAGAAAGGGGAGAGGAAGGGGGGAGAAGCAGATGGTCACTTCTCATGTGTGCCTTGACCAGAGATTGAACCCAAGATGTCCACACACCAGGCTGATGCTTTACCCACTGAGCCAACTGGCCAGAGCCAACTACTGCTGATCTCAAATCTCCTCCTGACTCCTGTGCTCTCTCACTGCCCTGACCCTTTCACTCTTCCTCTGACTTCTTCCTTCTAACTTTTTCCCCCTAACTTCTTACTTTAGTCTCTCATTTCTTACATTGCTGATGCTTTATCCCATCTCACATGGCCCCTACCCTCTCACCTGACCCTTTGGTCAGGTCTCTTTGACCTTTACCTTTCTCTGTGACCCCTGACCTCCCACTTTCTCCGCCTCCTCTCAGTCAGAATCCCCATCTCCTGCCCTAGCACACCATCCTTTACTTCTAGCTTCCTACTCAGGGCCTCCCGTGGATCCCTGCTTCGGTGCCCCTGCATCCTGACCTCTGACATTGACCTCCAGGTGCTGGACGTGCTGTGTTCCCTGTGCGTGTGTAATGGTGTGGCCGTGCGTTCCAACCAAGATCTCATTACTGAGAACTTGCTCCCTGGCCGTGAGCTTCTGCTGCAGACAAACCTCATCAACTATGTCACCAGGTCTGACCCCTAACCCCTGAACCCTAGCCTGACCTCACCCTGACTCAGAGACTCTGCTCCATGCGGCGTCCCTTCCTCCGTCTCCCACCCCACACTGGACACCTGGCCCTCACAGATGTCTGCTCTTTTCCCAGCTCACGTGGCTCCCCACTCTTGTCCTTTCTCCCTGCTCCATTTCTGCCCCTGTCTGCTCCTTTCTCTCACTCTGTTTCTGTTTCTCGCTATTCCTCCTCCATCTCTTTTCCCTTGTCTCTTATCTCTCTCTTCTCTGTCTTTGGTGTCTCTCTATCTGTGTCTGTCTCTGCTTTTTCTCCTTTGGTTGCTGTTTCTTATTCTCTACCTTCATGCCTCTGCCTGTTTTTTGTGTGTATACATCTGTCTGTCTGTCTCTCCCTCTCCTTCTCCCTCCACCCCTGCAATAACTTGGCTCTCCTCTCCACCTCCCCTTCATCCCTCTCTCCTGTCCCATTTTTTCCTGTAGCATCCGCCCCAACATCTTTGTGGGCCGAGCAGAGGGCTCCACACAGTACGGCAAATGGTACTTTGAAGTGATGGTGGACGAAGTGATTCCATTCCTGACAGCTCAGGCCACCCACCTGCGGGTGGGCTGGGCCCTCACTGAGGGCTACAGTCCTTACCCTGGGGGTGGCGAGGGCTGGGGCGGCAACGGGGTTGGCGATGACCTCTATTCCTACGGCTTTGACGGGCTGCATCTCTGGACAGGTATCTGAACTCTTCTAGGGGATAACCAACCCTGACCATTGACCCCAGAGTTTCCAAGCCTCTAACCACACACCTTAGGGTTCTTAGGATCCTGACCCCCAAACGAGCAAAGTTTTGATCCCTTACTCCTCATTTATCAAGACCCTAACTCTAGGGCATCCTAACTTTAGATGGGCTTTAATTTCTGACCCCACAGCTTTCAGGATCCTAACCTTAAGGGAGCCTTGACCTCTGCCCCTGATTACAGAGCTACAGGGCCCTCTGTGGAAACACTTGACCTTAGGGTTTCCAGGATCCAAACCCCATAGGATCCTCTAATATCTGCCTCTTGTCTCTTGAGGTCATTGGTCCCATGAGACCTTTGACTTCTGACCCCTTTCCGGTGACCCTGATGCAGGACACGTGGCACGCCCGGTGACTTCCCCAGGACAGCACCTCCTGGCCCCGGAGGACGTGGTCAGCTGCTGCTTAGACCTCAGCGTTCCATCTATCTCCTTCCGCATCAATGGCTGCCCCGTGCAGGGTGTCTTCGAGGCCTTCAACCTCAATGGGCTCTTCTTCCCTGTTGTCAGTTTCTCAGCTGGTGTTAAGTAAGAACTTGCCCCTGCCCCCTTGCCAGTCCCAAACCTGGGACTGTCCTGAGACAGCTTCCCCAAGCCTGCTATGAGGCCAGGACCTAGCAGCCCACCCTCAGGACTGACTGGTCAGACCCCTATGTGAAGGTTCCAGTGACCTCTACATGACCCCAGACACTTTCAGTGTCCTCCCAATGACCACAACTTCTCCCCAACTCCATGTTCTTCCGGTGACCTTCAAGTGTCCCCAAAATTTCACAGTGACCTTCTAAAAACTTCAGACTCTCCTGGTTACCTCTTAAATTACCTCAGACTGTCCCAATGACTCTATGTGATTCCAGGGACCTCCAAATGACTCCACAATATGATAATTATCTTCTAATGA